>NC_072731.1:16614825-16957000 GCF_026930045.1 Uloborus diversus
TACAATCAGATAAGTTGGGCTGAGTTTCTGGTTTTTCGTATTCATTTAAAAGATAATGTTAAATAATGCCGTGTTATGTTAAATCATGCCGTGCTATGTAACACGGTTTAAAGATGTGGTTTTAAAAGCTTGGAGAGGCAGAGGCGTCTGCTAAAATTTTTGGAGGTCACAGTGACCTCCCGAGACCTCCTATCAGGGCTCCCTTGGGCTTGCCCCTCTTTCCATGTCGAGCTGTATACTCTCTTGGGACATTAGTAGTGGTAGAGATACCGAGCGATACTTCCCAGAATTAAACTCTCCACATGATAGTGCTAACCAGGCTGATGGTGCTACGTCAGTGGACAATGATGATAATGATTTCATTGAGCTTGCTCAACCAGGTCCCTCTAAGCAGCCCTAAGCTCCCACTTGGATTACAAAACAAAGAGTTTAGAAGACTGCCGGATTTCTCTTCTTATAGTGGGCCTTTTGAAAGGTTTTGGGATTTACCTGAGAAAATCGCTATATTGCAGTGTTCCAGGAGATTTTTTCCATTCAGTTGACCCCATCCTCTACTTGGAGCACCCTGGGTTATGCTAAATATGCTACACAGACGTAAATTTGTGATTTTTCTATTTATTCTCAAATTGACGGCTCATTTATGCGCTTTGTTGCAATATTCGCTTTAACGCACGTTACAGCTCTATTGGCGCAGTGTTACCGTAGGTGTAACACCTATAAAATCAAAACGACAAGGGCAATTTTTACCAAATTTTATTTGTGCACTTCTTAGGGTCTAAATAGACTGCCTATAAATTTTTTGTTTAAATTCCAACTTTAAAGGGACCCAAGGGGTTAATTTAAAATCGAAAGATTTTTAGTACTTGTTACTGATAAAGATTATAAGAAAAGTAGAATTAAGGTAAAGCCACTATTAGTTGACACTGCACTAGTAGTTGCCGCTTCGAAAGAAAAAAATAATTAACAAGAAAAATTATAAAGTAGTACAAAATTAGCAATTTTAAAATGATTTTTAAATTTGCAATTCTTTCCTTTCAGTTCATTCTTAGCTGATATTTTGGAGCAAGCATTTCTCGTTATTTCACGTTTCCTTCATAATTATCAATTGCCAGAGTAGCATGAACTACTGGTGGTTCTGTGGGTACCTTACTAGCAGTACCCACAGAGTGATGCCTGTGCTCAAATTTAATGGAAGTCCGTTGAATAAATAAGTTTCCGCCCCCTCCCCCTCTGATGTGAAATGATCATTTTCTTTTCATAAAATGCATACACACCTTTTCAAAAAAAAAAAAAAAAAACACTCTATTAAAGTTTCTTTGGAATTTAAAACTTTTTGTCAAATCATCAAATTAGATTTACAGTTGCTTTAAAACTCTATTTAGCGAGTGAAGCGGTTTTTACTGCAGTTTAAAATACTTCACCAAATATACAAAAAAGTATCTAAAGTAAAAGATAATATCTTTCAAATGTAAAAATAGCTCCGCAACTCTGTTGTTGTCGCCAAACTCGCCCAGCAACCACGCTATCATAATCCATCCGTCAAATGAAAAAAAAAAAAAAAAACATCCAGTGAAACATTCAAAAATCATCGTCAGAAAAAAAGAAGAAAATGTCGTACATTTCACTGGGATAAAAACAAATCAAAAGTTTATTTTCTTTCAAAACAAATCGCCAAAACAATGAATTACATTTACGGTTGCTTTAAAACAATGATCTTAGACTAAACTACTCATAGCCTAACGCGCCAAGTGACCACGCTGCCGGAACCCTGCTCTTTTGTGAGTGAAGCGGATGTTTTTTCTTTGGCAATAATAAATGTTTCGCCAAACAAACAAAAAAGTATAAAATCACATTAACAGTAGCTTTCAAATCTTTATATATTAAAAGCTGCGTTGCCTGGTCTACCATGAGAATAAAAATTGTGTCAAGTGACATATATTCAACAATCAGGCTTAAATAAAAGAAAAAAACACTAAGCAAAATTACCCTTCCAAACAATGACGACAGATATTAAAATACTTTTAAGAAATTAAAATTCGAAAGATGGATTTTTAAAGCGTAACCATGGAAACACGAAATAAAATAAGTTTAAGAAATTAAATGCAAAATAAGGAAAGAAATAATGGATTCAAAAAGCGTAACCATGGAAACGCGAAGATAAAATGGTTGACAACCTGAATCAAAATGACATTTTTCGAATATAATTTAAAAAACGCTTGTAACTTTTTTTCCTTTGAAGATAGAACCTAAGAGAGAGATCTGGAATAACAAATGTCGCTTTTTCCAATGGTATCAAAAAGAAAACTGTGGGACCATTCCTTCACTTTTTATTGATAGATATAATGAAGAAAGTAGTGCCTAAATTTCAGCTTAGCCTAAAAAAGTTCGAGCTAAAAACGCAAATTACTCCCGCCATTATTAAGTTAGAGCTTTGAAACAAATTGTTTAGAATGCGGAAAAGTCTACCCTTTTCAACGATATATAATATTAATATGTGCAGTAACTTTTCGCTCCCATATTCGGGAATTTATGTGAAATTTAGGCCTAAGTTGAAATAAAGAAAAGAACTAATTATCAGGGTTTTTTCGAATTATTACCTATGTCACTCAGTAAGAAAGCTCCTTTCATATAGTGAAGGAATTTTTGAAAGAGGTGCAATGGTTCCGGAGATCACTTTGAACATATAAACACACAAAAATCCGTCCTCTCTCTTTATAATGTTAGTATAGATTTAGAAAAACACATTGTTTTGTACGTGTCCCCAGGTTTTGTGTTAATACTACCCCAAGTAGAAACTAGCATGTTGTGATCATCACGAAACTTTCTTCTATATCTTTCTTATGAATTCGAATCCCTCCCCATGCTTGACGAGGAAGCAATACTCCCAATAAAAGCAAAATTACACACGAAACAACTTGACGACCATCGCAATGTCCGAATTTGGTCGTTTCCAAAATTTCAATTTTTTTTTTTTTTTTGAAAGAGCATGCTTAAAAACATAGGATTTGACCATTTTTTAATAAATTTGTTTACGTTTAATATTTTTAAAAAATTACTTAAATCGGAGCGCTTTCATTGTTTGCGGCTTTTGCCGATGACATCACAAATCATGAAATGCCATTCACTGTGCAAAATATTTAATTCGCATCTTTACTCACGTGTATTGGCAACAATATGTTTAGTAGCAAGCGTAGAGCGCAATTTTAATTAGCTGCTTGATTATCATAACGTGGAAACGTAGTAGAAAGATGCGACAAAGTGCATCATTTGTGACGTCATCAAAAGCCACGCCTTATTTGAACAATCAGGCATTTAAAAAAAATTAAAAAAAAAACTGTTAGGAAAATGAAAATATTTTTTGGGTCCATGCTATTATTATTTTTTTTTTTTTTTTTTTTTTTTTTGAGCAATCACGATTGCTTATTGTTCTCATTTGACCGTTTTTGAGGTCCGTGCCTTTTTCAGCTTAGACCAGAAGCCTCTGCAGCACCACCGCCCACCGTCCTCTGCAGGTGGCGTGGCGCGGTTGCTCCGGTCCTGAGCTATCTGCTTCTCCTGGTCGGAGGCGTTCATGTCCTACACACGCGCACGCTCACACACATACACATGCCTATGTGCATACACACAGGTCTACGCACACACACAAGCCTATACACTTACGCACACAACTATGCACACGTAACCGCCCAGGAGGAGAGGCAGGCTTGGGGGGGGGGGGACAGGAGCTGTTTCTAGAAATAACTCAAATGAGTAGGGTCCTGTCTCAGTTCGTGAAAAACTAACTTGAATTCAAAATTTCAGAATTCAAATTAATTTTTTTTTTTTTTTTTTTTGAGCAATCACGATTGCTTATTGCTTTCATTTGACTGTTTTTGGCGTGCTATCATTTTTCCCACCGGCGAAGCGCCACCCTCTGCCAGTACCACCCGTTGCGTCGGCCAGCCTCACGATGCTGCTCCTCTAGCGAAAACCGTCTCCAGGTTGCGTCCATATCCTACACACACACGCATACATAAACGCACCAACACACACGCACACACAAACACATACACAAACACCACCATACACACACATACACAAACACATACACACACGCATGCATACAGACACCTACACATACACACAACTGCCCACACATTCATGTCTGCACACAGACACACACATATGCTTACACATACATACATATATGCTTACACATACATACACATACCCTGCCCCCACGCACACAAACACTCATACACACAACTACCCACACACTCATGACTGCACACAGACACAAACACACATGCCTATACACATACACATGCCCCCCCCCCCCCACACACACACACAAACACACACTCGTGATTGCGAAAAACATAATTTGAATTCAAGGTGACAAAATTCAAATTATTTTTTTTTTTTTTTTGCTTATTCTATCCATTTTAATGACTCAGTCAAGTAGTACTTTTGATTGAAGGAAACAACCCCATTATCTTAAAAGCAAAGCAAAGAGCGAAAATTGAAATTATTTTTTAAACCTTGCTTAAATTAATTACAAATATTTTATTTGTTAACAAACATAAGATGGCAACAGTTAAAAATTTTAAATCATTGAGCATGGCCCCACTTGATTCTTGAGCGTATTCGCAACTCCAATAAACTATAGGGGGCGCTGCAGACAGTCTAATGGCGGATGAAAAAGAAAAAACAAACAAATGACGTAACTTATAAATTGCATCTACGCTTCGTGAATGGCAGTAATTTTTCATCGTGTTTGTGGGAAGCTTTCTTTTCTATTCTTCTGAAATTACATTACACCATTAACTGTCTGAAGCCTGTAATTTACATCAAAGAAAACACGTGGAATGGAATGCTTTACTTTTTTCTTTAGTATCGAGCTCTAAAGTTTGCGAATTTAGTGGGGCCATTCATTGATTCGGAACTCCAGCGCTCGAATACGCTACCTTGCGGTGATTTACAAAACTGCAAATGAAACTAAAACTTTGCCACGTTGCGTTCCATGTGTGTCTGTTGACGTAAACACAGGCAGTTTGTTCTGAGTATTTATTAACGCAATCGATGTGTCTTAGTTTGCTTTCAGCTACAGAAATTAATTCGTCCCTTAGTAGTATTCTCGAGCTCCTCAAAATAATGTTAGTTTTCATTATTTCCTTAATAATAGGTGAAAGCGAAAATTCTGGATTAACAAACTTGGATAACGTTATACAAGGTAAAAAATTTTATTGTTTTGTATGAATTTGTAAGAATACGGGAGTTTTTTTAATCTTAAATTAATTAAACTTACCATATTTTACAGCAGCATTTAGTTGGAATGGACAATATGCAAAATATTTTCTTGAATATATTATCGTAGAACAAAATGAATAACCGAGAAAGAATTTACTTTATTCCTTTTATTCTCAGCTGAAAGGTTTCGCCAAATTTGTTTAGGGTTATAGTTTTGGTATTGTGCGAGCAAAGTAGCCTTGGCGAGATTTCGCGTTTTTAGTTAAACCATTTTTAATTTTTATCATGAGTGGAATAAAATGGTAGTAAGATTACAGAATTCGATAAGTGAAAGGAAATAATGGTCAATCAACTGAAAAGAAAACTACCACCATATATCCGTGAGAATTTTGTTGATGATTTGCATAACATGACACAATTAAATCGTAATTCAGAAATTAGAAAAATCGAAACAGAAAATTTTTAAATGAACCGATTCGGGAATTCGAGAGAAATAACTCGGCTACAAATGGAAAACAATAAGCGCTAGCCAAGCAAGGCAAAAAAGTATCATCTTCTTTCGATAACAATTTGTAATGTCATACTGAATTTTCAAGCATTAATTGTTCTTCTTGTCAGGCCACAATTATTATTTAGTTTTATCAAGAATTGATAAATATCGAATTCAATATCGTGGAAATAGCTGCTTAGAACTACGAACTACGTAGTTTGCATTAATCTTTGACGTTTAGTAATGCTTCTTGAATTCTCATTTCTTTCTACGTGGGCCAGAATATCCACAAGACTTTGAAAATTAATTTAAAAAGAATAAAGCGAAAAAATAATACGTACGAACAAAAATCACAACACTTTTAGCATTTTCTTCGTTACCATGTGCGTTTGTTTTGGTTTTTAAGTCCGCCATTAGACAGTGACTTCAGTGCCCCCTATAGTTCGTTGGAGTTGCGAATAATATTTCCGATCATTTCTCAACAATTAAAATCACGCGAAATACGCAGACGACAGTCGATTACGATTTATCTTTCTTTTTGTTGCATTAATTCGCAACTCCAGCGAACTATAGGGGGCACTGCAGTCACTGTCTAATGGCGGAATTAAAAACTAAAACAAACGCATGTGGTAACGAAGAAAATGCTATAAGTGTTGTGATTTTTGTTGCTATGTATGATTTTTTCACTTTATTCATTTGAAAAGATTTTTCAAAGTCTTTTGGTTATTCTGACCCATATAGAAAGAGATTAGAAACCAAAAAGTATTACAAAAGTAAACAATTAATGCAGAACACACAGGAAGTTGTTCTGAAGCAGCCATTTTCACGATGTTGAATTCGGAATTCATAAATTTTTGGTTCGCTTCGAACGGCATTTTCATTTTGTACCGTTTTTTCTTTACATTAGTACATATTAAGTTCAGTTTCGTGACATTTCCGGCATTTGTTGACATTTTTGTCACATAGTGCACATACGTGGCAGACTGTCAAGAGTAACGTTTAACACTAGATAATTTATTTCTATGACTATATGATTGGATATCTAAAGAAATCATGCATTTAATTCATTCGTCATGGAAATGATTTACCTGATATGCGAAATCTTGTCAAGATACATTATTCTTTCACACAATTTTAAAACCATAACCCTATAAACAGATTTTTGGCGAACTTTTATTTTTTATTGTTCAAATTCTTAACGTTCTTTCTGGATTTTTCAATCGGTTCTGCGATAAATATTTTCAAGAAAATTTATTTGCATACTGTCTATTTCAGTAGGATACTGTAGTAACAAAGGTTATTTAAATCATTTATGTGGAATTAGGTTAAGGAAAAGTGTCCAGTCAATGTTGTTAAGTTCTTTTTTT
This sequence comes from Uloborus diversus, assembly GCF_026930045.1. Lineage (NCBI taxonomy): Eukaryota > Metazoa > Arthropoda > Arachnida > Araneae > Uloboridae > Uloborus > Uloborus diversus. Next base: position 16,621,912 of record NC_072731.1, read on the forward strand.
TTTTTTTTTTCATCGAATTGAAAAACTGATATTTATTCAAATTCACTCAGAACAAAATAAATAAAATGTGTACTCACAGTTTATATATGGTGGTAGTTTTCTTTTCAGTTGATTGACCATTATTTCTTTTTACTTATCGAATTCTGTAATCTTACTATCATTTTATTCCACTCATGATAAAAATTAAAAATGGTTTAAGTAAAAACGCGAAATCTCGCCAAGGCTACTTTGCTCGCACAATTCCAAAACTATAACCCTAAACAAATTTGGCGAAACCTTTCAGCTGAGAATAAAAGGAATAAAGTAAATTCTTTCTTGGTTAAACATTTTTCATTTTGTTCTACGATAATAAATTCAAGAAAATATTTTGCATACTGTCCATTCCAACTAAATGCTGCTGTAAAATATGATTAGTTAAATTAATTTAAGATTAAAAAAAACTCATATTCTTAAAAATTCATGCAAAACAATAAAAAAATTTACCTGGTATAACGTTATCCAATTTTGTTAATCCAGAGTTTTCTTGTTTACGCTTCCACCATTTAATACTTTTTTGAAAGAAATAAGGAAAACTAACATTATTTTGAGAAGCTCGCGAATACTACTAAGGGACGAATTAATTTCTGTTGTTGAAGGCGTTCTTAGACATGTTGAATGCGTTACTCAGAACAAACTGACCGCGTTTACGTCAACAGATACACGTGGAGCGCAACGTGGTAATGTTTTAGTTGCATTCGCAGTTTTATAAATCACCGCAAGGTAGCGTATTCGAGCGCTGGAGTTCCGAATAACGTTATTCTTAATCGCCCAAAAAGGAAAAATAAAAAATAAAATAATAGTTTAAAAAACTAAAAAAACACGCTTTCGAAGCAAAATGAACTAAAAAGTGAAAATTAATCTTTGGATGATAGTAGTTGACCAATCACTTTATTTTAATGCAATACAAAAAAGCGTGGGGTGCTGTCTATTTACATTTTCGCTTGGACAACAGATGGAAGAAATTCAAGACAACTGATAAGAAGCCCCTCACGCTTTTTTGTATTACATTAAAATTAAGTGATTGGTCAACTACTATCATCCAAAGATTAATTTTCACTTTTTAGTTCAGTTTGCTTCGAAAGCGTGTTATTTTAGTTTTTTAAACTATTATTTCATTTTTCTGTTTTTTAGTCTTGCGTTGGAGAATTATCAGGCGACGAAATTATTTATAAAACGAGTGCGAGGTAGTAAGACAAAAGGACCCCGATGGGAAGCTACTGTGAGTCATCGATGTATGTTTGCGGAAATCATATTTATATTACTTTGAAAATTTGAGATGCATTTGAATAAAAGTTTTGTTCAACAATGGTCTGATCAGCAATGAATTTCCAATTGAAGGCTCACCTAAATTTTGGCAAGAAATTAGTTAAAAACAATTATATTTCATGTTCTAATTACCTTGGAACATTGGAACAAATTTTGTCTGATGCAGAAAAATTAAAGTTTTGTAGATATTTTTAAATAATTTTTACGAGCATTTTTTAATGTATTTTTTTAAATTTTTCATTTTTCACATTTTTGGATTTATGCCAAAATATTGATTAAAATTGGAGGAAACTAACAACTAAAAGAGTTAATTAATTAATGTGATTATAGGATATTGCATTGTCATCGGCTCTGAGGTCACGTGCCAAATTTCAAAAGCATCCGATCGCAGGAAGTGGGCGAAATTTGAGCTGCAAGATTCCTTTACAACAGTGTTTTTCAACCTTTTTCATGACACGACCCCCCTAGTATCAAAAAATATTTCGCGACCCCCCCCCCCCCCCCCGACCTTTTTTATTTTATGTATGTTAAAAATATTTAATCCATACAAAAGTTTTAGGCGTTTGCGTTATTAGGATTCGAATATAAATATATAATTAAGTACGTAAAACAGTACAGGTTCCGAGTGCTACCGACAGATGGCACTGGTAGTCCCCCGCGCGAAAGGTCCACAGGTTTCGAGACGTTTCGTTACGCTTCGAGATGATTCTCGCTAGAATGCGCAGGCCTATAAAAGGGGCGGTCGGCTACGGCAGTTGCAGTTGAGTGCATGAGCGCAAAGCAAGTGAAATCGGAAGCAAGACCGCGATACGTGAAAACGATTCGGAAGTGAAACTACGGTGTTATACGGACTGTGTGTAAGATATCAAACACTTGTTTTACGTATTTATTTGTGTTGTTTGTTTTCATTGAAAATGGATAAATTTCTGAAAAGATCATCAGAACTATCAACGTCTAGCGGGAGTAGTGGAATAAAGAAAAAACGTCTTTATGACGAGAATTATTTGAAATTTGGGTTTACTGTGATTGACAATAAACCGCAGTGCGTAATTTGCTTTGAAATTTTGTCAAGAGAAAGCATGAAGCCATCGAAGTTGGTACGCCACCTAAACACAAAACATCCTAATGAAAAAAATAAACCCGTGGAATTTTTTGAGCGAAAATTAAAAGCTCTTGAACATCAAAAAACTGCTATAGGACAAATGTCCAACCTAAATGAGAAAGCGTTGCTTGCTAGTTATCGAGTAGCTTTTCGTGTGGCTAAAGCAGGAAAACCTCACACTATCGCCGAAAATTTGATTTTACCAGCGGCTTTAGATATAGCAGAGATTATGTTTGGCAAGCAAGAGATCGAAAAGCTCAAAAGTATACCTCTCTCTGACAATACTATTCAACGCCGGATAAGCAATATGGCGACTGATGTTCGTGATCAAGTCATAGAAAAAATAAAGAAAAGTTCTTTTGTGTCCTTGCAATTTGATGAATCAACGGATATTGCGGGTTGTGCGCAGTTTGTAGCTTTTGTGCGTTTTGAATCCAATGAAAAATTAATTGAAGAAATACTATTTTGCAAGACACTTCCCACAAATACTACAGGTCAATGCTTGCATGACATATTCATTGAAGCTACGCAAGATATGAATATCGATTGGGCACAAAAATGCATTGCTATTTGTAGTGACGGAGCAAAAGCCATGACTGGTGCGAAGAGTGGATTTATTGCTAGACTGAAAGAACAGATGCCAAACGCTTGTTGGATGCACTGCTTTCTCCATCGCCAAGCTCTTGCAGCCAAAACCTTGCCACAAGAATACAGTCAAGTTCTACATATTATTATTAGTATTGTAAATTCTATTAAAGGAAAAGCGTTGCAGACTCGATTGTTTCGACTCATTTGTGATGATATGGGGGCTCTCCACCGAAATTTGCTTTACCATACAGAGGTTAGGTGGTTATCGAAAGGCAAAGTACTGACCAGAGTTATGGAACTTCGCGCTGAACTATTAGTATATTTACAGCAAGCCAAGTCACATTACTCTGAATTCATTTCTGACCCGGAATTCCTTTTGAAACTGGCTTTTCTTTCGGACTTATTTGAGCATTTAAATAACTTGAATAAAAGTCTTCAAGGGCGGGATGAAAATGTCATTACAGCAAAAGACAAACTCCATGCCTTTATCAAAAAAATTGAATTCTGGTCATCATCTATAAATCAAAACAACTTTGATTCATTTTCGTCGACACAGTCTTTCATTGAAGAAGTCGGAAGCGAGATAAACATCAATTCATATATATCTGGTATGAAAATGGTGTTAGATAATTTGAAGAAAGAATTATGTCATTACTTCTCAGTGCAAGAGATATCGGATAGCACTGGGCAAAGATGGATCTTAAATCCGTTTTTAAATGCAGCTATAAATGAGGCGAATTTAGCAACTAAGCTCAAAGAGAATCTGCTAGAATTATCTGCCGATGGGATGTTACAATTGGAATTCAAGTCTGAAAATTTGGATACCTTTTGGTTAAAAAGAAAAACAGAATACCCAGAATTAACAAACGAGGCTTTGAAGTGTTTGATTCCATTTGCTACCTCGTACTTGTGCGAGTTGACATTTTCATCAATGGCCCAAATAAAAAGTAAACTAAGGAATCGCTTAAATTTGGAAAACGATTTAATACTTAATGTTGCAAAAACGGATCCACGATGGGAGAAATTGATTGAACAAAATCAAGCGCAACCTTCACATTAAAATGAACGAGTACTCGAAGATTTTATTTTTTGGTAATGTGTGATATGTGTAGTATGTTAATGTGTAATGTGTATAAATAACATAACGAGTATCATTTTGTAAACTTTTTTCTTAATATATCTACCTTTTTAAAATTTATTGATTTTTTACTGAGTTCTCGCGACTTTTTTCTTAATATATCTACCTTTTTAAAATTTATTGATTTTTTACTGAGTTCTCGCGACCCCCCTACAAAGGCTTCGCGACCCCCTGGGGGGTCGCGACCCACAGGTTGAAAAACACTGCTTTACAAGATACATACATACATAAATACATACATACATACAGGTGAGGCTAATAAAAACGTGTTAAAAAAGAAAGAAAAAAGAATGAAAATTAATTTGAATTCTGAAATTTTAAATTCAAATTATGTTTTTCGCGATCACGAACTTCGAGAGGACCCTACTCATTGGAATTATTATTTCTATAAACGACTCCTGTCCCCCCAAGCCTGCCCCTCCTCCTGGGCGGTTACGTGTGCATAGTTGTGTGTGTGTGTGTGTGTGTGTAGGTTTATGTTTGTGTGTGTAGGCTTGTGTGTGCGTAGACCTGTGTGTATGCACGTAGGCGTGTTTGAGTGTATGTGTGTGAAGTGGTGTGTGTGTAGGACATGGACGCCTCCGACCAGGAGAAGCGGATAGCTCAGGACCGGGGGAAAGCCGCGCCTACAGAGGACGGCGGGCGGTGGTGCTGCAGAGGCACCTTGGTCCAAGCTGAAAAAGGAACCAAACCATCAAGGACGGTCAAATGAGAACAATAAGCAATCGTGATTGCTCAAAAGGTACGCCACTTTCTTTTTTTATGTTCTTTACAGATAATTTTTCTATTTGTACATTGCTTCATACATTTGTTTTAAATAAACTAATAATTTACCAAACAGCTTAAGTTTTGAAATAAAATAAAATCCTGTGTTTTAAAGCTGTGTGGTAACGTTAAGATTAACGTGCTACGATTCTAATTTTGAAACTTGACGATTGATTTCGGGCTCTTGTAATTATCTTAAGATTTAGAATTTTTTAAGAACATCAGAATTAGAGGTTTAAACAAAGGCTCCTGAACTACATGTTATGACCCCAAAACATTTCTAATGAAGGTCGAAGGGCATTTCTTATGCTATTCAATTTCCAGCTTTTAAAAAACGCATCTCTTTCATCTAAATGCTTTTTATAAGTTCTGTCATCTACTTTTTGTTTTTACAAGTATTTCAGGTAATTTTATTTTTCTGGTTAGTAATTTTTTGATTCATTAGTACTTTTGCTTGTAAACGTCCCATAAGATCGATCATCTTGTGCACAACTTTTTGGTTTAACAAACCGAAAAAGAATGAATAGCTGGAGGTTCTGCGGCTTAGATTAGGTTAAACTTGAATATGATCAAAATTTACCACAATAGTATGAATGAGATTCGAACCTAGGTCCAGGGATGAAGATTCTTTTAAGTAATGATGTTTGACAAAATCTATTGTCTAATGTTTCATATCAATTAATTTTATCTTTAATTTTGAGGATAAAATATTGCGTACCATTTAGTATCTTATTTATGGGTAATTAATTTTATTATCTGTTGCATTAAAAAAATCATGAAATTTGAGATTCATGATCGATGTTTTGCAGAAATGTCCAGCAAAGTATTGTTCGAATGAATAATCTGAGTTCAAAATATTAGCTAAAAATCTTATTAAGTATCTTAGTCAAATTTCTGAAATCATTAAAGTAATTATAGCAAACAGGGTGCCTTATATAAATGTGTGTTTTGCGTACGTACAATACGTGTATCGCATCTCGTGTTCCTAAAAATGGGGTCATGACACAAAAACAGTAGAAAACGCTAGTTCAGAAAAAAATGCTTTATAGTGTTTTCTTTAATCCCACTTTTTAATTTGCCTTTGATAAAAAACATGTGAATAAAAAATTTCACCCTTTATTTCTTTGAAAAAAAAACCTTTATTTCTTTGTAAAACAGGTACAACCTGATAACGTAAACACAAAAATATTTTTTTTTTTTAATGCCACGAAAGACTTAGCAAAAATTGTTGGATAACTAAACGTGATGTCTGTTGCAGTGTAAAAACTATTTCAGTTGTAATTTAGTAGTTATATGCTCTATCACATTGAGAGATAGATTAAGGGTGACCACAGACTAAGGAAACAGAAAATATCAGACCTTTTTCTGAGAAAAATGCCGAATTCAATATTAGTAACGCAAGTTTAAGCCACTTTTACAGTTCTGGAAAGGGCGTAAGGAAAACTCCCTCGGAGATTTATCTAGGTATAAAATATGTTTAAGCTGTCCTCGATTATGTAAAGATGGGAAAAAGTATGGAGAGGGGGGGAAGGATACTTCTAGGAAAAAATGTAAGAATGCAGTTTTAAAACTACATTTCGGGCATTTTTAAGGAACTTTGTGTTTTCCGGGAATCATTTCAGCTGAAAATATTAAGAAGCTAAAGTGTTTAAAAAAAATTTGTAAGGTAACTTAAGGAATAAGGGTATTATTAACCACATTATTTTGAATTATTTTTTTTAAAGTGTAGTACAAAGCTATCTTTGGTGATGTTAGAGGAAGGAAACTCTGGTTTTAGGGGGGGAGGAGTTAGTCTCCGGAAAATTGTAAAAACTGATGCGTCTAAATTATTTTATCTATCTTTGATGATGTAAAGAAAAAAGGAGGAGAACAGGTGTATAGGGCTTTTTTCGGAAAAAATATTATTATAGAAAAAATAGTAGGGGAATGTGGGGTAAAGTGAAATTGCTAAACAGGTTAAGTTTTTTTTTTTTTCTTTTTTTCAGTGAACAAATTAGAAATTCCTTTTGTAAATTACACTTTAAAAAGAAAGAACATTGTATTTTATAACAAGACTTGCAATGGAACTTTTTTTAAAATTCTTGATAGTAAATTTACGCCCTAAAAAAAAAGTGGAAATTTTTCCCTTCATTTTTTTCATAGAAAAAGTGAAAAATAAAATGTTTTTATGATTGAAAAATATTCTATTATCTCATAAAAATGTATTTGTTCAAATGAATGAGTAAAAGAAGGGTAGAATGAATGATAAAAAGATAATGAAATAATAAACGAATACTTAAATAATGAAGGAATGTAAATAAATTAATAAATGAATCCGTAAGTGATTTTGTAAATAACACTGCGCGGCAAAAAAAAAAAAAAACCTTCAAAATTCTTCAATGACCCCCTGTATCCGAATATGACCTCCGTTTTCTCCCTATACGTACCAATTTTTTAAAGGACCCTCAAGTGTTTTTCAATTTTCCTTAGTTTTAGAGTTTTTTTTTTTTTTTTTGGAGTTGAAAGAAGCTTTATATTAACTGCTAACATTGTTTTGGTGGGCAAGAGAGGTTCAAAGTTCAAGATCATGGACACCGATCGCAAAATGGGAACTTGTAGGGGGGAGTATACCCTTTCAAAATAAAAGAAAAATCACGAAAAACGATCTTTTTATTCTGATTTTTTAAAAAAGACGTTTGTAAAAAAATTTTTGGTGCAGAATGAAAGTATGAGACTCGCTTCTATGAATCATATGTCCAAAAAAATTTTCGCGATGTAAAAAAAAAATAATATAAAAAAAAATATGTGAATGTCGCACGTTGCATACGAGTTGAATCGCAGGTCTTCATTCAAAAAGGCATTCCTCTGGCTGATTCCGATGTAAAATGTCCCCTTGTTTCCAAACACGAACATCTTTCCCCTATCACGCCCTCCTTTTTAGAACCTACCCCCCTCCTCTACCCCGCCATTTTTTATTTGTAGGAGGAAAAGAGCATTACAGTAACCGTAAACATTATTCTGAATGATTAGAGATGTGCAGGGATCAAAATCTTGTGCATATGTAGCGAAAAGGAAAACAGGGGGAGGGGCATCCCTCCACAAACACTGTGCAGCAAAAATTACTCTCAAATGCTTCTGAGGCTATTCCGGCTGATTCTTCTGCAAAGTTACCCCCTGAATCCAAATATGATCTCCGTTTTCCTCCTACATGTACCGATTTTCGTAGAAAATCACCCTCCCCCCCCTTTTTATTTGGGGGGGGCAAGTTTTTTTTTTTTTTTTGCTATATATGCACAATATTTAGAACTTTGCACATCTCTAGTCATTCAGAATAATGTTTACTGATATTGTAATGCTCATTTTCCCCTCCAAATTAAAAACATTAAATGGCTCTGAATGAGGGGAGGGGAGGAGATTCTAAAAAAGGAGGCGTGATGGGGGGGGGGAAGGGGCTCGTATTTGGGAACAAGGAGTCATTTTATATAAGAATAAGTTAGAAGAATATCTATTTGAATGAAGACCTGCGATTCAACTCGTATGCAACGTGCGACATTCATAAAACAGTTTTTTTTTTTAAATTTTTTTTTACATAGCGAAAATTTTTTTGGACAGAGAAGTCATAGAAGGGAGTCTTATACTCTCATTCTACACCGAAATTTTTTTTACAAACAACTTTTTTAAAAAAGCAGAATAAAAAGATCGTTTTTCGTGATTTTTCTAATATTTGGGGGGGGGGTATGCCTCCCAAGTCTTTCTTTTTGCGATGGGTGACCATGATCTTGACCTTTGAACCTCTCTTGCTCACCAAAAGTATGTTAGCAGTTAATATAAAGCTCCTTTCTCCTCAAAAAAAAACAAAAAAAAAACTGAGACTAAACTAAAACTAAGAAAAATTGTAAAAAACTTAGGGGACCTTTAAAAAAATTGGTACGTATAGAGGGAAAACGGAGGTCATATTCGGATTCAAGGGGTCATTTTACATAAGAATAAGCCGACGAAATGTCAGAAACATTTTGAAGTTTTTTTTTTTTTTTTTTTTTTTTTTTTTTTTTTTTTTTTCGCCGAACAGTGTAATTGAGTGAGTAAACGAAATAAACTATTTCACTTTGTCCCATTCACCTTGCCAATATTAGAAATACAAGTAAGCCCTAAATTAACTGAAAAAAGTAAAAAATACTGCATCAAATATTAGAAGGTCTCAATTAATATTTAAAATGTTAGTAACAATGATTTTATCATTTTATTCTTACAAAAATAATTTTTGACTTACATCAAAATCAGGGGCGGCAAATAGGGGGGTCAAGAGGGGGCGGTCGCACCCCCAAATTTTTCAAGAGGAATGTTAAAAAACGAGCAAATTCAATTTACGTAAATTGCAAACCAATGTTCATGAAAAAAGAATCTTGCTGGTTCTCTGTAATGGTTGAAGAAACTCGACATTTTTTCAGATATGAGCAAGTGTTTTCCGTTTTTTTTTTTTTTTTTTTCTTTTTTTTTTCATAATTAGAAATTCATCAAGCCTTTACCGGCCTTTTCGGAACAGAAAAAACTGATGACGAATCATGGTTAATTTTACCTAAAGACGTAAACTTCATATAGGCTAAATATTCCATTCTTGTGTGCTCTGTGTAACGACGGTTATGAGAGGTCCGTGCAGTGGTGTGACTGCATGATTTTCACTAAATGCCTTGGTGTTTTACATTCATTGTTACGCTCATATTTTAAGTGTGTCTATTTAATAAGTGTTCATCACTTTTTTCTGCTAGAAACACATTTCAACTGCTCAATACATAGTATACTTTCATAGATACGTCTTAAAAATACATACATCTATTTTTGAAAAAAAAAAAAAAAAATCTCACATCAACAAATATTTTTTCTGTGGGCTCTATAACAATGCAATATCAGCGTGATACAAGAGGGTCTTCAAGAAACAACACAAGATGGTCTTTTAAACCATTAAAACCCTTCTAGATAATTTCAAAGCAGTGATTTTAGAAAACAACTTTTTCAATAATGAAGAAGCTAATATCCTTTAACATTTCTTCACATGAATTTTTATTCGTTTTGTTTGTATTGCAGAGAGTTTTTGAACATACTTTACTCTATTAAAGCATCTTCAATCAGCTAACCTTAATTTTTGGACTATTCAAGCTTCAGTTTAAGCTACAAGTGAAACTATTAATGAATTTCACTTGGATGTATATTTCAGGCAAGCGTGGATTTTTTCAAAAAAATTCGTACTCCAAGAGAATTTTAAAAAGGTGCAAAGAATATTCAAATGAATTTAGAAGAGGTGACCAAAATGCACATGATGATGTAAAGTCAAACCTTGATTTAACATATTGTATAAAATAATAGATTCAGTTTCTAATGAAATTAACACAAGACTTGATGATAAATGTTTTCCAGTATTGTTGGCTCTATATTATCTGGATTGGATGTAGAAAACAAAAAATAAAGTGTTTCAATTATGAGTAAAATTTTTAGCATGAGGCAAGAAGAATTGTTTAGAGACTAGCCTAGAATAGACTCTTCAACGATGAAAAATGAAGATCATCACAATTTTTAAAGTCACCTGGGTGATTTTGAACAGCAAGATGTGAAAGTTGTGTTTTCATACGTGACTTAGTTATTTCAATGTTTTTTTCAACCATACTAATTAGTTCAGTTAGTAGAGAAAAATCATTTTCGTTTTTCAGGAGGTTAGAGAATTCTTGTTGACTTAGCTGAAAAAAGAGCATGACAATGGGCATTGCTGGATATGTAACAAGATTTCCTGTTCTTCCACATTTTAAAAATAAAGTGTCAAAACTTTATTAAAAGGTGAAAACTGTAGTACTAAATATTTGGTATGATAACATATTATAAAACGAACTACAAATTTTGTCATAAAAATTTAAATTGCTTTTTACCACACTTTTTTTTATTAATTCTAAACCCATATCATGATTACTTGCTGTTAGCCAATATGTGTTTTGGTTCCATACCGAGGTAATTCATATTTAAGAAACTCGACCCCCCAAATGAAATGCTGAAATGCCGCCCCTGATCAAAATATTACAATATGAATGTCTTTTTTGAAAATTGCCATTACTATCATTAATTTTAAACTCCAGATGTATCTTTTTGAAAGAATGCTTAACTAAATATATGTTCCGAACTGTGTTTCTAGAAGTGTTTTGGAAACTGACCCAAAAAAGTGTTCTAAAAAAGAGGACAAGTGTACGTGTTCAAAAAATGTTTTTAAAAGTGTTCTTACAACGGTTCTAATAAATGTTCCGAAATAAGTGTTCTAAAAAAGGAGACAATTGTCCGTGTGAAAAAAGTGTTCAAAAAGTGTTTGATTATTTGCAGTGTAAAACTTTAAAAATTGATCATTTTTAAGTGTCTATTTGACAATTGCTGCGCAATGTCTATCAGGTCAATATTGGTACCATTGGATGCAGGACATTCAGGGGAAGCCATTCCAACCTGTCTTCCCCCTCTAAAACTCAAGGAACCGGAGATAAGAGACCGTACACCCGGGGATAAAAAGAACATTGAAGTCAACGATTGCCAGCCGCTGCTGGCAGCATTGAGTCACCGCAAGTGGCGAACGGGAGTTGGTGAGGGAAGCGAGCGGGGGCTGAGCCCCCAGTACATAATTAATAGCTGACTAGCTTTCATTTGGATTTATTTTTCAGGTAAAAATCACTCCCATTAACAAAAAGCAGAAAACTTTGATGATTTTTTTTTTTTTTTTTTTTTTTTTTGACAATTACTGCACAAAAGTTACCGATTTCGATTTCCACTTTAGCATATTCATAATCTTTGCAAAAACCTGAAGAAATGACACCTCACCCAGTTCTATCACAGAAATAAAATTATTTGTCGAAATTTTGGGTGCTTGCTGACAGTTTAATGACGACCACTTCTGTGAACAAAATTAAAGTAAAAATAAGGAATATAGCTTCATTTTCTTATGTCATGGAAATACGTTCCACATATATTTGAGATGATGAAGTGAAAAAAACAGAGCTGTATGTTTTCTTAGTTTTGAATTAAAGGCTCAAATATAATAACATATGGATTTAATTTTTCTAAATACTAAAATTAATGTCCCCTTTCCTTTTTTTTTCTTTTTCATATTTTTGAATTAGTGCACAGAGCAATGCAAATAATTATTTCTTTTAAAACCCATAGTGAGGTTTTTCAATTAACCTTTTTTTTACCAAGTGCATAAGACATTTCTTCATATATACAGTAAAATTTCGATAAGTCAAAGTTGCAGAGAATGCGAAAAAATTCGAGTTATCGAAATTTTGCATTGTAGGATTCGAAAAAGAAACTGTAGAATAATATAAAATACTACCACCGACAACCATTAAATTTATAATATGGGCAAAAAAGTGATCACCAGTAGGATATTTTACTGCTATTCCTGGGATTAGATGTTTTACTGCAGTTCTGAGGAGACAATATATACCTGACCCAGTCAAGGTATAATATGATGCTATGAATGTATAATATGATGCGTTAAAATAGGTTAGAAAACAAATTTATAACTTTATGTTAGACATAAAAATTTTTACTAACTAGGGAAAAAACATTTTTAAAAAAATGTGTTATCAAGCATTCCTTTAAATACTCCTTGGATACTTTTAAAAGCATCAACGAGAGAGCACCGCCAATCGAAACATTTTTTAAAATTATTATTTAAAATTGTTGAAAACTTAGAGGCACATAAAACTTTAACGAAATTTCTCTCTTCTTTGCTACGCTACACTCGAATAAATTCAACTTTTTTTGGTAGATTAAAAGTTTAATTATTCCATTAGTCAATTTTAATGTTCAATTCCAAACGCTCAGAAATCAAGGAAACGGCACAACAAAAATTAGCTTTTTATAAAAATGAAAGAAAAAAAGTCAGTCTCGGAAAGACCAGCCGCTTCGTAGAATACCGCAAAATCTCAAAATTGTCCATAACCCTCCCTCTCCCATTTTCACTAAAAGTGGAATAATTATATAATCCCAAACATACGCAACCCTTTCTGTCACTTTTTAAGTCCCATTTTCGGGCTGTCCTTAACCAAAGCCTTGGTTTCCCCCATGAGCAGGTTTTTCTTTTCTATGGAAGGAAATAAAGTAAACCATTATTCGAAAAAAAAAAACCCTTGCCAAATTATTTGCTAATAATTGAATTCAGAGATTTATTGATCCACTTTGATCAAGATTGACAAGAGATTTACTGATGCATTTTTGATGCAACGCAATGGCGCCGATTTCTTTCTTTTTTTTTTTCTTTTTTTTTATCATACATTTTCGGAAGAAGAAAAAAAAAGGAAAGATTTTACGTTAACAAGGAAACTTTGACAAAAGTCAAGAAATAAAGTTCGACTTATCGAATAATTCGACTCAACCAAATTTGTTTTAGCGAAAATAAATAATATTAGTTCTCCATTCAGTTAGGCGGGAATAAATATTCACTTCGGCTAATCGAAATTTTCGACTCATCGAAGTTCGACTTACCGAAGTTTTACTGTTAAATGTCCGTGTTAGTTACACTAAAGAAAGGCTGAACCGATTTGGCTGAAAATTGGTGGGGAGGTGGCTTAGAGCCAGGAGACCGACACAGGATACTTTTTTTTTATCCCATCCGACCGCGCTTCCGAAATATTTGTAATTGCAAATTAAATGTTTAATTCTATGAATTCCTAATAGATGGCGGGTAAGTTTAGTTCTATGAATTCCTAATAGATGGCGGGTAATTTTAGTTCTATGAATTCCTAATAGATGGCTGAGTAAGTTAACTCGAGAGGGCTTTGGCCGACAGTGTTGATAGCTACGCTATTGTGGATCTGTTGGGTCAGCCAACTGATTTTTGAATGCGGTTTTTTTTTTCGATATTCAAGTACTTAATTTGGTTTTTTAGGATTTTTATTTTGGGTTTTGTTTTCCTTATTTCTACAGCGTTTTTTTTTTTTTTTTTTTTTTTTCTTATAGTTGAAGAGAGTTACTTATCTAAGTAAAAATAATTTCATTTGTCGTATTATTCAATTGTGATAGTTCTTTATAACGTTTTTATTATAATATTGTTTAGTTTGTGAAACATTTTAAATTTCAGAAAAAAGACCGCTTCACTCGCTAAAGGGCAGGGTTACGGTAGCGTGGTTGCTTGGCACGTTAAGCAAAGAACTGTACAGTTAACGATTATTTTGAGTTTTAAAGCTACTGCTAATATTTTTCTGTGTTCGACGAAGAGTTTTAAATTCCAAATAGACTTTAGGTTTTTGAAAAGGTGTGTAAGCATTTAGTTGAAGAAAACTGATCATTTCACATCAGAAGGGAGAGGGGGCGTGGATTGTTTTTAATCAACGCACTTCCTTTAAATTCTTAGCGGGCATGGCCGTGTGTTTACTGCTAGTCTGAGAATAATTCTAACACTATTCCAGAGAATTTATACTCAAATGAATTAGATCCTAGAAGCGAAAAACAGATGACATGTTACGGCAGAAAACATGTGTTTTCAGCTTGAGGCTGTTTTTTTAAATGATATTTCAGGAATCAAAAGCTGTTTCTCACGTTTTGATGAAATATTGTTTTCAATAACATGGATCGTGGTTTTGTTCTTAAAACTGTATAATTTATACACACGCACCCTGGAAGCTGTATAAACGGTAAATGGTTTCAAAATCTTGCTGGCATACTGACGCTCAGCCATTCCAAGATTGACTGTAGAAGAGATTTTTAACCTTTTAAGTCATAGGAATCAATCAATATCTTCCTAAGCCATCACGCAATAAAATCGCTACAAGTTAACAATGAAAAGTTTTGTGCTTGTTGCAGTCGTTTTCCTGCTCCACGTCTTAAAAGCAGGTAAGTTGTGTCGAGTTGCCGTTTTTTGGCATTTATTTCAATAATAATTTTAAATAATATTGTGTTGTGCTAAATCATGCCGTGCTATGCAATATATTTCAAAGATGTGTTTTAAAGACTTGAAGAACAGTGGCGTCTGCATTTCAATATCGATCTTTTGTTCACTGTCGCTGGTCTTCTTGACTATACACTCGTAAATGAAACATGACTGGAATTAGCTGACACCCAATCGAAAATTGTAAGAAATTTTCAAAATTCCACAATTTTACGAAGTTGGGCATAATTAGAAAACATAAATTATGTCAGGGTTAGAGATGAAAACAGTCGGAAAAAAGCCGGAAAATTTCCGAAAAAAACGGAAAAAAACCTTTTTTTTCTAAAGGGAATAATTTCCACTCCGGAAAAACTGAAAAAATGAATTTTTCAACTTTTCAGGAAGTTTTAATTGCAATTTTCCGCAAAAAGTGATTATAAATTTCTCATACTTAAATACTGATGCCATCCCCTCCTTGTATGTTAAAATACAGCCTAACTTTGATAATGCAAGTTGTTGTATGATAATATAATTTGCATATAGATCAAGAAACTACTTTTTGCAAAAAAAAAAAACAATATTCTTACTAGGCAAACAATTTTCCATGTAACTTTATTAAAAATGAATAAAATAACAAAACACAAAAAATAATAATACACTGGCAAATTATCGGTACACATGTGAAACTCTTTAAGTGTTCCAGTTGCCTGAATATGTGCTAAAATGTATTTCGAATGTGTTATGTACAAAGAAATGAAGCTGAAATGTTTTATTAATCCGTTCCGTTATAAAGAAAACGTTCCAAAAGTGCACCGAATGTGTTTTACTGGGAATCTTTATTCAGCCGAAGTTTGGGAATACACTTGAGAACACATCGCGCGCAGATTTAAGAGTGCTTGTGAAATCACTGCTTTCTTTGCTACGCCATGTTTGTAAACAATCTGGATCGGCCGCAATCATTTTCGTCATGCTTTTGAATGCTCAAAAGGTACACCACTTACTTATATTCATGTTTTTTACAGATAATTTTTGTATTTGTACATTTACTAAGCTTCATACCTTTGTTTTAAATGAACTAATAATTTACCATACCGCTTAAGTTTTGAAATAAAATGAAATCCTGTGTTTTAAAACTGTGTGGTTACGTTAAGACTAACATGTTACGATTCTAATTTTGAAACTTGACGATTGATTTCGGGCTCTTGTCCTTATCTTTAGATTTAGAATTTTTTAAGAACATCGGAATTAGAGGTTTAAACAAGGGCATCTAAACTACAGGTTATGACCCAAAAACATTTCTAATGAAGGTCGAAGGGCATTTTTTACGCTGTTTAATTTCAATCTTAAAAAAAAAGCATCCCTTTCATCTAAATGCTTTTTATAAGTTATGTCATCAACTTTTTGCTTTTACAAATAGTTCAGGCAATTTTATTTTTCTGGTTAGCAATTTTTTTATGCGTTAGTATTTTTGCTTGTAAACATCCCATAAGATCGATCATCTTGTGCACAACTTTTTGGTTTAACAAACCGAAAAAGAATGAATCGCTGGAGGTTCTGCGGCTTAGATAAGGTTAAACTTGAATATGATCAAAATCTACCACAATAGTATGAATGAGATTCGAACCTAGGTCCAGAGATCAAGATTCTTCTAAGTAATGATGTTTGACAAAATATATTGTCTAATATTTCATATCAATTCATTTTTTCTTTAATTTTGAGGATAAAATATTGCGTACCATTTAGCATCTTATTTATGGATAATTAATTTTATTATCTGTTGCAGTTAAAAAAATCATGAAATTTGAGTTTCATGATCGATGTTTTGCAGAAATGCCAAGCAAATTATTGTTCGAATGAATAATCTGAGTTCAAAACATTAGCTAAAAATCTTATTAAGTATCTTAGTCAAATGTTTTTGAAATCATTAAAGCAATTAGAGCAAACAGGGTGCCTTATATAAATGTGTGTTTTGAGTACGTACAATACAGTATCGGGTCTCGTGTTCTTAAAAATGGGGGTCATGACACAAAAATAGTTAGAACCTCTAGTTCAGAAAAAAATGCTTAATAGTTTTTTTCCTAACCCCACTTTTTAATTTGCCGTGTGATAAAAAACACGTGAATAAAAAATTTCACCCTTAATTTCCTTGAAGGAAAAAAAACAAACTTCAGTTCTTTGTAAAACAGGTACAACCTGATAACGTAAACGCAAAAACATTTTTTTTTTTTTGAACCATGAAAAGTTCTATGAAAGACTTAATAAAAGTTATTGGATAACTAAACGTGATGTCTGTTGCAATTTAAAAACTATTTCAATTGTTATTTAGTGGGTTTATGTTCTATCACATTGAGAGATAGATTAAGGGTGACCACAGACTCAGGAAACATGAAATATCAGACCTTTTTCTGAGAAAAATGTAGAATTCAATATTAGTAACGCAAGTTTAAGCCATTTTTACAGTTCTGGAAAGGGCGTAGGGAGATCTCCTTCGGAGATTTATCTAGTCTAAAATATGTTTAAGCTGTCTTTGGTTATGTAAAGATGGGGGAAAGTATGGACAGGGGGGAAGGATACCTCTAGGAAAAAATGTAAGAATGCAGTTTTAAAACTATACATGTAGGGCATTTTTAAGGAACTTTGGGTTCTATGTTCCGGCGTTCATTACAGCTGAAAATATTTTGAAGCTAAAGTGTTAAAAACATTTTTGTAAGGTAACTTGAGGAATAAGGGTATTATTAACCACAATATTTTGAATTTTTTTTTTTTTTTAAGTATAGTTCAAAGCTATCTTTGGTGATGTTAGAGGAAGGAAACTCTGGTTGGAAGGGAGGGGGATTGGTCTCCGTAAAATAGTAAAAACTGATGCGTCTAAAACATTTTAGCTATCTTTGATGATGTAAAGAGGAAAGGAGGAAGACAAGTATATAGGAGCTTTCTTCGGAAAAATTATTATTATTATAGAAAAAATAGTAGGGGAATGTGGGGTAAAGTGAAATTGCTAAGCTGGCTAAGGTTTTTTTTTAATTGAACAAATTGGAAATTTCTTTTGAAAATTACACTTTACAAAGAAAGGACATAGTTAAAAAAAAGTGGAAATTTTTCCCTTTTATTTATTTTTTTATAGAAAGAGTGAAAAATAAAATATTTTTCTGAATGAAAAATGTTCTATTCACGTATAAAAATGTATTTGCTCAAATGAATGAGTAAAAGAAGGGTAGAATGAATAATAAAAAGATAATGAAACAATGAACGAGTACTTAAATAAAATACTTAATACATGAAGAAAAATAAATGACCGTATAAAATAGTGAATGAATAAGAAAATGGGTGAAGGCATGAATAAATAAGTGAATTAATGAATGAAGGAATGTAAATAAATTAATAAATGAATCCGTAAGTGATTTTGTAAATAACACTGCGCGGCAAAAAAAAAAAAAAAACCTTCAAAATGCTTCTGACATTTCATCGGCTGATTCTTATATAGAATGATCCCCTGAATCTGAATATGACCTCCGTTTTCCCCCTACCTACCTTCTTTTTTTTTTTTTTTTTTTAGGTGAAAGGAGCTTTATATTAACTGCTAACATTGTTTTGGTGGGCAAGAGAGGTTCAAAGTTCAAGATCATGGACACCGATGGCAAAAAGGGGGACTTGGGGGGGGGGTATAACCTCTCAAAATAAAAGAAAAATCACGAAAAACGATTTTTTTTATTCTAATTTTTTAAAAAAGATGTTTGTAAAAAAAATTTTGGAGCATAATGAGAGTATAAAACTCGCTTCTATGACTCCTATATCCAAAAAAATTTTCGCGAAGTAAAAAAAAAAATTATCATGTGAATGTCGCATGTTGCATACGAGTTGAATCGCAGGTCTTCATTCAAAAAGGCATTCCTCTGGCTGATTTCTATGTAAAATGACCCCTATGACCCCTTGTTTCCAAATACAACCATCTATCTCCCTATCACGCCCCCTTTTTAGAACCTACCCCCTCCTTTCCCCCGCCATTTTTTTATTTGGAGGGGGAAAAGAGCATTACAATAACCGTAAACATAATTCTGAATGACTAGAGATGTGCAAAGCTCAAAATCTTATGCATATATAGCAAAAAGGAAAACAGGGGTGGCACCCCTCCAAACACAGTGTGCAGCAAAAATTACTCTCAAATGCTTCTGAGGCTATTTTGCCTGATTCTTCTGCAAATTTACCCCCTGAATCCAAATATGATCTCCGTTTTCCTCCTACATGTACCGATTTTTGTAGAACTCCCGCCCCACTTTTTATTTGGTTAGGGGGAGGCAAGTTTTTATTTATTTTTATTTTTTATTTTTGCTATATATGCACAAGATTTAGAACTTTGCACATCTCTAGTCATTCAGAATAATGTTTACGGTTATTGTAATGCTCATTTTCCCCTCCAAATTTAAAACAATAAATGGCTCTGAATCAGGGGAGGGGGGAGGTTCTAAAAAGGGGCCGTGGTGGGAGGAAAGTTGGTCGTATTTGGAAACAAAGAGTCATTTTATATCAGCCAGAAGAATATCTATTTGAATGAAGACCTGCGATTCAACTCGTATGCAACGTGCGACATTCATAAGACAGTTTTTTTTTTTTTTAATTTTTTTTACATCGCGAAAACTTTTTTGGACATAGGAGCCATAGAAGGGAGTTTTATACTCTCATTCTACATCGAAATGTTTTTTACAAACATCTTTTTTAAAAAAACAAAATAAAAAGATCGTTTTTTCGTGATTTTTCTAATATTTGGGGGGGGGGGGGTATACACCCAAGTTCCTCTTTTTTGCGATGGGTGTCCATGATCTTGAACTTTGAACCTCACTTGCTCACCAAAACTATGTTAGCAGTTACTATAAAGCTCCTTTCACCTCCAAAAAAAAAAAAAAAAACTCTAAAACTAAGGAAAATTGAAAAAAACTTGGGGGGCCTTAAAAAAAAAATTGGTACGTATAGGGAGAAAACGGAGGTCATATTCGGATTCAGGGGGTCATTTTACATAAGAATCAGCCGACGAAATGTCAGAAACTTTTTGAAGGTTTTCTTTTTTTCTTTTTTTTTTTTTTTTTTTGCCGAACAGTGTAATTGAGAGTGAGTAAACGAAATAAACTATTTCACTTTATCCCATTCACCTTGCCAATATTAGAAATACAAGTAAGCTTAAAATTAACTGAAAAAAGTAAAAAATACCGCATTAAATATTTGAAGGTCTCAATTAATATTTAAAATGTTAGTAACAATATTTTTTTCATTTTATTCCTACAAAAATAATTTTTGACTTACATCAAAATATTACAATATGAGTGTTCTTTTTAAAAAATTGCCATTACTATCATTAATTTTAAGCTCCAGATGTATCTTTTTCCTGACTGGAATAGAGTACATGTGCTACTATATATTACGAGATTGTTGGCAATAAAAGTAATTATTTCACCATTTCACTTTGCCCCACATTCCCCTACAGCCTACAAATACATGTATAACGTATTGCTTGTGTTCTCGTAATTAAGCGTATGTTTGTAAAAAAAGAAAAAAAAAGGCTTTTTCTTATTTTTTTAGGGTTTACCTGGTTGTAGAAGAATGATAGTTTCAAGCATTGTTACGTAATTTTTTAATGTGTATACATGAACTAAAATAAATTCATTTTAAACATATTGTGTTTAATGACTAGATAAGTTTTATAAACTCAGTTCAGTGTTATGTGCGTAAGTTTGAAACATAAATCCAATGCGTTTTTTAAATTTAGCTGCATTAGTTAATGAACTTGATATTAACTGTCTGATTGAGTTAGACCTGAATGTATGGCATTTAGTAGCCATCTGGAGATTAAATGCCTTACGATGGAAGCTAAAAAGAGTACTCAACCAGTCACGTCTTAAGAACCGAAACGGCCACACAATATTTGCACCAATGATTTTTCATACACAAATCATTTCTATTTTGAAGCAATTAGTTTGCAATTTTAGAACAATCCCAACCTTAGTATTACATGTTGCCTTTCAATCAATAATAAAAGCCGTTATTAATTTCAGGATCCAAAACGCACCCCTTAAAAACAAGCACAAACTTGGAAGCTTATACATTAAACAAAGCAGCTAATACACTTTTTTCCATTAAAAAAAAATTCCTTACCAGCTTTCAAAACGACAAAATAATAATTTAAAATTAATAAGCTCATTAAAATAAATACATCATATAAAGAAATCGATTCTTTTTCCAATGTTGCTAAAAAAAAATTTTTTTAATGAATTAATGCACTTACCAAAATAAATAAAACAATAAAATGTCAACTTAAAGAAATACTTTTCATTGTCAAAAAAAAAAAATCGTCTGCGCATATTTTTATGTAGAAACATAAATGACTTCGAGTTTATTCGCCGAAAATTGAATACCTAAATTAAAACTTTAGCGTGAAAATAAAAACAAGTCATATCAAAAATAATCATTTCATAGCTGCGGAGTCGGAGTGAATCTCATTTTGAGATAAAGGAGTCGGAGACGAATATCCAAGAATCGGAGTCAGTCATTTGTCCTCCGTGTATAAATTTTTGCCAAAGTTACGAAGTCAGAGTCGAAGTCGGGGAGTCGGAGTCCAACTAATTGTCGGGCACAGGAGTCAGATTCGGAGTCAGGTGCCCCTAAATTCTCGGAGTCTGGAGTTTCGCGTCAAGAGCTATTTCCAACAAAATTTGTTTGAAGTAAATCCGCCTTCAAGTACGGAATCTACATTGACTTTCAGTTTCCCCGAAGGCGCGAATGTTAAGGGATTTGAACTGTTCAAAATTGAACGGAAAATTGTTCAAATCAAGAAACAGCAAGACTCGAAGTGTGGTTGAACACTTACTGAGAAATTACTCAAAAAAAGAAAGAAAAAAAGAATTAAATCTATTCCCAGATGGTTAATAGGTATTGTTGATACTGCATGATAGTATTCTAATAAATAAAAACGTAGTAAAAAGTTAGATTATTCAATAATGTATAGACATTTTTTAAAGTGTACGAAGACTTTTGTGAGATAAAATTTCCGCCACTTTTTGATTTTTGATTTTTAAAAAATTAAGATTTAATTTTTTTTAAAGTTTTTTATGTAGTTTTGTTAAAAATGGATCATTGGTCTTATAATTAAATACCTATTCCGAAATATTAATTCAACCAATGGATATGGGCCTATTTCATTGAAAATCGTAGGTGTACGAACACTTTTGGGAGCCACTGTAAGTCTTTCACACAGCTGGAAAACCACGCGTCATAGTATAATGGATGTAAAATCCTTTTTTTTTTTTCCTAATAAAATTTTTTTCTTAAAATGTGGCGTGTTCAAATAGATGTATGGGCGATTTTGTCAGTTCGTTAACTTTTGCCAATGCAAATATAAAAAATTCAAATTCATTTCATTATTAGTTGACAGTTGTTAATTTTTATTTAAAGGCCAGACATTTAAGTACACAATTTAAAAAATCAAAATTTAAATTTAATGACTTTTTTAATTTTAAATTTCATGGAAAAATGTCAATACTGCCCCTAACATAAATACTTCAAAATGTCATGAAGATGTGTTTAAATTTTTATTTAGTAACTAGCGGTACCCGCACGGCTTTGCCCGTAATAGAAAATGAAGAGATCGTTTGGTTATTTTGTATGTTTACAAATAATGGATGGTGAATTTCTCGCCAATTTGCTATGTTTATTTGCTCGCCCATGTTCCACGTTATGATAATTTTCTCGTCCACCACGTAATGGTAATTTGCGCTCGTCCACGAAATGATAATTTGTTCGGTAACATTTCGGTAACATGATTGCTTTGCTTCAAAAGCAATGAGTGAACCAAGCCAATTCTTTTAAATGTAGATACTACTTGATACTACGTACATAGTAGCATAAATATTTTGGTTGCTCACCCATGGCTTTGAGGGCAAAGGTCAATTGAAACTGCTACATTTTTTTTTACTTTTTAAGCCCTGTTTGGACCTGGATATCTGCTAATGCGTGAATAACCCTCGAAAATAAGTATATGATTAACTACTCACCACAGTATAGTAATAAGAAACACATAAAGTAGCATTGGTTTCTCTTGGCTTAAATAGTTGAACGGTCTCAAAGTCGATAATTTTTTTAAAATGGCCAAGTTCAGTAGGCAAGTAGAGGTCAACAACTTCGTGCGCGACGGGTCAACAACTTTGGGACACAGTTGTAGATATAGTCCGAGTTGTCGAGTTTTATGTCCAGGTTAGAAACCCATGGTAACTAATTAATTTTTTTAACCACGCGGTCTCAAAGTTGATAATTTGAAACAAAAAGAATCAATGTTTTAGGTCAATTACTCTAAAACGTCTAAGTCAATAACTTTGAGCAAGAACTGTAATTATACTCTACGTGGGGTAGTTTTAGAATCATGTAAAAAAAACCATGATATCTAATTATCTTACTTAATTAAACGGTCTCAAAAATGATGATTTCAGTATAAAAGAGCGTTTTTTCACAAGTTTATATGAGTGCTACTCAAAATCTTTTGAGCTCAAACTTACATAAATACTAGAATAATTTATTGATTAAGGTTCAAAAGTAAAAATATAAATATAACGTCAAACACACACACGCACACACACAGATTTGTCAGACAATATCAAAAGATGCGGGTGAAATGTGCATAACGTTTACATCACAGTAATTCCACGTCAACTGACCTGATTTTTCAAATTCCCCCACTCTGTCATCTCCGAATGAGATGAATTTTTATAGAGTCGTAGAGATGTCTTTGAAACTAACCTGTTGAAAACTTTTAGCTTCCAAGATCCAAATCCTGAGGATCTAGGATCTCCGAAAAATATTGCTCAAAATGATGAATCAGCTTTGTGAGACGAATTGCCACGTTGTGATAAAGGTTGTAGAGAATTTTATTACACTGAAAGCATGAAATTTTGGGAGCATGAAGTAAATTTGGCCGTTGATTCGTTCGGGTATTTATGTAAGTTTGAGCTTATAAGATTTTGAGTAGCATGCATATAAACTAGTGGAAAAATGCTCTTTTACACTGAAATCATCATTTTTGAGACCGTTTAATGAAGTAAGATGATTAGATCTCATAGTTTTCTGACATTAGTCTAAAACTACAATACGCGGAGCATAATTACAGATCTTGCTCAAAGTTATTGACAGGCGTTTTAGAATAATTGACCTAAAACTTTGAATCTTTTTGTTTCAAATTATCAACTTTGAGACCGCGTCATTAAAAAAGTTGATAAGTTGCCATGGGTTTTTTACCTGGACCTTAAACTACCCCACTCGAACCTTAACTACAGCTGTGTCTCAAAGTTGTCGACCCGTCGCGCACGAAGTTATTGACCTCAAAACTTGGCCATTTTTAAAAAACCATCGACTTTGTGACCGTTTAACTACTAAAGCCAAGAGAAATAAAAGCTATTTTATACTTTTCTTAGTACTATACTGTGGTGAGTAAATCATATACTTATTTCCGAGGGTTACTCACGGCTTTAGCAGATATCCGGGTTCAAGCAAGGCAAAAAAAGTAAAAAAAATGTAGCAGTTTCAATTGACCTTTGCCCTCAAAACCATGAGGTAGCCACCAAAATATTTATGCTAGCATGTACTTAGTATCAAATAGTATCCACATTCAAAAGAATTGGCTTGGTTCTCTCATAGCTTTTGAAGTAAAGCAATCATATACTTAGCTCTTTTTAGCCTAATTTCCCAGTAAAAGTCAGAAAAAGAAGAAAAAAGCATGAAAGAAGGCTTAATGCATCTTAAAAATATCCGGAAAAACAAAAAAAAAAGTCAAAAATAAATAAAATAATTAGATAAATATTGAAAAATTAAAGATTGGAAAGTAGGGTATTGAGATGGGAAAAATGTCTGTCGGTCTGTCTGTCTCCCCCCCCCCCCCAATAACTTTTGAACGAATAGTCCGATTCGAATAAACTTTTTTTTTGTTCGAAAGATCGCGGCGACGACACCTCATTCCCATAATTCATTTTTTGATTTGAACAATTTTTTGTTCAATTTTGAACAGTTCAAAAAAACTTAACATTAGCATCTACGGGGAAATTCAAGGCAATTCCGAACTGTGAGGCGTATTTACTTCAAACAAACTTTGTAGGAAAAAGCTTTTGATGAAAAACTTGTATATAAAATATCTTTTTGATCTGAACAATTTTCCGTTCAATTTTGAACAGTTCAAATCCCTTAACATTAGCGTCTACGAGGAAACTGAAAGTCAGTGTTGATTCCGTATTTGAAGGCGGATTTATTTCAAACAAATTTTGTTGGAAATAGCTCTTGACGCCAACTCCAGACTCCGACTCCAAGAATTTAGGGGCACCTGACTCCGAATCCGACTCCTGTGCCCGACAATTAATCGGACTCCGGCTCCCCGACTTTGACTCTGACTTCTTAGCTTTGGCAAAAATTTATACACGGAGGACAAATGACTGGCTCCGATTGTTGGATATTCGTCTCCGACTCCTTTACCTCAAAATGAGATTGACTCCGACTCCGCAGCTATGGTGCTAACTGTGAAATAATTATTGTTGATATGATTTGTTTTTATTTTCACGCTAAAGTTTTAATTTAGGTGTTCAGTTTTCGGCGAATAAACTCGAAGTCATTTATGTTTCTACATAAAGATATGCGCAGACGATTTTTTTGAGCAATCACGATTGCTTATTGTTCTCACTTGACAGTCCTTGATGTTCCGGTTCCTTTTTCAGCTTGGACCAGGCCTGCAGCACCACCGGCGGCGGCGCGGCTGGTCCTGAGCACTGTCCCCCAGAATCCACTTTTGCTGGGCGGTGACGTCCATGTCCTACACACGCATGCTCATACACAGTCGCCTATGCGCGCACGCCTTTACACACATACACACGCCTACGTGCACACACGTAAGCCTACACACACACGCACACAACTATAAACACGTAAGCACCCAGGAGAGGGACATGCTTGGGCGGGGGAGCCATTTCTAGAAACAATAACTCTAACCAGTAGAGTATTGTCGCAACTCGTGATTGCGAAAAACATAATTTGAATTCAAAGTTTCGGAATTCAAAGTACAGTTTTTTTTTTTTTTTTTGACGATAAAAGTATTTAAGTTGACATTTTATTGTCTTTATTTATTTTGGTAAGTGCTTTAATTCATTTTAAAAATTATTTTTGGCAACAGGGGAAAAAAACGATTTTTTTTTCTTTTGATATGATGTATTTATTTTAATAAGCTCATTAATTTTAATTATTATTTTTGCGTTTTGAAAGCTGTTAAAGAATTTTTTTTTAATCGAAAAAAGTGTATTAGCTGCTTTGTTTAAAAGATGCTGCTATTTTATTTGTTCGTTTTTTTTATAGATGAATGAGGAATATTTTATTCCTATAAATTAGCTTAAAGTAATAAAAAATTATGTTTGAAGCAATTTGCGATTTTAGCTACTTTTGAGAATATTGATCAGGTACTAGAAAGTAGTATGGGTATACGGGAAAGTAGGCTAGTATAGTTCCAGACGGAACTTCTTGTTTTTTTTTCAGGGCCTTAAACTTTGACCCCTATCGAGGTGAAACAAAAATCCGTTTTTTAAAAAAAGAAACTGCTTTTTTTTTTCTTTTTTTTTTTTTTATCATAGTACCACTAACACATACTCAAAATTTTAAAGAAAATTGAAGACATCAACTATCAAAAGTGTCCGGCTTTAAAAAAAATGATTCTTAAGAAAAAAGCTTTGCTAAAAATGGGAATGCAACAGAACTTCAATTTACCAAATCAATAAGGACCGGACTCATTCAGATAATCAAAGATTCAGATAATTTTATTTTCTCCAAAAAAGCTTTCTTCCTTCATCAATAACTTTTATGAATGTTAAAAATGGCAATGTTTTGAAAAAGCAAGGCTTTTACATGTTAAGCGTACTTACAAGTTCTGTACAGTATGTAAGTACCGAACTCTAAACCGGCATTTCTCAACCCTTTTTAACTAACGGATCAGAAAAAACTTTTCAAAAAAAAAAAATTGCGGACCTGTAACTTTTTTCTCTTTTTTTTCTATCTCTCTCTCTTGCGTGTTCACGAACCGTTAAAAACCTGTGAATCATTTTTGCAGACCGGTGCCCCCCTCCCCACTCCCTTTTTTTTCTTTTTCCTTTTCTTGCGGAAAAAAAATACAAGAAAAAGGAAAAACTTTTGACTCGGGAACCATTAAACACTTGTTGCGTGCATTAGTAAAGTATGTACACGGTTCATTATAAAGCAATGCGCATTTTTTTCTGAGAAAAATCGATTTATTGATCGTACTTGTACCAGGGGCGGCATTTCAGCATTTCATTTGGGGGATCGAGTTTCTTATATATGAATTACCACAGTATGGAACCAAAACACATATTGGCTAACAGCAAGTAAGTAATCATAGTATGAGTTTAGAGTTAATAAAAATAAGTGTTCTAAAACAATTTAAATTTTTATGACAAAATTTGTAGTTCGTTTTAGAATATGTTATCACACCAAGTGTTTTGATGCTACAGTTTTCACCTTTTGATGAAGTTTTGATGCTTGATTTTTAAAATACGGAAGAAGAGGAAATCTTATTACTAATCCAGCAATGCCCAATGTCATGCTCTTTCTTCAGCTAAGTTCCCCCCCCCCCATTGTGCTTCGAAAACAATTCTCTAACCTCCTGAAACACGAAAACGATTTTCTCTATTAGCTGAACTGAGTGAAATAGTTGAAAAATAATTGAAGTAACAAAGTTACGTATGAAAACACACCTTTCACATCTTGCTCTTCAAAATCACCCAGGTAACTTTAAAAAATGTGATAATCTTCATTTTTCATTATTGAATTTTCTATTCTTGGCTAGTCTCTAAACAATTTTTTCTTGCCTCATGCTATAAATTTTACTCATAATTGAATCAATTTATTTTCGTTTTCAGCATCCAATCCAGATAATAAAGAGCCAACAATACAGGAAAATATTTATCATCAAATCTTGTGTTAATTTCATTAGAAACTGAATCTATTCTTTTATACAATATGTTAAATCAAGGTTTGACTTTACATCATCATGTGCATTTTGGTCACCTCTTCTAAATTCATTTGAATATTCTTTGCACCTTTTTAAAATTCTCTGGAGCAAGAATTTTTTTAAAAAGATTCACGCTTGGTTGAAATATACATCCATGTGAAATTTATTGATAGTTTCAATTGTAGCTTAAACTGAAGCTTGAACAGTCCAAAAATTAAGGTTAGCTGATTGAAGATGTTTTGATAGAGTAAAGCATTGTTCAAAAACTCTCCGCAATACAAACAAAACGAGTAAAAATTCATATGAAGAGGAAGACATGTTAAAGGACATTAGCTTCTTCATTATTGAAAGAGCAGTTTTCCAAAACCAATGCTTGGGAATTATCGAGAAGGGTTTTTATGGTTTAAAACACCATCTTGTGTTGCCACTTGAAAGCCCTCTTGTGTCACCCTGAGATTGCACTGTTAAAGAGCCCACAGAAAAGATATTTGTTGATATGAGATATTTTTTTCTTAAATAGTATGAATTTTTAAGACGTATCTATTAAAAGAGTTGAGCAGTTGAAATGTGTTTCTAGCAGAAGAAAGTGATGAACACTCATTTAATAGACACACTTAAAAGGTGAGCGTAAAAATGAATGTAAAATATCAAGGAATTTAGTAAAAATCATGCAGCCACTCCACTGCCCGGGCCTCTCACAAGGGTTGTTACACAGAGCACACAAGAATGAAATATTTAGCCTATATGAGGTTTCCGTCTTTAGTTAAAATTAACTATGATTCTTCGTCAGTCTTTTCTGTTCTGAAAAGGCCTACTTGCTCATGTCTAAAAATACGTATGTCGAGTTTCTTCAACCATTACGAAGAACCAGCAACATTCTTTTTTCATGATCATTGGTTTGCAATTTACGTAAATTGAATTTGCTCGTTTTTTTATCATTCCTCTCAAAAAAATTTGGGGGTGCGACCGCCCCCTCTTGACCCCCCTATTTGCCGCCACTGACTTGTACAAATGTTTAATATTCTTGAAAATACCGTCCTCCTGCATCAACATCCTTGCGGAGACGTGTTTTCCACGCCTCAAAGGTACCCTGGAACTCTTCGACAGGAATGTCTCTCTGAAACGTTGGAAGATGGATTTGGATGTTTTCCACGGTATCCCAATATTTTCCTTTCAGCACTCTCTTGAGTATGGGAAACAGAAAAAAAAGTCGCATAGAGCCAAGTCGGTACTGAAAAGGGGTTGCGGTTGGGGGATCAACGGGGTGTTCATCCGGGTCAGGAAGTCGATTTTCCGTCAACACTTTCGGCGCAATCTTCGGGCAGACTTTGTGCATTTGCAGATCCTTGATCACTACACTATTTCCTGTAGCGTGAATTGGGACATGTGTAGGGTGTCAGCAAGGGCTGCTGGATGCTCGATCGACGGTCGGAGCACAAAACTTCGCGCACACGATCCACGTTCTCGTCTGTTCCGGCCGTTGTTGGGCGTCCAGAACGGGATTCGTCGGCGACCTCCTCCCAACCCTCATGCAAAACTTTATGGCGTATCGTACCTCAAGCGAACGCTCCATCGCGCGCGGTGTTACAACAGTCGAACACACACGCCACGCAGAGGCACGTCTTTCCGTTCACACTCCTCACGGCAACCTGACGACCAGCTGCGTTCAAAGAACAAATCCCCCCCCCCCACATTTCCACCCTGTTTTACCGTGCTGCCATCGATCGTTGCGAAACAATAAAATCATACGCGTTACTTTCATAATGAGCCATGTGCATATTGTCCGTTTTTCACAAGAAGACACTTGACTCCTGCCTCGTCACGTGGTATCCGATGATTCTATTTCGCTGTTTTCGGCAGATGGTATATTCGGATCATAGCATTTTGTTGTAAAAGCAGCAGTTTTAAAAATGTAAGAATAACTAAAATAACAACAGACAAGTGAAGCAAGTGATGTAAAAGAAACCAACACTTTTTGCACATTAAAATGAACGCCCAAATTAAAGCTGTCTGGTTGTCTCCGCGTGGATTGCGTACCGATCACCCCTGCGTAAAATGGAACTCTGCGTTCGAGGAGGCGTGGCGAAGTGCCTTTTCTTGAAAAACGGACAATACCGTACTCTCTAAAAGAAAGTCATTGCTTTGGGAATGTCTCGATCAAAGTAAGCTGTTTGCCTAGCTTCGTGAAAAAAAAAAGCACTCAGACGGAATCATTATTTTGCGAACACCAATACGTTTTCGTCTCAATTTTTTTCTGTTTAGAATTCTGAAAGCGATTGGTATAATCGGAGTTCGGATTATTGGAGTTCTCAGCTATCTCATTTGGTTCTGGGAATCACTTTTTGAGCGTTTTGCTGTTTTAAAACATGTTTCCTTTTATCTTTGCAGACGGACAAAATATTTTCGACATGAATCCAACCTTAAGCGAAACACCATTGTGGCAATGTGTCAGAAGAAAATTCTGCGAATGTGGTAAGCACTCTTTACGCAATGTTAAAATCAATATCTTTATTAAACCATTGATTCGTAGGATCCAATAGGAACTTCATTTAAGTGTCGTGCAAGTATTTCATGCGTCCTAAATTTTATAAGGCAGAATCTATGTCAATTCGGCCAGGGCGTTTTAATTTTTTTGAACGTAGCAAATTCCTGGGCCGACATACAGGCCACCAAAGATCATTCATCAATATCCACCACTCGGGCATCATTTCTCACTTGCGATTTTCAACAAAACCTTTAAAATTCTTTATCACAGGAACGATACAATGTATGTTGTTGTGGTTTATTTTATACAAAAAGTTTAGAACGATATGCAACATTCTGAAATATGTGTTTAAGTTTTTTTCCCAGTATTTTGAAAAAATAAATAAAATATCCGTTTCAAAACAAATTATTTTTTACCTTTGAGTAGTGCCACTGAGCGCTGCATTCCCTGAAAAGGAGGACTTCCACGTTTTCGTTTAATCGGTTTCAGAGGTTTTTTTAAAAATTGAGGGTTTTACAGGAACTCTATACGTAAAGGGGTAGAACTAAAATTCAAAATTTTACTTCGCAGCAAGTGGCCAGAAAACACTTTAACTTAGTTACATAGTGGAATTATCATTTTGAGTCACCACCTTATCCAAGATTATCCTATTTTAGTGAAGACAAGATGACATTGAGCTAAACGAATCTTTTGGCACTACGCTTAAAGATTGCTTGCGAAAAACCGTTACGTTCCAACAAATCGGCTAGAGACTGCGTTCTTTGTATTCCTAAAAAATTAATTTTCTCAATTAAGCGGCAAATAGAAATGAAAATAGGGTTATATAACTAAATTAAAAATGTGTTTTGCTCACTCGCTATTAAATAAAATTTTGAATTTTTGTTCACCTTTACATAAAAACTTCCAAAAAACTCATTTTTCCAAATGTATCTAAAACCTGATAAACGAAAAAGTGGGTGCTCTAATTATCAGGGAATGTAATGCTCAGTCGTACTAATCAACAGTAAAAAAAAATGAAAATTTTTGAAATTGGCATTTTAAAAATTATTTTAAAAAGAAAATTATTTAAATTTCTTTCAGAAGACTGAGAAAAAAACTGAAACACATATTTCAAAATGATGCATACCTTTTTAAACAGAAAAAATCTTTTAAATAAAAAAAACACAATAAAAAGTGCCCTTCCTCTTCTGAAGTAAAGAACCTTAAAGATTTATCAAAAATAGCAAGTGAGAAATAATGCTCGGAACACCATCTTTGGCGGCCTGTATCTCAGTCCAGGATTCTTTTTTAGACAAGACCAAAACCCTGATCTTACTTTTTCATGAGTTTAAGATATGTTGCATTCAAAAACCTCCTAGAAGGTAGTCCTAGAGGTAGTGACCTGGCTTAATTGACATGGATTCTACCATAAAGAGTTCATTGACAATGATTTATAATGTAAACTATTGCATTTATACAGGGTGTTCCGTTTTAACCTGCAAGACCTCTATTTTCGCAACCGTTAGTCCTAGATGCATACTTCCAGTTGCAGAAATGTTCAAAATCAGATGCAGGGTAAAGATGTTGAAAGTTTGAAGCAAAAATAAAAATGAGTCAAAAAATACACAATGTAACTTTTTATACGGGCCTAGGTCCCCTAACTTATGCTTAGAGAAATAATCTCCATTGAAAAATAAAGCCAATACAAGAAGTTTGACATTAGTACGACCAATATTCGCCGATATGTGGAACGCAGCGTTTTGTGACTTACACCATTTTGTACTCGCCGTCAATAAAACCTTAAACCTTTTTTTTTGGGGGGGGGGGAATATAGCGGTTAACAAGGGTATCAAATAATATGTGTGGTTAAAGTGTGATTTTCCAAAGTGTTCACGGTTTTGTAGTTTGTTTTTGCGTATCATGGCATACCATTTGCATTTATTTTTGAATAGCAATGAAAAATAAAAACACTTTTTTTTAATACTTCGACAATCTGTCATTCCTCTGAAAGGGCTATAAGTTCTAAGCTCATCTTCTGTATGGTCCCTTAAAACTTTGAATTCGAATATCTCCTTGAATTTTGGTCGCACAAATGTCAAGTTCTATGTGTTGGCAATATTTTTCAATGGAGATTATTTCCCTACATATAAGTTAGGGGACCTGGGGCTTGTATAAAAAGTTAAACTCATTTTTATTTTCGCTTCAAACTTCCAATATCTTAACTCTGCATCTGATTGTGAAATTTTTGCAAGTGGAAAAATGCATCTAGGACCAACAGTTGCGAAAATAGAGGTTTTTGCAGGTTAAAACGGAACACCCTTAATAATATGTATGTATATAATATGGGTAATAATTGTATTTGTCTTAATCCAAAATTAAACCGAAAAACAGATTCATCTAAAATTAAAACGAATATTCTTTTTGAAAAAATTACACTGCGCTGCAAAAAAGGAAGAGAAAGAAAGAAAAAAAAAGAAAACGAATATGCAGTGGAACCTCGATAACTCGACACCCCAAGGGAACATGAAAACATATCGATTATAGCAGATGTCAACGTATTCTGCTTCCATTGTTTTAAATCCTAGAAAACTTCTGTATCATCTACTTACTAATGATAACTTTCACATTATGAAAATTTCGGTAAATAAATTTTCTTTCCATTTTCTTTTTTTTTTTAAAGTACACAGTAAAATCAGTAATATTATTTGAATACCTCGTGAGGAATAAATCCATAATTTTTTAAAATAGGTGAAAAAGCTTCTGGTCAGTCAGATCTGTTAAAGATAAAATGTCCTGCTCGAAATATGTGAGCAGCATGTGCATGTCATGGTGCCTTCTTTCTCTAGAGGACTTACATGAACCATGATAATGAGAAATGTACCATGCACTAGCGCAGCCGGAAATACCTTCTGTAGGGTTTTTTTTTTTTAGTGAAAAATACCTTCTGGGTTGTTTTTTTTTTTTTTTTTTTTTGACGAAAAATACCTTCTGAAGTAGATTTTTTGATCAAAAATATCTTCTGAAAATGGTTTTTTAATCAAATCAGCCCTTTCATATGCATAAACTACTGTATTAGAATTGGCATTTATGTTAAACACAAAGGGTCTGGGGGGGTTAACCCCCAAAACATCCCCTTCGTTGCGCCACTGGTACCATGGGTGCAATTGTCCTACCCTTTCCTATAGCCTTTTGAAACTGCTCTAACAGAACAGAGTGCGGTGGCTGACTACCCTGGATAAAGGATGGAATTCTCTGAAAGTGCATTCCAGAAAATGATTCACTGGACCAGCGTAAAATTCTAAGAAGCGGTCAATATGAATGAAAGAATGTTGGTAGCGAAAATTGGACTAGAATAGCTATTGGATGTCAATTTATAGGGGTTTCTGATATTGTGTATCAATACAGAGAGGTTTTCGCCAAATGATATTAGCATTGAGCGAACCATAAGAAAAATAAATGTTGAGTTACCAGGTTAGTCGAGTTATCCGCGTGTCGAGTTACCGAAGTTCTACTGTATACAGAGTGTTCCGTTTCAACCTGCAAGACCTTTATTTTCGCAACCGTTAGTTCTAGAGGTATGCTTCCAGTTGCAAAAATGTTTAAAATCAGATGCAGAATTAAGATATCGAACGTTTGAAGCAAAAATAAAAATGAGCCAAAAAATACAAAATTTAACTTTTTATACGGGTCTTAGGTCCCCTAACTAACATTTAAAGAAATAATTTAGATTGAAAAACATTACTGACACAAGAAATTTGACATTTGTGCGACCAAAATTCAAGATATTCTACTTCAAACTTTTAAGGGACCATACGGAAGAGATTAGAACGTATCGCCCTTTCAGAAGAATGGCAGGTCATCAAAGAAAAACATGGTATATATATTTTTGATTGCTATTCAAAAATAAATACAAATGTTATGTCGTGATAAGCAAAAACACACGACAAAACCTCGAACAATTTGAAAAACCACAATCTATGCACACCTATTATTTTAAACACATGTTTACTGCTATATTTTCCCCCAAAAGGAGTTATTGACGGCGAGTGAAAAGTGGTATTAGTCACAAAACGCTACGTTTCATACCTCGGTGAATATTGGTCGTACTAATTTAAAACTTTTTGTGTTGGAATTGTTTTTTAATGGAGATTATTTCCCTGAATATAGGTTAAGGAACATGGGGCCCGTATAAAAAGTTAGATTTTGTATTTTTTGACTTATTTTTATTTTTACTTCAAACTTTCAATGTCTTAACTCTGCATCTGATTTTGAACATTTTCGCAGATGGAAGTATACATCTAGAACTAACGGTTGCGAAAATAAAGGTCTTGCAGGTTAAAACGGAACCCCCGGTATAGTTTAACCTTACAGCTCTGTAGACTTTCAGAAGGAATAAAACGTTAAAGAAATGCTCTCCTCCTCCTCCAAAACAAAATTATTGCCGTAAAAATAGCAAAAAGTGAAAAACAAAGAGGGTCGGGTCTGCAGGTGAAAAGGATGAGGAAAATGAGTGATGGGGAAAAAACGGGAATCATATTTGGATTTAGGAAGTCAATTTGTAAAAGAATCAGCAGTAGTAATGTCAGAATTATCTTTAACGCCTCGCAGCATTGACATAATAGTAGAAAATAGGTGTTAGTCGGGAAAGAAAGCTCGTTTAGTTTTAGACAGTAAGATTTCGTTTAATGCTGTTAAAACAATTTAAACTTTTCGCATGGATGATTCTCTCCTAATAGGACAAATTAATGTCCCAAGCCTGTATTTCATTAGTTTATCATTGTTTTTAAAATACATTTTAGACACTTGGTATAAAGCTATGTTTAGGAGTTTTTTTGGTAGTTTTTATAATTTAAATTAGCCCCTTCCGGATCCAGTCAAGGTCTCGCCGCCTACGGAGGCTCGAACCACCCGCCTCCGTCCAGTTGGTGTACAACTGGTCTCTTTCGAAGTACTAGGTCCTTCGGCGCTTTACTTCCTTTGTCTTCGCAAAGCGAAAGAAATTTAAACGATATTTTCGGAACGTAAATTACATTCCTGCAAAGGAAAAGATGAAAAAATTATCGCATCAAAAAACACATTGCCTGCGTCAATACATTAATTAATCAACCTTTTTTTTCCCTCGGCGCAGATCTTCTGTTTTGTACAGAAAAAAAAAGAAAGAATTTACGAACGTGCAGAATAACTTGCGTGGCCTTGAGAAAGAAAAACCAGTCTGCGAGTCAGTTCCGCTTAGTGCCCTGCCAGAATGACAGGGAAAATTATTCGGAAAAGTATTTCAAGAGAAGAAAAGGAACGAGAAATGTTAGTTTTTTAATCGTTTTTAATATGTATCTTCGCTAATTAAAGTCGCACAGTTATGCCACATAACTAAACATGTATCTAAGAAAATTACGAATCCATTGATACGTGGTTCGACGCTAAGTTTTTTCGTCGATCACCAGGAGTAGCAATGATATACGTACATTCATACATACAAAGTACTCAGTTTTTTATATGGAAAACTAGCCGTCTTCAACGCCTGGCTTAAGTCATAAAAAATAAATCATGTGTTTTTAACAAAGTTGATAAAATATTTTTTTATACTCTGATTTGGCCTATTTGGAGAGAATTACCCGCATTCTGGTAAGAATTTCAACTATAAGAATTCAAGTATTTCATAAAGAAAAAAAAAAGTGTTAGCACTCTTAAGTTTTGTGAAAAAAAAAAGCATGTGTTTTGTATGAAATGTTTTTAAAACTTAGTTTTCTAATTGGCATCAAGGCAAAATACATGAAGTGAATTTTAATCTTCGTTTCAGGTGAAGAAAATGAGGTCAAGAAATGTACAGACTTAATAGAAGATTCGGTATGCGACACAGTTTTTTCTTTTTTCTTTTTTTTTCAGTCCCACTAAATTTATCTACACACAGTCAATGGTTTCCAATTAATCAGTCTTGATTTCAATTAGGGTTTCCAATACCGCGCCATTAGAATCCCGAAATCTCAGTTCCGCGGAATTTCGGGATTCTAAGGAATCAATCAAGCGGGATTGACTTAATTCTTCAAAAAGTTGAATTTTTATGTTTAAAAGAAAAGGTTGTGTTTTTTCGAAAGGACTGCTTTTGTTACATGAATTAGTCTTTATCTCGAATTCCGTACACCGTAAGGTACAACAAATTCACATCTCAATTAGCGACTATATCGTTCGGTTCGCAAGAGTGTAGTATTTTAAAGAAATTCAATACGTATGGCATGGAAAAAGATTTTTGCGCAAAAAATAATGGACTTCATGAAAACACGCGATGTGGCTCCACTGCAATTGGTTTTACTGAAATTAAATAATTGCGGACATTTAGCAAAAGATCCCCATAAACTTTACCACCTTCTAAAATAGATTTTTCTTTTCTTATGACTGACAAGAGTTTTTGCTGCTGAATTTCAAACTTCGGACAAAAACGATGTCTGTTTGATTTGTGTATTACTCTGTTCAATTTACCTTGTCTTGTTGCTTTATTAACATTGGTTATTACATCAGTGCACTTGATTCGCTACAGCAGGGGGGGGGGACGCTAACTGGGGCGCAGCCTCAATAAAAGTGTTTGAATCATTTCGCTAATTTTACATCTCACTTTAGAGATACTATTAAAAACTTGAGCAGCTTAACGTACTACACTGTCATGCGAGTCATTTAGTGTTTCATCCAAGTTTCTCTCACCTCTTTTAGAGTCGTGCCGAATATTGAAGGTTGCGCAGCTAATTAATTCAACAAAACTTTCAAGGTACCACCCACATTTATATTATTAGATACACGGTGGCAAAGACACCAACATTCTCTTCCTGCAGTTTAGAGAGCAAAAATTTAAAATGTCAGGTTTTTCATTGCTTTCTTCTTCGGAAAAAAAAATATATTGTGCACTTTTAGTAAGTTAAAGGTTTTGAGTACGCTCCTTAAGTTTACAGAAGCGTTCCAACATTACATTCAGGCTACTCCAGTGGATTTCGCAGAGTAATACACTTTCTCAATTT
Source organism: Uloborus diversus (assembly GCF_026930045.1). Lineage (NCBI taxonomy): Eukaryota > Metazoa > Arthropoda > Arachnida > Araneae > Uloboridae > Uloborus > Uloborus diversus. Next base: position 16,659,179 of record NC_072731.1, read on the forward strand.
CTTCTAAAGCCCAATTTTCGGGACTTAAATATTTAGTGATAATTTTGGAAAAGACTTATAATTTTTACGCATTTTCGCAATTGCTGAACGTATGAACACGGAAACATCGAATGCGTACCAATTCATTCTCAGAAAAATTTACTCTGTTTTTGTTGTTTTCTTGAATGGTAAGTCTACAGTTCATCATATATATGTGATTTAAAGTCTCTCTTACTCTCCTTGCAGGTAGACAGGAAGGTGATTAAAAATTCAGATGATACTTGTAAAAATATTCGTTTTATGGACGGCTAAAATTGTGAAACGTTTGCATGCAAAATCTTTGGGTAATCGAAAAGGGATTAATCCTGCTAAATATGTGGAATCCCGCTGGGATCGGGATTGCGGGATTGAAAAACCCTAATTTCAATCCAACCAGAGAACCACACAAAGCTTACGTTCGACGAGCACGTCCGGTAGCGACCGGTTAGTTAATCACGTGACAGCTAATGATCACGTGCTCCAATCAACCAATCAACTGCTTAGAATGGTAACCGGTGAGGTAACCGTTCGATCATAGAACGCTGCGGTTAGTAACCGGTTACTTACCGGTCGATCGGTGAGTTTCGTCGAACGCAAGGAAATAGTGTAATATTAAAAAACCGCTGTGTTGCAAAAATAAATAAATAAATAAATATGTAGCAATCAAAAGAGCATATTCAGACATCTTTTCACGCAAAAACTATTCGCCCCCATGCCCTCGTTATCGAAATATAAGGTCTTGAAGCCTATCGAAGATCAAAGAAAAGCACGAAATTTAAGGCGCTTGGCGAGAAATTGGAGGTACTAATATGCGATTTCAAAGTCTGAGTGGGGCCAGGACCACTGAGCTGTAACACTAAGAGGACAGCGAACTAATCGGTCCGTGTTTTTGCCCAAGCGAGTATGGCAAAAGAATCGCACTTTTAAAATTTAAACTCGAGTTTTATCCTGTAAAGACTTTTGCCATGCAATTTTCATATCCTTAATATGTTCAAATCGTTATGGCAAAAGAAGCGGTCTTTCGCCATTAAACAAGATGTTTTATCCTGCAATTGGTTTTGCCATACTCGCTCGAAATTCAGACCATGAGCCTCAGTGTAGAAGAATGGGAAGTTCTCTCTTCTTTAAGTGTTATAGCTCAATGGGCAGGACATTCATCTGCAAAGCGTGTGAAAGATGTCTTCCATTACTCACGGGAATTCGCTAAATTTGGCGACTTATCTTAAAATTTTAGCAGACATAAAGACCTTATATTTCGATAACGGGGACATAATTTATGCGCCCAAAATTATGTTTTACAGTCTTTTAATTGCTACTTATTTAGTTTTTTCATTGTTACACCATCGTATGGTTTGTTGATAAGAAGAGCGCGCCTAGGGGGAGTGATAAAAACGAACAGGGCTATGAGCTCATCGAAAATTTAAACATGTTAATTGACAGAAAAAAAAGTGTTTCATATCAGTGATTTGCACTGTTATAATTCACTCATAAATGAGAATAGCACAATGGGGTTGTTTCCTTCTGTCAAAAGTACTACTTTTAGTCACTGAAATTGATAGAAAGAGCAGAAAATAAATAAATAATGGATAAATAAAAATAACATGGAGCCAGAAAAAACTTCTATTTTCCCCAGCAGTATTTTAATGTAATTTTTTTGTATGTCCGATTTTGGAAAGAAGGCTTGGTCTTCCTGCCGTCACAAGTGATGTACTTTGGCACTCTACTCCACTGGCGCCTGAATGTTTACGCATTTTTAAAGGTTGCCATAAAAACAGAAATACTAATGGAAATCATAATGATAATTTTGAATAAAAAAAATTCTGAAGCAAACAAGAAATTCACTAGTATTATTACGCTATAATATTTTATCTTTATTTATTGTTCAAATATTGCGCTCTGCGCTGATGGCATCAGTGAATGGCATTTCAGCACTTTTGATGTCATGAGCAGAAGCGTAAAAAATGAAACTGAATCTGCGCACCGATTAAAGTAGTTTAAAAAAAATAATTAACTTTGTCAAATCATTTAAAAAATGGTTAAAACCCATGTTTTTAAGTATGATTTTTCAGATAAAAAATACTTTTAAAATTTCGAAAACAACCCAATTACACAGAACTATTTATTTTCTGGTTACATTTACTAATGCCTTGTTTATGAAAGGAAATGTACTTCATATTGTGTTTAAAAAACGGCATTTTTTTAATTATGGGAGTTATATAGTGAAAGTACTTCAGTGAAAAGTTCTATTTTTAGTCACTGAAATTGATAGAATAAGCGAAATAAATAATATGGAGCCAGAAAAAACTTTTTATTTCCCAACAGTTATTTTAATATAATTTTATTAAATGTCTCATTTTTGAAACAAGGTGTGGTCTTTGTGGCATCACAAGTGATGTACTTTGACTCGCTACTCCATTGCCGAGCTAAATGTTTACTCTTTGCTGTCATCCGCGATACCAGGTTATGATAATTTGTGCTAATGGCATTTCATCGCTAATGAAATGAATGAATGTTGGAAACAACCGCATTGTTGACTTACATAACAAAATAATTGAGGATATCGCTCCAAAATTTTTCCATGTATAGTTATTTTCTTAAGCGTAAAATTTAGACTTTTTAATCAGGGAAATGTTTAAGTAGCCTGTGGGGTGACACTCAAATAAAGAAAAGGGGGTTGAACGAAAACAAACGATTGACAGTTTGGTGTCCTGACTTTATCCGTTCATTTTTATGTTGATAAAACTATTTTTTTGGCATTGCAAAAGTATGTAGTAATGCGTTGTTTTACATTTAATTCATTGAACTCAGTGCTTTTTTTTTATAATCGTGTATTAATAAACCTTATCTGTAACTTTAGTTAGCTAATAACGGAAACGTCCTTGTCCTGACTAGAAAATTCACATTTCCAAAATCGTTTCTGTATCCTTTCAAGCAACATGTTTACTTTTGGTGCACGGAAGAAGAAAGTAATATTTATTAGTTACACACAATTGAAATATTCTACTGAACTGCTCATCTAACATTTTAAAATTTCAATACATTTTGTGTCCTTATGTGTAACTACTGAGTGTTACCTCAGGGCATTAAATATTTTTTTACGTGCAAAGTATTTCTTTATCGTAGTAAGCAGCAAAGTTAGGGTAGCCATATTTGTTTCTCCTTAGAATGTGTAAGTATAAAATAAGATATAGTTATTCCTTATATGCTGTATATTGAAATGTACGAGGTCTGATCAAAAAGTTCTAGGACTTTCTCAATAATTCTTTATTAAAATTTTTTAACAATAATTCTAACTTATCACCTTCAAAGTACTCCCCTCTGGAGGAAATACACTTCTCCCACCGGTGTTTCCACTGTCCCATGCACCTGGAAAACTCTTCTTCGGGGATGCTGTTGAGCTGCTCCCGCGCTTTTTCTTTAATCTCTTCTATCGTCTGAAATCGCTGTCCTTTCATCGGGTACTTCAGCTTGGGGAACAGCCAGAAGTCGCAGGGGGCCAGATCAGGTGAATAGGGGGGCTGGGGAAGGGTTGTCATGTTGTTTTTGGCCAAAAAATCGCGGATGAGGAGGGCTGTGTGACAGGGCGCGTTGTCATGGTGGAGAAACCACTTGCCTGTCTCCCACAATTCCGGCCTCTTCTGCCTAATTTTTTGACGCAAAGTTCTCAGGGTGTCAAGGTAGCGAAATCTGTTGACTGTTTCACCTTGTGCGAGGAATTCATGATGGATCACACCTTTCGAATCAAAGAAAACAGTGATCATCACTTTGACGTTCGATCTCACCTGACGAGCTTTTTTGGGTCTTGGTGAGCCTTTTGACTTCCACTGGGACGACGGCACCTTCGTTTCCACGTCGTAGCCATAAACCCAACTCTCGTCACCTGTGATGATGGTTTTCAAGAAGTTTTGGTCGGAACTGGCCATTTGCAAGAGCTCCTGACAAACCTCCAGGCGGTGCGCTTTTTGATCCTCTGTCATCAGACTTGGAACGAATTTGGCTGCAACCCTTCTCATCTCCAATTTTTCAGTCAGGATCTCCTGACATGACCCAAATGAGATGTGGCACTCCTCTGCCATCTCTCGAATCGTTAAACGTCGATTGGAATGCACTAGGGCATTCACTTTGGCCACTTGAGCATCGTCAGTTGAAGTTGAAGGCCTTCCTGAACGAGGGTCATCTGTCGTTGAAGTTCTGCCTTCCTTGAACCGTTTGAACCACTCATGACACCGTGAACGACTCATCACTTCATCACCGAAAGCGTCCTGAAGCATTTGGAAAGTTTCCACGAATGATTTGCCCAATTTCACGCAAAATTTGACGCAAACGCGCTGCTCTACTTTCCTGTCCATTACGAAAAAGCTAGAAACAAAGAAGTGGCTTCAGTAAAACAGCTGTAACTTCCGTTTGGAGAAGGTTATCAATATTATGAAACAACAGCTGTGCTCGGGAAGACTTACTCTAAACAATGCTGACAACCGTAAGTCTCTGGCACTCTCTGTTCCCGCGCAATTTCAAAAGTCCTGAAACTTTTCGAAGACCTCGTACAATTCAATGTGAAGAGTACTTTAATCATCTCTCATGAGTGTTGCCCATTTATTTTGTAATTTGTTTTTTAGCATAGAAATATACAATTAGACAGTAAGGTTTTTTTTTTTTAAGGAAACAAGAGACCTAATTAAATTTCCAAAAACACCGATAGAATTTATTTCAGCGAAGAATTTGTCTATAAATCTCATGAAATACATTTAACAGGTAACATTTATGAGAAGGGAGTAACACTCATGATTAAAGAAACCCCAAATAATGAGAAGCTACATAGTTATAGAAATTGTATTACCTTTAATTTATACAGGGGCGGACTGACTGACTTTGGCTCAGTAGGCAAAAGAGAATTTTGGCCCACCTCTGTAAATTAAAAAAGTTGAATTAACCAGTACCGGATCTCGATTCTTCCGAGCCAAGCAAAGACATTAAACACAGTACAGCAGCTGGACGTCCCCTGAGTGGCGACAGGTAGCGTTTTCAGATGAATCGCGTTTTATGCTCCATCGGACAGATGGACGTTGGCGTATAAGGCGTGAAACCTCTGAAAGGAACCACCTTGCAACCACTGCCGGAACGGTCCAAGCTGGAGGCGGGAGCATTATGGTCTAGGGAATATTTTCCTGGCATTCTCTGGGTTCACTGATCATTGTGGAAGGTACGATGGATCAATACAAGTACGCATCTGTCCTTGCGGACCATGTCCACCCCTACATGCGCATTGTTTTTCCTCAGGGTGATGGCATCTTCCAGCAGGACAATGCGAGGTGCCATACAGCTGCCAGTGTACGTACGTGGTTCGAAGAGCACCAGGATGAGTTTACCGTCCTCCCCTGGCCAGCAAACTCACCTGACTTAAACCCAATCGAGCATCTGTGGGACCATCTCGATCGAGTTGTTCGCGCCATGGATCCTCAACCGCGTAATCTAGCGCAGCTGGCCACGGCATTAGAGTCGGCATGGCTCAACATCTCAAAGTACACCTTCAGGAACCTAAGTTACTCTCTTCCTGCACGTCTCGCAGCAGTCCGCTCTGCGAAAGGTGGTTATTCTGGCTTTTGACATATGGTCACATTAATGTGACTGGACTGTGGATAAACTGAAGATACTCGACTCAATTTTAAATTGCATTTAGTTACAGTTTTTCGACATTGAAATTTTAAAAACATAATCTTATAATGTGTTTGAAAACATTAAAAAGAAAAGGGACAGCTTTCCTAAGAGTTTCCCCCACCCCCGCAATTTTTTTTTTAGGAGGACGCTGTGCCCTTCTGCTTTTGAGCCTTAACTTGATCAACCCTCCTTGCTCCTTAAAAGTTTAGACAAAACTGCACAAAAGCTAATTTTTTTTTTCAAAAGATAAAAATTCAAACAAGCCTGTCCTTGAAACGTCACTCTTTCGTTTCAATAACTTATTCACAAGAATCTGGTTAGAATATGTCTGAATATTTTTTGGATTACCTTTAAAACTAAACATCAAAAAGCTTTTCAATATTTTAAAAATAATTACTATCGAAAACACTAGAACATCGTATGCACCTAGAAAACCAAAAAGTAAAAGAAGCACCATTTGTGTTTTACAAAACTTCTCTAAACAGTACTCTTTTATCTGAAAGCGCACTGCCTCTTTTTTGGTCTGGGAGAAACACTGGTTCCCTCAGAGCTTTTTTTTTTTTTTTTTTTTTTTGAAACTGAATTCAATTTTTGGCTATATTGCTTATAAAAAGATTACGAAGCTCTCCTATGAAAATTTCAAAAAGTGAAATTTTAGGCTATCTTTAGTGATTTTAAGGGAATGGCGAAGGTTCAAAGACTTCGACAATTTTTCGATATTTAAATCTGAAAAAGGCAATTGAGGGCCTTGATGCAAGAACCAAGAACTAAGTAAGTCCAAACTCACTTATTTTTGGTAAGACCAACAAATAACTCAGTGTCCGGTAAAAAGGAATCTTTCTAGTAATCTTTCCCACATTATTTACTAGGAAGCAGAGGTGTGATCTTACATTTGTGTCCCGTTGTAGCACCAATCGGAACTTATATACTAGCGGCCACACGCAAAAATGAATTTCAAAAAAAAAAAAAAAGTTTGGACTGAACTCTGGTTCTTGCATCAAAGTCCTTAATTGTAGACTTAAGATCAGTATCGTTGGTGACTTTTAGACTACAAAGGGACCCCATATCTGAAGTACTTTAGGTGCCCGTTAAGTATAAATCTGGCCCTGAGGACTAATTTATCAAAAGGAAACATATCCATTTTCCAAAAATGTTCAGGAGGTGAGAAAAACGAATTAAAGTAAGATCAAAATAGTTTTATCAACTTCTATGGGTACAGAATTGAGCACTAAATCATGGGCCAGAGTAAAAAATGTTTGTGTAAAAATAACAAGGGGTATCGTCATCTTACGTGAAATACACCGCCAGATCAGTCATTTCCAGCCGAGGACTGCAGTTTTGTGCTTATTAGCACTCATCAGCCCGGCATAGGAAAGTGACTGAGCTGGAGATGGAAAACCTCTTAAGGAAGCCAAGAGTGCGAAACAAACTTATAGCTAATATAGAATTAGCAGACCAGACGAGTGACCGAAGCAATGGTTCGGTTCAACTCGAAGATTGAACGCAAGGCAAGGCATATTCAGTAAATTACCGCCCATTAGCCAGGGCTGAAGCAAAAATACGTGAAATACACCGCCAGCTCAGTCATTTCCAACCGAGGACTGCAGTTTCGTGCTTATTAGCAACCTTAGCGTTCCTCGCGTTCAATCTTCGAGTTGAACCGAACCATTGCTTCGGTCACTCGTCTGGTCTGCTAAGTCTATATTAGCTACCAGTTTATTTCGCACTCTTGGCTTCCTGAAGAGGTTTTCCATCTCCAGCTCAGTCACTTTCCTATGCCGGGCTGATGAGTGTTAATAAGCACGAAACTGCAGTCCTCGGCTGGAAATGACTGAGCTGGCGGTGTATTTCACGTATTTCTGCTTTAGCCCTGGCTAATGGGCGGTAATTTACTGAATATATCGTCAACTTAATTTAGGATATGTGCCTTTTTGTTAAAAATTCCAATTTCACCAAAACTCTAATATTTCACCTTCTTATATTCTCTTATCGAAGTACATGAGCCTAAAAGTAATAGATTATAATTTGATTTTGAACATGTGTTCCTTTCTATCTAAAAGTCTTCGTACTGCAGATTCTTTCATGATTTGTTCAAAACAAAACGAGCAGAAGACGGATTTGTTACCTTTTGATCAAAAAGCCACTCTTTACCCTTAAATAAAATTTTCCACGTTTGGACTTCTTGAGAGTAAGTGATTTGATAAAGGTCGTCTGAAAGATTTAGAAAATATCATAAAATGAATATTTCTAAAAATTGGACACGTTCCTTTTTGATAAACTTCCTCAACAAATGTAGCTCAAAGAAAAAAGAAAGAAAGAAAGAAAGAAACCTTGCCCTCCCCAGCTTCCCGAAACTCAGTCCTAAATCCGCCTGTGTTCAGGAGTTCTCTCGAAGTCGAAATTTTGTCCTGTTTCAGATTCAGTTTAACGTAGTCCAGACTTGCTTCAGCTTTCCCGTATGTGATTCGGAGATCAAAATACTCGTGCAGCGATAATTTACAATAGACCAATGAAATATCTTGCCAACTGACAGCATTTAGTTGAATCTGTCGCAACCAGTGAATACCAGGGGCGTGCACAGAAATTTTAGGTCACGTCACAAATGACTTTCATGGGCCCTCCTCTATCTTGTTTACCCCATACGTCCCAACATATATTTCACCCCTCATTTTAAAAATCTTCAGGCTCGGAACCGGGCCAAAAGCTGTCCCTTCTCCCCCCCCCCCCCGTGTATGTCCCTGCTTGAAAGTTGATGATAGGAAAGCATTCGCACGCGGTGAACTACGGCTATTTACTTTGGTCCCTGGCTTAGGGTGGAAAAAAGATAAACCTGTTTCCAAATCCTTTTCTCACATAGATTAAAAAAATTACATGTTTTTATTTATTTTTTGAATGACACTTTAAAAAATGTTAGGTGTGAATTTAAATATATTGAGTTCAATAAAAACAAAATGGCTTGAAGTGACCCACTTGGCGGTTGGCCCAGTCGGAGATCCCCGACTAGCCGACCTGGTCAATCCGCCCCTGTATATATATATATATATATATATATATATATATATATATATATATATATATATATATATATATATATATATATATATATATATATATATATATATATATATATATATATGTATGTGTGTGTGTGCGCGCGTGATAAATTCACTCTGATTAAAATTTGAAGAGTGAACACTGACACAAAGCTAATGTTTCCAAAATTAAATTTGTATGCGTTCTTTAGGAAAGACTCTATACCTCAAGATATGGTATTCAAGTAACTACATATTTCAGAAGAATTACTGCCAAAACTAAACAATAAATAATTCAATGAGTCCATCTCTAATGAGTTACTATAGGTAAAATTTAGCGTTTGTATCAACAAACTTTTTCGTGAATCTTTAAAAATTGGTTTCAATATTGAACTTTTTTAGCTATTCATGGTATTCAATGAAAACATTTATTTAATTTAAAATGTTTTTATAAAAAATTTTACCCTTTATTTAGGAAACAAAGTAACAATCATGAGAAAAACATTTTTACAAACACTTAAAATAGCTTAAATAAATATTTATGCCATTTTGACTTAAAACTGAGTATTTGAGAGAGTAAAATCAAGATTTTTTAGATAATTTATTTTTAGAAAAGAAATTACAGAATGGTTTATAAAGGTAAATTCATGAGAAAAGCGGTGACTTGACAAGAAGTTTTTAGAATTAAAGTCTAAGCAAATTAAGTCACGAATAGTCATCTGGTTAGGCAGTTCCTTGTAAGGAATCCTATAAAAATTTTAATGTTTATAACAAAAAAAAATTCAAAACTGTATCGAACCTAATGCGTCAGTGCATTTGAAGATCACACTAAGAATAGCTATTATTTATTTTTTCACAATGTTAATTGAAATCGAGAAAGTTGCAGTACTTTTTGCAGGGCAACTATGTTAATTATAAAGGTGTTATGAAAAGTCGAAAAACGTTAAAGCCACCAGTGATTGACAGTAAACTAACTGTCGACATGTATAAAGAAAAAATAAATTGACAAGCGAAATTCTAAAATTGTACAGAATTGCAAGTTATGAAGTGGTGTTTAAATTTGCAATGCTTCCCTCTTAGGTGATTCTTAGCTCATCTTTTGGCGCAAGAGTTTCTCTTGTTATTTCACTTATAATTTCTATTTTAAGAGTCAACCACCAGTAGCTACCATGAACCAGGGTTCGCCAAAGTGGGCTCAAACCTGAAAAAATCCCGCCCGGATTCTTTCGGGTGACCCCCACTGGAAAAAAAAAAAACTATTTCGGAAAAGTGGTTTTTCCGAATTTACTGCGTGATGGAGAATTATTCACTAGCATTTTCGGATTATTACTTTAATGAAAATCTGCTTTTGCGAAATAGTATCCATGACGCATGGAATGGTGAGATTTTAAACAAGTTCTGTATTTATAATTTAACCTGGTACATTATGACCGTGTATGTTTACTCAAACAATTAAAGTAAAATTGCAATTTACGCACTAAATTCAATTTTTCTTGGAAAGGTAAATCTAGAAATATCGCTAAACTATCGTTTTAATACTTGAAAAACTTGTGAATCAAAATTAAAACTCATGCAGCGCCCTCTTGTTAAATGTTCAAGTCAATCAGTGCAAGCAACATCACAAGGGCACACTAACCTAACTTAGGAAAATGATTGATTGTGTATGAAATTGAAATTAATTCTTATTTTTACCCACTTAGACATTTCGTTTTATCCTAAACAATACGGAGATCTGTGTTGGAATTGAAGACAGAACTGCGAAAGGCATGAGTTGGATTTGTGACGATGCATCATCATACGAGGTAAGAAAAAGTGGTTTTGTCTGAAAATTGTGGATCATAAATTTAAGAAAGAATTTTCAATTATTCAACACTAATTTATGAGGAGTACGAGCCCCTTGAATCCACAGGTCCGAGGTCTGAAAGTTCTTTGGTCCGTCTTAGCACTTACCATGGGTGCAAAATTTCTAGAGCCTTCCCGTCTCCCATTCAGAACTATGCCTGAACTGTGGAGGCTGTGCTGCCATTTATCAAGGCTAAATCGGACTGATCCCCATTTTGGGAGCCTTACTCTCACATCAGCAGCTTCTTTTTGCCTTAAACAACTAATCGTTATGCGCGCAGGGGCTCAGGTTCTCCAAGTGGTAATTTAGAATATCAATACTAGCAATAAAAACAAGTTATTACAATATGTTCTATTTTCTACTTAAATTAGATGGTATTGGTATCGAATAGGGTCTGGTGGGGTAAAGTGGTCATTCAATCCAGGTTTTTCAGTTTAGTTGGATAATAAATAAGAGAAATTCTTTAAACACTTAAAGTTTTCTTGTTGTTATTTAACATTACATTAATAAAGAACTCGGTACATCCATAGGCGGATTTAAGACTGAAATCCTAGGGGATCATTTTTTTTTTTTAAGCAACATTAGTTGCAATTCAATCTTGCTCCTTTTTGTTCGAGTTTTCGTAATTTTTACGAAAATTTGTCCGTTTTTACGGTTCTATAAAGAATGTTAAAGATTATATCAATCTGTTTTAGGTTTTTAGCAATTCTTCTGAAACTTATAATGACTCTATCATCAGAAAACTAGCGATTTTTTTTCAAATTTCTGCAAAACCTTTAATGACTGAATTATTCAGATTTCAGTAGTGATAATGATTGGTTTATTTAGAATTAGATAATAATGACTTACTTTTTGAACATTATTTAAAAAGCAAGTAAAGTAGTATTTTTCCCCTCAATAAAAAAATTTCCAAAGTAAATTGACATTAAATCAGAAAGTAAAATTTTCCTTCGCCCCCCCCCCCCCCCCCCCCCGCACTTTGACTCGAGCAAAAAAAAATGGTTTGACGCAGTTAAATCTATTTTTTTTCTAGCATACTATTTTTACGCTTTTTTTCCTTCATTGTTGTGTATAGTTCTCTTGTCTGGTTTTCATTTCTTACATTATTATTTTGTGTTAAGGAAGTAAAATTCTGTTTGAAATTCAATTAGGAATAAAAATGTTATCACCAAATTTCTACAACAAGTTTACTAACAAAAATGAACTTTTGAAGTTAGTGAACAAAACACCGTTAGCCTAGTTTAAGTGTGTTAATTTTTCATATGAGTTGTATTTTTATGGCGCATTAGGATTTTAATTATTAACTGTGGTTCGGGCAAACCTACCCTAGCAGAGTCGTAATTCTGTGGTTAGGATCTGCGTAGTCTCCGCAATGCTGCCTGCACCACCGCCCTCTGCTTGCTATCAGTCACCAATCCCCGGAAGCTGCAAGTTTCTTTCATATCCCAGCTGTATAAATGAGCCTCAATGTTTGCATTTTACTTAATACAATATGAACTTCGTCATATACACGAAATTAATTAATGTGTAGTATATTTACTTCCGAGAGTTCCGAGGGGAGGGGGACTGCAACGTCCTGCATGTACTTAAGCAAGAACTTTTTTAATTCCTCATAAGTTCTTTTTGAACTGAAATATCGTTACCCGTTCTTCAGTCTCAATAATACTTAACGTTTAAGCTGGATAGCGCCGCGGATCTCCTGGCATGGACTCGCGGACCCCCGGGGGTCCGCCGACCACAGTTTGGGAAACTCTGGCCTATTCAATATTTATCAATTTCGTGCTCCTTCACAACCAAGATAAACCAATTACTTATTTATTTTAATACACAAACAGGACACTTTTATTGCACTAAGAGAGGGAATAACCTGAGTGGTGTCAGAACATCACAACGCGAACTCACAGACAGGTCCCAAAGCAAGAGTTTTTTACCGTTCGGCCATAAAGGTCGGTCTTCGTTTCGATAATAAGAGTTAACCAGCTCTGTGCCGATGCTGCTCTTTACGCATGGGCTTCACAAACCGTAACGCAGGGTTCCTCCAACAATTTCAGTTTTTAAAACAATCATACTACACACTCCGGAATTAGTGAAAAATTCCACCCATTAATACTGGTAACCTTACCCAATTTAATTTTTTTGCGGTGTAGCTACCAATGAGCAGGCTTTCTTGAGATCTGTAAGAAGCTTCCTATGCCATCAATCTATTCAAAATTCAAATAAGCAAAATTTCCCAGCGAAACTGAAAAAAGTGTTCGGATTTTTACATATTACATATGCAAACAAAACGATTTTTTTCCCACTAAATAAAATACTGCCAGTAATAAAATTTTGAATTCGGAATGTAATTCCTAATTGCTAAGCTCTTAAATAAAAACTTTAAACTCATACAAACATTCATTCTCAAGATACAGCCATTTATTTGATGTATGGCCACTTTCCCCATACACATTTTTATAAACAACTTTGCTATAGCAGAGTTTGAAATTCAACTGTCGCTTCACGAATGCACTAAGCCTATTTTATGTAACTATTTTGATGCTATATTTTTCTGAGATTATGTTGCTTCTAACAAATCCTTTCGTTTCAGCGACAATGTGGAGAGCAAATATTTAACAACTTGCTCAGTCCGGACTTCGCAGTAAGTAAAAATTAAAACTCATTAAATTTTTTATGTTGGAATTCTGAAAGAAAACTGAAACGCACATAACTTGAGTGCATTCACACCAGTGATGCAACAAATATGCTGCCGTGGGCTGGTAAACGGCAGTATCTGCAGAAATGAGTTTTCGAAATATTTGAGGACACGCGTTTTCTATTCAGTAGTAACAATAAGGAGATGTTAGATTTGGACGATTTTGTTTTTCGCTTTGTTTTCAACGGAATCCAAATAAACAAGCTTGTACAATAAAGCTAAAGTGCAATGGATGACAAAAATTGAAAAAAAAAAAAAATTAAAATTAAAAATTTGCAGTTACTGCCCTTTACCTGCTCACGGCAGTGTGTATATTAATATTAAAGACTTTCAATTGAAAATGTTTTGTTATGGTTGCTTTAACGCCGCAAAAGTGTTTTAGATATTTTCGCTGCGTGGTAGAGCTGAGACCTACAAAACAATATTCTGCATTCATCAATTAACTTAGCTTTTTAAGTGTACTTCTCGGGAAAAACTGACTGACTCAGTCGATAAACAAGTACAGAGAAAAGCAAATCGTGTATTGTGGTTCGATATAGGGCTTAATTTCTGAGGAATTAGGACTTGAAGACTTATTTTATTGCTTAAATAGTCTAAATTTCGCCATATATATGAAAGCGCCCTTAAAATTGAAAACTGGTGTTGGAGCTGGGTTCATATGTCAATTAAGCCTTGGTTCCATGAGAGCAAATCTGTTGTAATCGTGTGTACAGTGAAACCTGTGTGAGTGGACCATGCGCGGTGCAGTACTTAAGTGGTCAACTTAGACAAGCACTCAACTAACAGAAGTTGATAAATATAATACAGTTAACTCCCGATTATCCGCGAATTTGGGTGGCACGAGTAGCGCGGATAATAAAAATCGTGGATAAACCGCAAAAAGACTGAAATGAGGGACAGATAAGGTACAAATTGTTCCTCCTCAAACACTTAGTTGTACTGATGTGTAATACTCTACAAACAATGAAACTATTTAGCATTAAATTGCCGCCCTAAAGCCAGTTAGCCCAGAACTACTTGCAATATATCAGACAGCCCGGTTATCACAGCTAGAGACTCCAGTTTTGTTCTTGTTAGAATTCTTCAGTCTAGCATAGTGAATGACCGAGCCGGAGGCAGATGTCATCTCACTGAAGCTGAGAGTGCCAACAAACTGATAGATAGAGTGAATCTGTCTCATCAGCGAGCGTCCGCAGCATGGTGCTGTTCGACTCGTGAATTGAAGGCAAAGCTATGAAACTGTATACAGTACAGTAAAAATGTTTTGTATTTTTGAACAACAGAACTTAACATCAATATAGAACAAGTGTATGTGCGATGAAAAAAGCGCAATAAATAAATAAATAAGTAAAACAAAAACAACTGAGTTTAAATTTTCAATTTTTCTACAAAAAAAAAAGCCTTTGGTATTTGCTTTTTGCCGGGAAAATACATATTCCTGATTGTTGATTCACTCGCGGATAAATCGCCCTGCGGATAATCGGGAGCTTACTGTATAGGACTAATTCTGTACCTTACAAAAGCAGTCGATTTAGGTGTTCAAGTTTACAGGTTTCACTGTACCAGCTTCAGTTTTGGATATCGAAAAATTTAAAAAAAATGAACCTTTTAAGTTATTATAGGAGTACTTGCTGAATTTCTGCATAACAACACTTGACGTGCAATTGAATTTTGGCTTGATAGGTACGTTGGTGTCACTAATAAAACTCATGTGAAACTCTGCAATATTTAAAATTGTGCTGTATAGAACTCCCTTATGTTGTTTTTACATTAAAAAAAAAAACATGTGCCTCAATTTTCTTTTTTTTTTTTTTTTTAATTCAAGCATGAAATACCCTCAAGGCTTTTTGGCTCAAAATGCTATTTGCTAATCTCTGGCCTTAAGTAGATATCGGTCCTCACACAGACAGCGATTCTTTCTTTTAAACACAGATACATGATACAGGATAGTGTGAGCAATTATGAGTTGGTCCATTTACATTAGGGATGCGTCGTTCATGAACGAACGGGTCTAGAAGAACGCATCCGTAAAAGGAACGAGTAAGAACGATCTAAAATGACCGACCGTTCTTTTGAACGATGAACATTTGAAGAGCAAACATTCAAACCGTGTTTTCTCCAAAAATGAAAAAAAATGACTTAGTGATTTTTCTTTGAACTCAACATTAAATGGTATAAAAATATACTATTGTTTTCAACCAAAATATGTTTTTTCCCATTATAAAACTTCATAAAATTCAGGCTTCATTCAAAAAGTGATTCCTCCAGAGCCAGTTTCCAGTCCAACAGTGATTCCTCCAGCCAACCAATCAGAGCTATTCTTACTGATCACGTGACCGAGCTATTTCCCAATGTGTCTAGTGTTTCAGAGGTTATGTTATTGTTTGCTTGGTACTATGTTGGGGGGGGGGGGTTTGTTTGTTTATTTTAGAGCGGTGTGCTTTCACCTAAATTTTTATTATTAATTTAGGGATGGAAGAAATAATAGATTCACATTGTGAAAAGTGTTGTCTTACAATTTCTCTTCCTCTTAGCCATAGAATATCAGTTGAAAAGAAAAGAGACGTAGACAAACTTTTAAAGTTAATGTATGGCGAAGAGTGGCAAAATCAACCTGATTTTAATTGGTACAAAGACATTATAATTTACCTGCACGCAATGATGAAACGGAGGAAGTAGTGTGCGATTATTTGGATGAGGATATCACTTTAAGAATTTAAAAATTCCCTACAATGTGCAGGACAATTTTTTTTTCACTTATAAATTTCTAGCTTTATTTTATAACATAATCAGTTTTATTATGTCATTAATTAGTTTTATTCCATTAAAAAATGTAATCGTAACAATATAATGAGTTACTATCTTTTTCATTCAAAAAGTGTTTTATCCACATTGAAAACATTCAAAACATGTTTCCTCCTTTGAGTTCGGTCAAAACATGATTTCTCCAAATTTCAAATGCATTTTTCTAATTCATTTTAAGTTTATTAGGTAAAATACGCCTACAAATCTTACTAGTAACCAGTAATACAACTAAAAAAATGATAATTGGGGTCTAAAACAAGTTATTTTTTAATTTATTAGTTTTTTGTGTCTCCTGAAAAACTGTATCCGAAGGAGAAAACATGATTTGAATGTTTGCTCCTCATTTATGAACATTGTATTAATGCACATATTTTTGAAATTACCATAAGAATCAGGTTCAAATTTTTAACTCTCAATCAATTGCAAATTTCCTTTTACTCAATGCAGTATAATGTATTCATTTCGAACCATTTTTACTTTCTGCGTTATTCATTATTTTTCTTGAACCATTGTAAAATTCATTTGCATTTTTTCAATGCGTCCATTGGGTATATTTCGCGTAACTTGTTTAGACTACTAGATTCATACATCCAATTGCAAAAATGGTCAAAATGAGATACAGAGTTAAGGTATTACAATTTTGGAGCAAATAAAGAATTTAGTGAAAATATACGAAACTTACCTTTTATACAGTCCCTATGTCCCCCCTTTTATGTTCAGGAAAACCACAAGTATTAAAAAGCATTTCGAACCCAAAATATTTGACATTAGTAGGACCAACATTCACTAAGATATTCAATTTCAAAATTATAATGGACCGTACTGAAAATGAGTTGAGGAAATATCGCCCACCAAAAGAATACCGATTACAGTAATTATTGAAGTCAAATAAAAAAACACAGAGTTATATACATTTCATCGCTATTTGAAAAAAAAAGAAATATGACATGATGACTATGACACGTAAAAAAACGAGCAAGATGCAGCAATTTGAGAAAAAAAATCAAATTTTTTAAGCCGCTATATGGCTCTTGAAAAACACGAGTATAACGTAGTATAAGTCATAAAACGCTGCGTTTCGGTGAATATTAGTAGTACTGATGTCTATCCACACTGCTAAAATCCTCCAAAATGGTTTTGAAGAGCATAAAGAGTAAACAGGACATCCTACTTGGCTCACTGAGGCTCCTGACTTGAACATTATTGAACATTTGTAGGGATAAATTGAAAAATGACACAACGTGTATGAAGTACAAATAAAGTATTAAAATAGAGTTAAAAACTCAGCAAACAGCTGTTTCGGGGCTGTCAAATGCAAGCCCCTTCACCAGTGCATAAAAGAAGAATGAAAATTCCACCAATGTCGACCAAATGACAAATGAACGAAAAATGGAATGAAGCAAATTATATAGACATGGAAACCGGAAACATTGCGTCACAGAACAGCAACGACACCTATAGTGCGGAAAACGTCACCAAACAGAAAAAAGTTTTTAAAGATAAGATTTTCCAACAAACGCCTCTTTTCCCCGGTGTGCAAGTAATTTTTCACCCCCACATTCGGGAATTTATGAGAAAATTGGGTCTAAATTGGAATAAAAAAAGAACTATTCATCGAATTTTTTTCGAAAGAACTTCCAAATCAGTTCTGGCTTCTTCAAGTAATCGGGAAAAATTATACATAAAAAAGATCCCACGAATTTATAGTCCAGTCAATAGATACATTTTACCTTGCAAAAAATGGGGTCAAAGATTTTTTTTTTAATTTGCACATATTGGTGCCGACCTGGAAAAACCAAGTTATCCAACACGAAAGACCCCGGGAAAACTTTTGGGGGCCGAAAAACCACAAAAATTTATGACTTTTTTGGTTTTTTCGAAAATATCTTCGAAACGGTTCAACTTAGAAAAAAGTATTAAATATAAAGTTTAAAGAGCATGAAATTTCCTACAACTTTTGTATTTACAACTTTTTTGTAGCACAAATAGCAAGCTTGCTATAGCTCTTTGAAAATAGACCATTTTCCTCTACTCCGAAAAATAAAGCTTTCACACTGAAAGCAAGGCGTCATAATTATTAGAACTTGAATAGAATTTTTAGTTTCAGGAGAGTTTATCGACAGTTTGAGTAGTTTGTTTCTTGCTCCCCCCCCCCCCCCCCCACCGGACACAGAGTAGCAATTCTGGCAGACAGCTTAGTTCCCACTAGACTCCAAAAAACAGACTATGTATTATGGAACTGAAATACATATATACACATTCATTTAAAGCACATACGACGATGCAATAATAATAAAAAAAAAACTTCCCCACTGCTCACGGACTAACATTTCTGATCTGACAGAGGTAGTCTTCATCAGACTTCAATAACAGATGATATATTGCAGTTTGTAACTAGATTACACAATACATACATTCATTTGAGGCACATAATTCGTACATTCTAGTCTAATTACTGAAAACAAAGATGCGATTTTTAAATATTAATGTGTTGAAGGAATGAATATTAGGCAGCTAATAAGCAAACACAATCAACACAATCATGCATCCTATGTTCTGATACAATAATAATAATAAACCCTCTCCCACCGCTCACGAACTAATATTTCTGGTCTGACAGAGGTAGTCTTCATCAGACTCCAATAACATGTGATTTATATTGCAGATTGTAATTGAATTACATAATCTTCACATTCATTTAAAGCACATAACTATATTCTATTTCAAGTGAAAATGCGATATTTGAATATAAATATGAATGAATAAATATTAGGGTGATAATAAGCAAACAATAGACATAATAATGCATAAATGAAGGTACAATAGTAATACGTAATGAACAATTTGAAAAAATTCTGCAGAAACTGACTTTTTAAGGCATGAAAAACCCAAAAGAATTACCTTTCAAAATGAAACTCCAACTGTAAAAGCTTAATACATACATCTAAATTACAGGGAGATTCATTTGACCTTAAAGCAAATACAAAAAGGACAACAAAATACGCTGTTTATCTTCTTCGAAGCCGTTTTGAAGACCAGGTTCTCCCGGTTCAAAATGTGTAGGGGGTAGAAAGAGGCTGTGGTCCTTTAATTGTTCATCTCCTTGTTGCGGTGATTCTTAAAGCTCCTGGAACAAATCATCTTTTTCGGCAGTCTCATCCAAAGGTGAAATTTCTGCAATATTTTCACAATTTGTGCCACTGCAGTGTTTGCACGTGCTGGAGCATTTTAAACCTGCCTTGCGACAGGAACAGGCTCCAGTACAATTTTCTTGCAGGTACAAGGTACAATCTTCAAAAGAGTCTGAGGAATTGAATCCCTTATCGTGTCAACAGGCATTAGACCTTGCGTTCTGCGTTCCCAACCCCATTTCTCTGGATCAATTATGTTGCCCAACCAACTTTGAATTTGGTGGTAGCACCAATATGAGTGATAACTTCCAGCATCCCCCACCCCCCTCGAAAGTTGGAGGTAGCCCTGCAAAATTTATTTTGGCTCTGTATACTATTTTTATAAAAAGATTAAATCGCAAAGTATCCAAAGATAGGTTCAAATACTTTAAGTCACCTGTGTATAATATTTTCAAAATGCTTTCTCCAGCTGCAGCTACGGCATCATGATGATTGATTGGGTTCATAAATACGTCAATAGCTTCCTTAATTTCAGGAGTTTTTTTGACATGTTGTACAACTTAATTTTCCCTTGACCAAAGATTGCCGAAATCGTATCACACCGACTAAATGCATGGATGAAAAGAATATTGCTGGGGTCAAACTTAAAGGATTTAGTGGGAAAAAAAACAAAAACAAATCACAAGCATTCTCTCTTCCAGGTTTTAAAATGAACAAGTTGCTGAAAAGATGTCCTAAAGCTGTCATCAGCACCAACAGATTTATATAATCTCGCCCACTATAACAACCTTTTCAATTTCCTTTGCCTTTGAAAGAACAGTAAGTAAGTCGGCATCTTCTTGAGTCTGCCTAACTTCAATGCCTCACTCTTCGAAATACATATGTCTCAAGAAGTTGAATAAGACGATTCTTGTTATAATTTGTCAGAAATCTTTCTTGAGGAATTTAGTTAACATGTTAGGTTCAACCATTACTTCAAGGGAAGAGATTGATTGCTCATTGATATAGCATTTGTGACAGGCAGTGTGAATTGTCACTTCTTTTAAGTCCTACAAAAAACGCTGATGTTCTTCATTTTGACGTTTTGCGCTGCATCTTTGAAGATTTTCTATTCCCTTCTCCTTGACAATCTTTATTTCGCATTCATTCAAACTGATTTCGCAAATTAAAAAAAAAAAAAAACCTTGGTCAGGCATAATCATTTCTAGAAAAAAAAATTGTAATACAGAACACAAAGATTGATAAAACATACTCTCGCTCGAACTCTGAAGTGACCAACATGAGTAGCTATTGAGTCCATACATCGCATTTGGGAAAAAAAAAGGGGGCCGGGATAGAATGAAGGTGTTTTGTTTAAGTTAAAGGGAACAGAGGCATTTACCCTCAGCTGTGAAAGACAAATGATTTCCAAGGTCAGATTGCCGGCGTTTCTCCTTTTTTCCTCCGTTATCCGATGCGCTTTCATGCACTTCGCTGAGGGGTTCAGAAAAAGTGTGACTTTCAAGAAGCTGTAACTCGCTTGCTTTTCATGCTACAAAAATATTGTAATGACAAAAGTTGAAGGAAATTTAATCTTCTTTAACATTTGTATTGAAAGTTTTTTTGTAATTTTAACCATTTTTGAGATATTTTGAAAATACTACAAAAAGTCACAAATTTTGTGGGTTTTTCGGCCCCCAAAACTTCTCCCGAGGTCTTTCGTGTTGGATAACTTGGTTTTTTCATATTGGCACTAGTATATACAAATTTAAAAAAAAAATCTTTGGCCCCATTTTTTGTAAGGCAAGCCCGTTTTTTTCTACCTATTGACTGGACTATTATAGAACTTTCTGAAATTGAATTGACGACATCATGAAGTAGTAAATATAGAATACTGATCAAACTTCAGAAAGTAGACACCAGTTACAATATAATTACATATTAAGGAATAAAAATTAAATTGTCGTGGGGGGAGGGTGGTTACGTCTACAATTCTCCTTGAAGTGAACACTAAATACACTGCTCGACATTTTAAAATGCAACACCAAGAAGGAGTCGTCAGAAAGTGATGAAATTTGGAAAAAAGACAGAGACAGCAAGGAATAATAAATGATCTTAATTTTAAAATGATGCCCGCGGACAGCGATACACGAAGAAAAAAGTCTAGGCATAGAGTTTATAAGGGTGTGGATGGTATCCAAAGGGATGGCTCTCCATTCCCTTTCAACCATTTGCCACAGTTCGTCTTCTGAACGAAACAGGGACAGGGTCTGCAAAACGCATCCAATCACATCCCACACATGTTCGATTGGTGACAGGTCAGGAGAGTATGGTGGCCAGGGAAGCATCTGTGTGCCTTGGAGAGCATGTTGGCAGTGCGAGCACTGTGTGGTCGGGCGTTATCCTGCTGAAAAATTGCATTAGGTAGCCCTTGAAGGTAGGGGATTGCCACCAGCCGTAGCACATTATCCAAGTTTCGTTGGGCCGTCATAGTGCCCTGAATACGAACTAGAGGTGGTATGGAATTGTACTCAAATGCGCCCCAAACCATTATGCCACGTTGTCGTGCGGTGGGACGTTCCACAGTTACTGCCGAATTAGATCTGTCTCCACGTCGACGCCACACACGTATGCGGCGACTATCACTGGATAAACAGAAGCGGGATTCATCTGAGAACATGACATTTCGCCATTCTGTCATCCACTGCGCTCTAGTCCGGCACCATACTAAACGTTGCTGTCTATGTTGTGGGGTCAATGGCAGTCTTCTTAGCGGACGCCGTGAATGCAGACCACCTGCAACCAAACGACGGGAAATGGTTCTGGTTGACACGGGAACATTCAGGGTATCTTGCACCTCCTGCAGAATCGAAAAACAAGTGACTTGTGGGTCTGCTACAGTTTGTCGATTAATTCGTCGATCCACGCGTTCTGACATCACTCTGGCTGCCCCTGCACCCCTCAATCTTGCTATATTTCGTTGTTCCAACCATCTTTGGCACAGCCGATGCACCGTGCTCCCATCCATGTGAGTATCGGCTGCAATTTGACGTACAGACCAACCTCCCCTTCTCAGTCCGATCACCATACCCCTCGTAAAATTGTCTATCTGCTGGAAGTGCATTCGTTGACGGCGGCCTGGCATTCTCTCGTATCCTCCAAGATAAAAATAAAATTTCTTTGATAATTCTCCAGTCAGAAATAACGACACGAATACTGCCCATTCTGCAAGTTCCTTCCCTTATATCTTACTTCACGTGCGTCGGAGAGCTGCGCATTTCACATCATTTACATAACTCAGTGACGTACGTCTACTCTAAAATTTGCATAAATTTCTGAACACTCCTTCTTGGTGTTGCATTTTCAATGTCGAGCAGTGTATGTTTAAGAACTGATATATTGAAAAAAAAAAAAGCTAATAATTTAATGACTAAATAAAGTTATTTATTCGTAAAATAAACATTTAAACTAATAAATTTAACTATTTTAGTAGCAAAATACATTTAATCTACTGCTTTGTTAGTCATATTTAGTAGTAATGTAATTAAAATTTACAGGCGGCCCCTTGAAAATTAACCCAATGCTGGGAGAATCAAATATTGTTCAAGGCAAAGACAAAACCTCTGCCTTGAAAATGCATCTTTCACGGCAAAACCACGTGACCTCTGACGCATCGTTAAACTCTGCCCGCTCACATGAGACATTTATGCAGCCGCAACGTAGGAAATTTGAAGTTTCTTGGATTTCTCCAGAACCCCTTATCAAACATAGACCAAATTACCATGGAACCACCTGGGAAGACATATATTCTTTCAAACTAAAAAATAATTTTTCAACTCGGTCCAGGCATCTTTGAGAAATCGGATAACATACATAAAACGTCGCAGACGAATGCTTAAACTCCATTTTTCAAGTTGGATAATAAACGGCAAAGTTACAAAAAGCATACGCTAATGATGTAGGGAAATGGGCAGAATAACAATATGTTTCGTTTTGTACAAAATATATGAATTAAATGTTTCAAATGTTTGCGCACTGGAAACTATCTCCCAAGATAATGTATGTGTCAGGTATGTAAAAAACACAAAGCAGTGATCCAGTTGGCTATATGGAAAACTTCTTATAAGAAATGGTTAAGTATAACTTTGAGTTTTGTTAACAAACATTGTGAAATGTCTTTATTTTATGAATAACTTTATTTTGTGTCCCTTTTCAGACAGGTGTAGGACACGTTCTTCAGTTAGAATTTACAAAAGCTGAAAGAGTACGCGAAGTTCGCAGCTTCTCCTTTTTTGTGAGTAAAACCTTATTTGTTTTCTTTAAATAATAAAGAGTGTTCCGAAAGTGCGAGTAAGCCCCCCCCCCCCCCATGTATTATTTTCAACACTACGTGAGTCGTGAGTTATGATGATTGTTTGTTACACACAGTTACCCTCACGTCTAGAGAATCATAAACATCGATGGAATACCATTCATGTCGCGACACAGCTGCATTCTGGGTCATGTTCACGCAGATGTTTTGCGTAGGTGAAGTCACGAGTATGAAGGCGTGTTCATCAGCTGCTCGCAATTCCTACGCTGTGTGGTATTTCGTGTTTCTTACTTGTTGCTTTATGAAACCCCAGAGGGCAATGTCTCGTGTTGTTAGATCGATTCCTTTCTTTTTCGCCTTTTTCCCGTTTCGATTTTCAGTCCTTATTTCGCCTCCATTACTCATACTTGAAATGCGATAAGGCACTTACAGTGGCGCAGCGACGGGAGCGGTTTTGGGGTCTGGGCCCTCCCCAAAGTGAGTAAAAAAAATCTAAAAATGAGGATGTCGATTTTTTTTCACATATACAGATAGATCTATGTTTAACGACGCTCTATTTAACGACTTTCCTTTTTTAAAAACGGCTTTTCGTGGTTTTAAAAGCATTCGAGCAGCTTTCTACTTAAGGGCGATTTTTTTTTTTTTTTTTTTTTTCTTGGTCCCATGAAAGTCGTTAAACAGAGAGACAACTGTAATTTTCCTCTTTGTATACATATGAAAACTCGAATTTGAGTTCATGCAAATTTCATTGGAGCTCCTCCGAAATGAAATAATGGCTACGCTACAGTCCGCCTGTTATAAAAACAGCATCTTACCACTTTTATGCCACAATCTATTCTGCACAATCTAACCATTGCAGTCACAAAATCACCCAATTCGACGGTAAATATAAGGTAGATTCATCCATGTAAATTCAACAAGATCTGTATCATGATAGTCTCGGTTTTTTTTTTTTTTTGAATTTAACGTATGTTAAAATTCATAAAAAATTTAAAAATACGGTTTGTTTTTTTGCCCAAAAAAATAATGGGCTACAGGCCGACAAAAATGGCGGTTCTGTCATAATTTCTCACTTGGGATTTTCGTCAAAATCTTTAAACTACATTATCTCAGAAACGGTAGAACACATTTTATTGCGATTTCTTTTATTTAAAAGGATATTTTTTTTTCTTAAAAACATATGCAACATTTTGAAATGTGTGCTTTAGTTTTTTTCCACAGTCTTTTGAAAAAAAGTTTAAAATATTTTTTTTGATTTTCCTCAAAAATGTCAATTTCAAAAATTGTCATTTTTTTTTTTTTTTTTAGTTTATTAGTACCAATGAACACTACATTCCCTGGAAAGGAGAGCTTCCACTTTTTCGTTTAACAGATTTTAGAGGCATTTGAAAAAATGAGGTTTTTTAACGAACTTTTACGTAAAGGCAGACCTGAAAATTCAAAAAAAAAAAAAAATTGTCACAGCAAGTGAACACTTTTAATTCAGTCATATAGCGAAACTTTCATTTTGAGTCGCCATTTTATTCAGGATATTGACTATAGTGAGAACTATTGTTAGTTATATACTATAAGTTAAGTTATATACTATTTGAAAAATCAATAAAAACTAAACAGGCAGCGACAGAAATACACTGTTTATTTGCAATATGCTTGGAAAAAATAGTAAATTTTCAGACATTGTAGTTGATTTGGAAAATGTGTTTGTCTGAAAATGTACTGTTTTTCCTAGCATATTGGTGATAAACAGTGTATTTCTGTAGCTGCGCCTTTAATTTTTATTGATTTTTCAAATATACCGGTCATTTTGGCGATCGTACAGACTGCGTTTTCTTTTATACCTTTTAAAATACCAGCAGCGCTATCTGTTGAGGAACATTGTAACTAATTTTGAAAGTTTGTATGTCTGAAAATTTACTGTTGTCCCAAGGATAACGCAACAAACGGTATATTTCTATCGCTGCTCGTTTAGTTTTTATTGATTTTTCAAATATATCAGTCATTTTTGGAACACCCTTTAGGTCGAACAAGGCCAAGGTCCGCCCAGTTTCACGTGATTCCATTTGTAAAACCTTCACATTCAGCCATTTGTGCTCACTCATACGCATTCTATACAAGGGTAAATCCGAAATTAAATTTCGTTGGATTGAGTGATTTTATAAATTAACAAAATCATAAAATATTTTTAGAAAGGTATTAGGATTAGTATTCAAGTAGTTGTGCACTTGAATCGCGAAACGCACCGGCGCTCCATTCAGTTGTAAGACAACAGTGTCTACGGCATCATTTTCAATACTTTATTCTTCACTGTCAAACAAAAAAAAAACTAAGATGTACGCCCACTTACGGAACATACTGTACATTACATGTTTTCCTCCGGATTGGTGGACGTTGCTTATTGTTGTAATCGAAAATGTGCTCACAGTGCTGTAGTTCAGGGTGTACGGCTAATACCTTCCGGTCTAATAAGTTAAATAAGAAATAACAACGTCAAATAGTTTGACGTTGTTATTTCTTATTCTCGTTTTTTTTTTTTTTTTTTTTTTTTTTTTTTTTTTTTTTTTTTTTTTTTGGCCACTAGAGGGCGCCTGTGATGCAGGGAGTGTTTTTTGCTGCTAATTTGATAAGTGTTTTTTTACTATAATTTTTCATTATTACTGTCTAGTTTTAGGTTTTTTACTTCACTTTATCATGTAATTTAGTTTTATTGTGTTTTGGGGGCTCATTTTTGCTGTTATTGTATTCTTGAAGTGTTTCTGCATTTTTTGGAGCTAAGCCTAACATGTGGTGATCTCCTGGTTTTTGGTCTTGTGTGCTTTATTGGGTGTAGCAACTCTGTTTATTTACTGCTGTTTTTAGTATTTATTCTGTGTTTTTTTGCATTTTTATCTTACTGTTTTGCCTTTTGGAACATATTCACTGAGTAGAAATGGGTGTTATATGCATTATGAAAGAGGTAAAGAGTGGGAAGGGGGACAGGTGGATCTCTTGTGATTTATGTCATATGTTCTGCCTGTATAAGGGGGAAAATGAGTCTGTTTTTGAAGAGGATTATATTTGCACTAAATGTGCTGAACTCTCAGACTTAAGACTTAAGATGCTAGTTTTGGAAGCCCAGTTAGCATTAGGGTGTAAGCCAGTTGTAGAGGGTATAAATGTTCCAGAGATTCAGGGGGGAGTTTCAAATCAGGAGTTCGATTGGGAAACTAAGGGTGTAATTTTGGGGGACTCTATGGTAAGGGAGGTGGGTAACACAGTTGGGAGAGTAAAGCGTAAGGTGGCTAGGTGTTGTTTACCAGGGGCTCGGGTAAAAGACATTAATATGGTTGCTGAAAAGAAGGGAGTATTGAATAAGGAGGACATGGTTACTTTGTGGGTGGGAACAAATGATGTAGGCCACAGTAAAAATGAGGAGTTTTCTAGGGAATGGGAATCCCTGTTGGATAAAGCAACCAGCTTTTCGACGAATGTCCAAGTGGTTGGTTTGCTTCCCAGGTATGGAGTGCATAGGAGCTGGCTAAATCAACGTGCGAGGTGTATGAACTTGCTACTGAAGTCAATTTGCGAAAAGCGCAGTATCAGGTTCATTGATGTATGGAGTCACTGTAAACGGGATTGGATTGCTAGGGATGGCCTGCATCTGAGCTCTACAGGGGTCAAAATGGTTAGTGGATTAATTTTAAGGGCTTCGGAGTCAAAAAACTAAGTTGGAATGGGGGGCATGGTTCAAGCACCAGGTATCGAGAGAATGAAATGTTTTTGGGTATTGCTAGAAATGGAAATAAAGTGACAAACAAGAGTAGTAATGTTAACAATTGTAATTTAGGAAATTTCAGGGTGTTAAATAAAAGCAACTTAGGCATGCTTAAAGTTTTCTATACCAATGCTCGCAGTATTAGGAACAAGATGGATGAATTGAAAAGCATAGTTATGGATGAGAAGTTGGATGTTATCGGAATTACAGAGACATGGGCTACCGAATCTGATGCAGAGTTATTACATATTGCTGGGTATAATTTATTCAGACAGGATAGAGTAGGTAAAAGAGGTGGTGGGGTTTTATTTTATGTTAGAGACAATTTTATTTGCAATGAATTGGTCATAAATGATAAGCCTACTGATATTGATATGGTTTGGCTGGAGTTGATGAGCAGTAAGGGCATAAAGCTACGCTTTGGAAACATTTATAGGCCACCTAATTCAAACCAGGGACAAGATGAACAGATGTACCGTATTATTAGTGACATGTCTAGTAAGGGATCCGTTATCATAATGGGGGATTTCAATTTTCCGGGTATTGATTGGAATAATTTTTATCCTGGTAATGGCAAAGAAGAGGAATTTTTAAAAGTAATTGGTGACTTTTTCTTAGATCAAGTTGTAACTCGGGGAACTCGAGAGGAGGCCATTTTGGATCTAGTTTTTTGTGACACAGGTAGTTTTGTTCAGGGGTTGAGTGTAGGGGAGCATATTGGAGATAGTGATCATAACAGCATTAGGTTCCGGGTTAAATTTGAAATGTGCAAAGATGATAATTTTAGGTTTGTGCCCAATTTCAGAAATACCAATTTTGTTGCACTTAGGCAGAGCTTGAAAGAGGTTTTTTCGTCAGGGTTGGAAAATAACGACGTAGATCAGCAGTGGACGGAATTTAAGGATAAACTTGCTAAAACCGTTGGGGACTATGTTCCATTTAGGAGAAAAGGTGTTAGTACCAAAATTTGGCCCATGTGGTTCTCCAGGGAGACTAAAGTAGCTCTTAATTATAAGCAAGCCACTTTTCGTAAGTTTAAAGAAACTGGTCAGAGTGCGGAGAGGCTCCAGTATGGTAAGGCAAGGCGAAATTTTAAGTATTTGGTACGGATTCAGAAAAGGGAATTGGAGCAAAGGCTGGCAGATGACATTGATGGGAACCCTAAGAGGTTTTTTGCTTACGCTAATTCTGGGAAAGCTCGAAACAGTCAAATTGGGCCTTTGGTTGATGAGCATGGAAATTTAATCCAAAACGATAGGGATATTGCAAATGTTCTAAATAACTTTTTTTCCAGTGTGTTTAACGATAACTGTATCTCAACAGTTGACACTAACAAGACACAAGCTATTATACAGCTTGAGGATTTTGTATTTTCCAGGGAGGAGGTTTTATTTCATTTGAAAAAGATTAAAGCAACTAAAGCTCCGGGACCAGATAATATTTATCCAAAAATTTTAGTTGAATGTGCAGAGGAATTAGTGGATGTTATTTTGAATATTTTCAATGCTTCTTATAACTCGGGGACGGTGCCAGAGGACTGGAAGCTGGCTAACATAACGCCACTCTTCAAGAAGGGGTCTAAAGGTATTGCTGGGAATTATAGACCTGTAAGTTTGACTTCGGTGATTTGTAAGATTTTCGAAACTTTGATCAAAATTAAGATCATGATGTTCTTAGAGACTAATAGTCTGTTGACTAGTTTGCAGTATGGTTTCAGGAAAGGTAAATCCTGTACTACTAATTTATTGCATTTCTACGACAAGGTTACCTCAGCTTTAGATAACAAAAAATGTGTGGATGTTGTTTATATTGATTTTCAAAAAGCTTTTGACAAGGTACCGCATGTTGCTCTTCTCAGCAAGTTAGCTGACATTGGAATAGGAGGAAAAACTTTACTTTGGGTTAGAAATTGGCTTACTGGTAGGAAGCAAAGAGTAGTTGTGAGAGGAAATCATTCTAATTGGAGTGATGTTTTAAGTGGGGTTCCTCAGGGATCAGTTTTAGGGCCTCTTTTGTTTATTATATTTATGAATGACATCAATGAAAATATTTCTGGAAGCATGAATTGTTTTGCTGACGATGTAAAAGTTATGGGGATTGTCGAAAATGAAGAACAAGTAAAACAGCTGCAAGAGGATTTAGATCATATTACTAAGTGGGCAGATAAATGGGGTATGGCAGTTAATGTAGGGAAATGTCAAGTGCTACACTTAGGTCATGGAAATAAGCGTATGAGATATCGTTTACAGGGTTCAGTCATAAATCAGGCAGAAAATGTTATGGATCTGGGTGTCTTTATAAATCAGGACTTCAAGTTTAGTCAACAGTGCAGTATTGCTAGTAACAAAGCCAACAAAATGCTTGGGTTCATCAATAGATCTATTTCAAACAAATCTAAGAAAGTTCTTCTGCCTTTATATAGGAGTTTAGTAAGACCTCATTTGGAGTATGCTGTTCAGTTTTGGTCGCCTTATCTGAAGAAAGATATTTTTGTATTGGAAAGGGTTCAAAGAAGGGTAACTAAATTAGTAAGGGGACTCTCAGATTTAGATTATGATACCAGACTTAATAGGCTTAACATGTATAGCCTGGAGCAAAGGAGAGTCAGAGGGGACATGATTCAGTTATTTAAATTTATCAAAATGAAAGATGTAAATGGATTAAATTTTTGCGGGGAAAGCAGGACAAGGGGTCATTGTTTTAAGCTATTTAAATCTCAGGCTAACTTGGAAATCAGGAAAAACTACTACTTTAGCAGGGTTGTGGGCACTTGGAATAGCTTACCGGAAGAGGCGGTAATGAGCAAGGGAGTGGATAGCTTTAAGAGAGCCATTGATCTTCATTGGGGACTAATTAATTGACTAGGACCAGCCTAGCTGGGCCCAGTGCCTGTTGCTGGTCGTCACATTTGTATTTGTATTTGTATTTGTAAATAGCACGAATTGAAGATTGCTGCAGACACGTGTTTCGGCGTTACAAAGAACGCCTTTTTCAATGCAAAGAAATGAGCTCAAGTATGAAAACACATTTGAGCTTTTGTCATTGGATTATAATCATAATCGTGATTGTAATCCCCTACTTTCATGCTCGTAATTATAATTTTAATAAATTACATTTTCTCGCAATTAACTCCAAGCCTGTTCTGTTTTAAATGCAAGCACTTCGCACATACTGCAATTCAATAGTGGAAAAAAAAATAAGAGGACCCTCATTGCAGTTGAACTGTATGGCCAATGTAGTCAAAACGCTTTACCTGGGCTCATATCGAGTGAGAATTGCCCTAAATCGAGAATTTTGTACAAATCCGTGACCCTTAACGTCGTGCCGTTTGGTAGTAAGACCCCGGAGGGGGGGCGGGGGGGGGGGGGTGCATCGGAGCGGGTTTTTTTTTTTTTTTTATTCATTTTATTTCAAATTAGGGTCTTCCTTTCTTCTTTTTTTTTTAATTTTTAAGCCATAATTTCAAATAAATTCCAAACGCATTTATGTTTAATTTGTGGAGGTGTCTAGGGGTATTAAATACTGTTATTCTTCATTGTTGAAAGATTGCACCAAAGAATTATGACCAGGTAACTTATACAGAACATTTTTTATTCACAACACAAAACACATACTGCGCATATGCGGAACACATCTACGTTCGCTCGTCACAGATCAAAACAAGCTTCTCCCCCATTTCTCGTACTTCCCACTAGAGGGCAGGGTTACACGGAATGAACTATCACGTTGCCAGTTTATTTTCTACATTAATATATATTACTGTTTTTTAATCATTGTGAGGGTGATATTAGCAGCAGAAAAAAATGCATTCAATATAAAATTCGGGTCAAAAAAAGTTTTTAAATGTTATAATAGAAAGATTTTGGTTGTTAAATATCGATGGAAATCATTTTTGAAATGAGTCACCGGTTGGTAATATGAATCCCACTATCATTGCATTATTTCTCACGAAATCCATCAAATAGCATAGGCATACCTAGTGCAGGTATTTTTCTTTCAGTGATCCTAAAATGTTAGGCTTCCAATTGGGAAATATAGTCATTCATTCTCTGTTTGGTTAAGAAACCTGTTCTTGTTTAATTTAGTTCAGTTTGTAATCACCATTTGGTCAAATCAACCGATTGACTCAATTCTTGACTGTCTTCTGCATTGATTTTCCGCACAGAACTGATACGTAATGTGGTTTGTCTTCTAAGTCGATGGATACTTCAAAAGAATCTAAATTTTGGTGAATGCCTGAAGTTGGCGAAATGGCAGCAAGTTGAAAGGGATGTATGACGAAAAGATTCGTGCCGTACTGAATACTCGGCACTTAGCTAATTTATAGAGTACAGAGTGAACTCGCGCTAAAACGTGATATAACCAACACAAATGGAAATAACGCGAGTTTTTCACGAGTAAGGTATCTCAGAGCTAACGTGAACTCCTCGCCTGCAACGCAAGATTTTTCGGAAGCGCAGGGCGTTACAACAGCTTCGTTATTAACTGCTAAATATTGGCTTCATGAACGGACTTTTGTCCTTTTAGCGTTATTTATTAAGGCGGGAATTCCCACACCGTACCAGTCTAAACCTCGCATTGTCAGTGTTTACGAAAAAACACTTCGTATTTTCCCGTTCTTATTTTTTTCTCTCTCTCTCGTTCTAAATGAGAAAGTAAATTAAATAGAATAGCACCTAAGCGCAAAGCTTCATCTAAAGCTAGTGAAGATGGGGAGAAAGAAGAAGTGTCCTACAGTAAAAAAGATCTTCTGTATCGTAACAGTATTTTATGCCGAAAAACGCAGCATTTAATTTTAAAAAGTAGAATAAATTTAGTATTTTTTACGCAAGAAAAGGCAAGGTAATATGCTGTAAAGAGTTGGGTTCAAGACAGTTTGAGGGAGTGTTTACAAATGTCTAAAATAATAGTGTAAAACCAAAAAGTCTTATATAATACATACCCTTTTACAAGACACGAAATTTCGACTTACGCGAAAAGGTTTTGGAACGTATCCCTTGCGCAAGTCAGAACTCCACAGTATTCGGTACGCGGTCAAATTTAAACTGCGTTCTCAGTTAATATCGTGTAATTGCGTTAGTTTATAAGTATGATTGAAGACAAAGACTTTTCCATTGATAAAAAGGTATTTGTAGAGAAACCTAAGCTCTATGCTCCTTCCCACTTATTATTCCAATAGAGAGCGCTGCAAGCGCTTATTGAATTACGTAAGCAAATTATGATAAAAATTTAGTGGCAACACTGAGAGAGATTTACAGATAGTTCGAACACGAGCGCGAGCTCCGTGTAAGCGAGTAATTCGCTATGTTTGGAATAAATGGTTTGGTTTAATCACCAATATGTAAATATGTACATTGATAGTCTTCAATAAAGATGTTAAGTTTTGTTAGAGTCGTTATGTTTTGAATCTACCACTAAACCACCGAATTTATAAGGAATTCCTTTTTTTTTTTTTTTTTGAACAAGGTGCATCGGCATCGGAAGTATGAACTAGTTAACATTTAGTAAGTGAATCTCATTTGGATAGCATTTTTATGCGAAAACTACAAAAGGTAGGATCTTTTGAATTATACTGTTGAACATTATTGAAATGGAGCCAAAATCATTTATACAAAAAGGAACTGTTCTTCACTCTTCTACCACGGTAATCGTAAAAAAATGTTGATAAATACATAGAAGAAAAACAAGACGAAGAACTAGAAAATTGTTTAGAACTGTTAAATAGCAAAGAGCAACTTGATAATTTAGATGAAAAAACACAAATTTTGATAGAAGACGAGAAGAAACTAGATTATGATATAGAAACTTTGATGAATTATTAAGATAAAATAACGTTGACAAAATGTCGGATAAATCGTTATTTTAAGAAATTAGAGCCCCGAAATGAAAACAAAACGCCCGTTAATAACGTATCAAATCTTTCCTCTCTTATCGATGAAACACGAAACCAAAAACAAAGTAAAATAAATACATTTACCAAAAACTTCCATCCAAAAATTCAACGGTGATTACGGTGATTGGATAAATTTTTGGAATTCTTTCGAGGTAACTATTCACAAGAACACGACACTATCAAAAGTCGAAAAATTCAACTTGAAAAGTTATTTGAGCGGAAATGCTGCTAGTGCTATAGAAGTTTTTTCGATTTCAGAAACAAATTATGATTCTGCGATTGACATTCTCAAAAATAGAATTGGTCAAAATGACTTGATAATTAAGACGCACATTTCCAGTCTCTTGAGTTTGACTCCGGTACAAAGCTCAAATGAAGTTACGAAATTAAGAAAATTATATGATAAAATTAACGTACAAATAAGAAGCCTTTTTTTCACTCAATGTCCAGCCCGAGGCCGAGAGTTACACGAATATGTAAATTCCTGTTTTGATGAAAGTATTTCACCGCAATAGAGAGAATTCAGCCAATATAGATTTCAATGCATTTCTAAACTTTCTCCGTTTGGAGATAGAATCTGGAGAAAAAATCGCTAGTATAAAACTTCCGCCTTCAAATAGCGGTGAACAGATTAACACAAGTACTCTGAATATTAAACAGTTCAGAAAGATCCCTTCCAGATCGCAGCACGTTGCAGAAAACAGATATCTTTCAACACATGAGCTCATTGTAAAACGTCAATAAATCTTTACAAGTGTCTATTTTGCCCACATGATAACGAATCGGAAAAATGCGTAAATCTCAACTTGGATGAAAAATAAATGTATTGCGGGGGGATGGCAGGTGTTACTTATGACTTGGAAAAAATCATAAAATTTCTACTTGCCACTTTAAGGCAACTAAGGGTTGCAAAATTTGTAAAGGAACCCATTCCAAGGCGATTTGTTATAAATCTTAATCAAAGTTAAAATCTAATGACACCGACAAAAAAGAAGCAAGTTTATTTTCGAGAAATAATGTAGTCAATTTGGAAAAAAATAAGGCAATCATTTCTGCCGTATCACATTCTAAAACCAATTCGATGCTTTTGCAAACTTGCACGGTAAAAGTCAAAACAAAACAAGGCATAAGCTATCCGCGTCTTCTTTTGAACAACGGTTCCATGAAGTCTTTTATTATGCAAGAATTAGCTAATGGGGGCATTACTATCTGCCAAATTGGGAAATAATGTAGAGAGAATTTTGAATTTGGATATCCCTTGTTATTTTTTGACCGATTCAAGCATAACGCATTTTTGGATCAAGAAATAGCCCGATGCATTTAAACCCTTTGTTAAGAATCGTGTTCAGGATTTTCAGAAGTTGACGTCACCAAGTAATTGGGGACACTGCAGAAGTTCTGATAATCCAGCGAACTTAGTCAGCCGAGGAGCAAAGATCTCAAAGTTGATTAATGAATCCCTTTGGACACAAGGTCCACCTTGCTTGAGACTGTCGCCAGACCATTGGCCAAAATTGATCCCTGAGAAAATAGTAGAAGAATCTCAGCTAGAATATAGAGAAAAATTCCTGGAGACACATGAACTTGAATGCATAGTCGAAAATAGAGAAGACCCAGTTGATTTATCCAAATATAGTGACTTAGAAAAGTTGTTGATGGTCACAGCATGGACAAAACGCTTTATCGCGAAATTGAGAAAATCTAGTAACATACAAGGAGCTCTAATCATAGAAGAGCTACAAGAAGCAGAAAATTTATTGATACCATGTGAACAAAAGAGACAATTTGGAGAAGAATTTAAATCTTAAAGTGAGAGTAATTCGGTTGAAGAGAATTCTCCGTTGTACAATTTCGCCCCCTATATCGATGAAAAGCAAATCATGAGATTAGGAGGATGATTGGAGTTCTCAGAATTTTCTTTGGATAATAAACATCCAGTCATCTTGCCTACAAACTCTGCGCTAGCAAGACTAATAGTACTTAAAGAGCATGAAAAAGTCATGCACGGAGGTACATCTGCTACTCTAGCCAGTATTAGATCTCGTTTCTGGATCCCCAAGGGGTGCCAGTTGATTAAAAAGGTCATCAAAAAATACTTGATTTGCCAGAAATATTTCGCCAAACCAGCAGATCAAATGACAGCGCCTTTACCGAAAGATAGAATCTAAGAGTCACCCCCATTTTCCATTTGCGGAATTGATTTCGCAGGACCTGTATATGTAAAAGACTTAAAAGATATGCAGAAGTCGTATATTGTTTTGTTCACCTGCGCAGTAACTCGTGCCGTACATCTTTAACTTGTATCAAACATGTCAACACAAGCCTTTTTACTTGCATTTAGAAGATTCTTAAGTAGAAGAGGTAATTGCAAAACCATTTATTCCGGTGACGTTAAAACGCTTAAGAAAACTGAAGAAGAAATAGGAAAGTTTTCTAAAATATTGGAAGATGATACATTCTAAAATTTCATAGCCAAAGAAAGAACACAATGGAAATACATCATCGAAAGAGCCTCATGGTGGGGAGGATTCTACGAACGCCTTGTTAAATCGGTTAAGGAATGCTTAAGAAAAGTGATAGGAAAAGCCCTTCTGACGTTCGAGGCGCTTCTTACAGAAGTGGAAACAATTTTGAACTGGCGACCACTATCTTACACCTACAACGAGTTTGATGAACCTGAAGCATTAACTCCCTTACATTTTTAAATTATGCAAAAAATGATTACAGTTATCCAGTTCACTTCTCTGATCTCATCACCAAAACTTCTCCTGGCCAATTGAGAAGAAGAAAGGAGTACCAGACAAAACTGTTAAAGAACATTTGACTGAAATGGAAAACCCAATATCTTCTAGATTTAAGAACTGGGCATCGCTTGGATTGCAGTAAAGAAGGAACATCCCTCAAGATAGGGGACGTACTTCTCGAAGGAAGTAACAAAAATAAGTTCTTGTGGCCTTTAGGTCTGGTTACAGAACTCTTTAAAGGACGTGATGGACTTATTCGTGCCTGCACAGTTAAGACACAGGACGGACAATATAGGAGGCCGATACAGCTAGTGTATCCTGTGGAAATTATCAGTGGACAGTGGAAAAAAAGAAAAAAAAACTTTTGAAACTTTCATTTTATTCCATTTCCATGTATTAATTCGCAACTCCAACGAACTATAGGGGGCACTGTAGCCACTTTCTAATGGCGGACGAAAAAGGTAAAACAAACGCACATGGTAACGAAGAAAATGCTAATAAGCCCAGTAAATTTTGATCGTATGCATGATTTTTTCACTTTATTCTTTTTAAATTAATTTTCAAAGTCTTGTTGATATTCTGGTCCACGTAGAAAGAAATGAGAATTCAAGAAGCATTACTAAACGTCAAATATTAAAGCAAACTACGTAGTTCGTAGTTCTAAGCAGCCATTTCCACGATGTTAAATTCGATATTTATCAATTTTTGATAAAACTAAATAATAATTGTGGCCTGACAAGAATAACAATTAATGCTAGATAATTTGATTATATGACATTACGAATTATTATCAAAAGAAGATGATACTTCTTTGCCTTGCTTGGCTAGTGCTAATTGTTTTGCATTTGTAGCTGAATTATTTTTCTGAAATCGCCAAATCGGTTAATTTAAAATTTTTCTGTTTCGAATGCTTCAAATTTCTGAGTTATGATTTAATTATTTCATGCTATGCAAATCATCAACAAAATTCTCACGGATATATGATGGTAGTTTTCTTTTCAGTTGATCTACCATTATTTCTCGGACTCTGACTTCCCGACTTTGAATCTGACTTCGTAGATTTGGCAAAAATTTATGCACGGAGGAAAAATGGCTATCTCCGACTCTTGGAAATTCGACTCTGACTCCGACTCCTGTATCAAATAATAAGTCCTACTCCGTCTCTGCAAATATTGGCAGACTTGTGGACTTTTTGGGGAAATGACCGATTCCAACTCCGAGTCTTTGAATTTAAAACTTTCGGCTCTCGTATCTAACTCTTTTGTCCCAAAATCAGATGGACTACGACTCTGACTCCACAGCCATGGTTTTTACTGTGAAATAATTGTTTTATATTTATTTTGATTTTATTTTCAAGCTAAGTTTTAATTTATGTATTCATTTTTTGGTAGAGAAATCCTTTATGTTTCTATATAAAGATATGCGCAGACGATTTTTTTTTTTTTTCGACAATGAATATTATTTCTTTAAGTTGACATTTTATTGTTTTTATTTATTTTTGAAAGTACATTAATTCATTCTTAAAAATTTTTTAGGCAACAGTAGAAAAACGAACTTTTTTTCTTTTGATGTGATTATTTTAATGAGCTTTTAATTTGAATTCTTTTTTTTTTTTTCCTTTTTGAAAGCGATTTTTTTTTTTTTTTGATGGAAAAAATGTATTTAGCTGCTTTGTTTAAAAGGTGCTGCTATTTTATTTGTACTTTTATTTATTTTTTACGTATCTAATTCTTTAGATGAGCGAGGACCATACTTTATTTCTCGAAATGAGCTTAAAACATTAAAAAATATGTTTGAAATAATTCACGATTTTAGCTAATTTTGAGAATACTGATCAGATACTAGAAAGTCGATATTGGTATACGGGAAAGTAGGCTCGTTTAGTTCTAGACAGAACTTCTTGTTTTTTCAGAATTGTGTCGCAGAAATTCTCGTGAGGTGCATAGTTTATCCCGATCAATGCTGAAAATATAAGGTTCATCGCATCTTATTATGAACTGAAAACTTTAGTAGAATCAATTAAAAGAAGCCCATTTGAATCGCATTGAACAGTTTTTAAAGTACATACACACAGGGCATCATGCTCCAGGACGAATACCGACTTGCACTAAGTTACTGAACAGGATTATGTATAGCATTTCCTGCTGTGAAGAAATAACTAATAAAACAAGACCAGAGAGTAGCTCGGACCAACAATTGAATTCTGTAAAGTAATATATAAAGGAAAAAAAATCTTGAAAATAAATTTCTTAAATTAATTTGCGAAATTTGTTTTATGTTACTATCCCTAATAACTCAACCTGACTACAGAAAGTCCCTGTAACACTTCTCACTGTGCTTATAGCCCGTATATTCCGATACTTCTTAAATTTCTTGGAACTTGCTCTCCTGACCAGTAGCTACCTATGGGGTCTAGCGCCCCTGCCGAACTTAAGAAATTGCGCGCCCCTCCCCAAGAAACCCGATGGAAAAACACTGAAGGTCAATATGACCTCCCCCCATCTGGAGGGGGGCATTTTGAATAATGAATTCGACAAATTAGCAGACAGTATTGCACTCAGACACAATTTTTTCTCTTTTCCAATATAATAATACTAATAATAACAAAAAAAAAATACATTAAAGCATTGCAAAAGGAAAAAAAAAAGATGGTTTGATTGTTCATCTAAATTCCGATGATGGTTTAATATGAGAAATTATACTTTATTGTTTTCATTCAATATATCCATGACAGCGCATTGAACTGATTCGGACTGAAATGAAAAGGAGAGGAGAAGGAGACTGTTCAACTTTTGGTGTCGATGTGGTCATCTTCCAAGATCAACCCCTCCTGTTTTTCTTATGCATTCACTTTTCGATCTTCATACCGCTCTCTCCATGTCCATAAAACTCTGATTAGAAAAGCACTTTTCATATAGCACAAACACTTTTATTCACAGGAAACAGTACCCATAATATGAAACATTTATGTAAGACAAAAATTCGAAATAAGTTTGTAACATTATGAATCATAACTCGAAATTTCTCAAAACACACAATTATTCACTATTTCATTTCGCAAAAATATCGAAAAAAAAAAGTCCTCCTCTCTGAACACGGTACGTTGAACATGGAATAAAGGGAAGTATTAGTCTGAAATCGCCTGAAAGGAGTAACAGAGTGCCGCCGAATAGTTTGTCGCTGTTTTTTATATCTTTCAGTTTTCTGTTCAATGTTCTTTAAGAGGATGTTTGTGAGCTAT
The DNA here is from genome assembly GCF_026930045.1 of Uloborus diversus. Classification (NCBI taxonomy): domain Eukaryota; kingdom Metazoa; phylum Arthropoda; class Arachnida; order Araneae; family Uloboridae; genus Uloborus; species Uloborus diversus. The sequence continues at coordinate 16,698,275 of NC_072731.1, forward strand.
AGTGCATTCATCTCAGGTGATAATTTTGCATTCTTTTAGTACTGTGGCCATGTTTTCTTCTGTTGCACACTGTGTCTGGTTTTGAATATTAAGTGCCATGCCAGGTTAAATGCTGCATAAATAGTTTTACCGCCTTGCAATAAAGTTGCCGTAATGCCAAAAGATGCTCGAGAATTAGCGAAATGATAAATGATTTGTTTGTTCCACCTGGAGTGCATTAAAAAAAAAAAAAGAATCTGCTTTGTCTCACTGAAAGTGCTAGGAGTTCAATTACGATCTCCCAATCCAGTTTTTTTTTTTTTTTTTTTTTTTTTTTTTGGCATACGCAGATTTTTACCCTCCTACCCGCACTCAATGTTTTAATCGTCTCTCCTATGCTTTAATCGTGAATTTCACTAAGATTGAAGATGAAAATCATTGAAAAAGCCTTGCTTAAATTGTACCGTACCAAATCTTTTTGTATGCTCTTAAAGTGCCAATCAAAACTATTCCACAAACTGCCACATTTACCATCTCTAAATTTTCTATGCTTTTTATTTCAGGTTTGTATTGCAGAACTTCTCACGAGGTGCGTAGTTTATCCCGATGAATGCTGAAAATGGAAGGTTCTTCACGTCTAATGATGGACTGAAACATTTAGTAGAATCTATAAAAAGAAGCCCATTTTAATCGCATTGAACAGTTTTTAAAGTACATACACACAGGACATCATGCTCCAGGATGAATACCGACTTGCACTAAGTTACTGAACAGGATTATGTATAGCATTTCCTGCTGTGAAGAAATAACTAATAAAACAAGACCAGAGAGTAGCTCGAACCAACAATTAAATTCTGTTAAGTAATGTATAAAAGAAAAAAAAACTTGAAAATAAATTTCTTAAATTAATTTGCGAAATTTGTGTTATGTTACTATCCCTAATAGCTCAACTTGACTAGAGAAGGTCCCCGCAACACTCTCTCTGTGCTTATAGCCCGTATATTCCGATACTTCTTAAATTTCTTGGAACTTGCTCTCCTGATCAGTACCTTACCTATGGGGACTAGCGCCCCTGCCGAACTTAAGAAATTGCGCTCCCCTCCCCAAGGTCCACCCGATGGGAAGCCACTGAAGGTCAATGTGACCTCCCCCCCCCCATTTGGGGGGAGGGCGTTTTGAATAATTGATTCGACATATTAGGAGACAGTATTGCAACTTTAATGTTCTTATTTTCTTTTCTTAAAATGTTTTCAATGATGCTCAATGTTCTTTCCAGTGGATGTAATGTATGTACAATTGTGTGCAGGCATTCGGTAGAGCTGGGATTTCATTCGGCAAATTAAGAATTTTCTCCTTTCCAATAAAGTTTAGTTATCTCTGCCTTCCCCCCCCCCCCCCCATTTCACATAAATTCAATAAAACCAATGATATTTGCAATTCATTAATAAATATAAATCACGTACGTTCTTGAACCGAATGAGAATCAATTTTTCGGATTCCGTAGCGATGTATTTATTATTTGTTTCAAAATAGCTTTAAATTTAAATACAATTTGTTTCAAAACGCAAGGAGAATATACATGAACATAATTTATACATTTACTAAGAGTAAGAATTTTTTTTTTTTTTTTTTTTTTTTTTTTTTTGGTAGAATGAAGCCTGAAAAAGGGCCTGATTCAAAAATATAGGATTAAAAACTTATATTTGTACATCTATTAACAAAATTTGAAGGGTCCTGCACCATTAGACGAAACGGCCCTGGCCCTGCCATAAATGCGTGGACCATGCTTTGGGGTGTTGATACAAACATGAGCAGGGGCAAGCACGGGGGGGGGGGAGAGAAGGGACACCTGTTGGCCCGGTGTCGAGCAGGAAGGGGGTCCGAGATTTTTTAAATGAGGGGTGAAATATATGTAGGGACGTAGGGGTAAACAAGATGGAGGGGCCTCGTAAAAGTCATTTGTGACGGGCCCCAAAATTTCTGTGCACGCCCCAGGTATTCACTGGTTGTGACAGATTCAACTAAGTGCTGTCAGGTGGCAAGAGATTTCATTAATCTATTGTATACTTTCATCTCAGAATCGCATACGGGAAAGCAAGTCTGGACTACGATAAACTGAATCTGAAACAGGACAAAATTTCTACGTAGAAGGGAGAGCTCCTGAACATAGGCGGATTTAGAACTGCGGGGGGGAGGGCAGCGGCAAGGTTTTTTTTTTTTTACCAACATTAGTTGTAATCAGGGTCTGATTTAGACTTAGCGGGGTCCCTAAGACATTTTTGGTACGAGGTCCTTTTGTAGTCCTAAAGTCACCAACAAATCTTAAGTCTACACTTGAGAGCTTTGATACAAGAACCAGTTACGTCCAATCTTTCTCCTTTTTTCTTAAATATTCATTTTTGCGTGTGGAAAATATAGATGTTCCGATTGGTGCAACAACGAGACACAAATGTAATATCAGACCTCTGCTTTGTAGTAAATAATGTGGGAAAGATATTAGCCTTTCTATCGGACACTGATGTTATTTGTAGGTCTTACCAAAAATGAGTGAGTCTAGACTTACCTGGTTCTTGAATCTTACATCAAAGTCCTCATTTGTGTTTTTCTGATTTAAATATCGAAAAATTGTCAAAGTCTTCAAATCTTCACCATTCCCTTAAAAAATACCGTTTTACATGAAAGCGCACTGCCCCTTTTTTGGTCTAAGGGTAACACTAGTCCCTCTGGGCATTTTTTTCTGAAACTGAAATCTATTTTAGGCTATAGTGCAGATTAAAAGGGTTACGGAGCTCTCTCATGAAAATTTCAAAAAAGGAAATTTGAAGCTATCTTTAGTGACTTAAGAGCAGATTTGTAAAACACAAAAGGTGCCTCTTTTCCTTTTTGGTTTTCTAGATACATACAAAGTTCAAGTGTTTTCGATAGTAATTATTTTTAAAACTAGAAAGTTGCCCGTCAAGGTATGACAGGTGAAAATTGCTTCTACTCTTCTACATTTGAACGAAGCAATTGCCGATCTGGTGATACTTAGAGAGTTGAAATTTGTAAAACACAAAAGGTGCCTCTTTTCCTTTTTGGTTTTCTAGATACATACAAAGTTCAAGTGTTTTCGATAGTAATTATTTTTAAAACTAGAAAGTTGCCCGTCAAGGTATGACAGGTGAAAATTGCTTCTACTCTTCTACATTTGAACGAAGCAATTGCCGATCTGGTGATACTTAGAGAGTTGAAATTGTAACCTTAACTCCAATGGATTAACCCTAAACTCCATTAGAAAGCGTTCATTGCTGACCATTTCTTCGTTTCTTCATTCACCTGAAATGACACAGTGTTACCAGTAAAATAGTTAAGTTACCGGATCTAGCTCAGCCTTGTCATAATAAAACCTTTTCCTGCATGTTAAACATTACCAAAACATATTATCAAATTATCATGCCGTGGCGCGAGTTTCATTGCTGAAGCACGCGGGTTTCTCGATCATCGGCTGTTATTTATATGAGGATATTCAAAAGATTTTGATGTTTAGTTTTAAAGATAAAGCAAAAAACATTCAGATATATATTTTAATCAGATTCTTGTGAATAAGTTATTGATGCGAGAGAATGACATTTCAAGGACAGGTTTGTGTGAATCTTTACCTTTTGGAAAAAAATTCGCTTTTGTGAAGTTTCGTTTCAACATTAAAGGGACAAGGAGGGTTGATTAAGTTTAGGGTCAAAAGTTAGCTTAAAAGCGGAAGGGCACGGCGCCCTATTAAAAAAATCTTAGGGGAAATACTCGGGAAAATTGTCCCCTTTCCTTTTAAGGTTTACACAAATATTATAAGCTTACGTTTTTAAAATTTCAAAGTCGAAAAATTCCGAAGGAGAGTCGCCGGATTCCCTGTAGTAACTAAATGTAGTTTAAAATTGGGTCGAGTATACTTCAGTATTTAAATGCTTCCAAAAAATAGACTTCAATTTTGAACAGATAAAAATAAGTTAAAAAAACAAAATCGTGGAGTTTCCCTCTCTTCCAACGTTCCGAAAATTGTAAAATTGCGGTTTTGAAATCATCTTTAAAAATATCGCTTGGAAGGGAACTAGAACCCCTTCTCTCGATTCTTTTTCTCCTGAGGCCGATATAGGGCAACCAATTTCGAAAAATTTCTGGGGGAATTTATCTGATTCCTCCCTTTCCTCGCGTCCTTCCTATGTTGCAAGTATAGAAGCCTAAAGATGTGCCTTTTCAGACTTATAAACATTCGTATCCTTCTATCAAGGCACATAAAAATTGTTTCAGTGTTAGCTTTATTTTACGTTTCACATTTTTTTTTTTTTTTTGAACTTTAAAACTTGATTTAGAAACTTAAAAAAAATAGGAAAAAACGGTAGTTTAATGTCTTTGCTCGTCTCGGAAGAATCGAGATCCGGTACTGTTTAATTTAACTTTTTTAATTTACAGAGGTGGGCCAAAATATTGTTCTGCCGACACAGACTGTGGCATTGAAATGCTTAAGGGTTGCGTTCGTTTTGAAGACTTAATATTTCTCTCCATCTCCCTCTCCCTTTTCTTGAGGGGGGGGGTGACTCAGTAGCTCTTATGGGTTGGGTCTTTTTGATGCATCTGTATGGATTGTACAAAATTTCAGATCATATAGAGCGGATATACAGTCAGTAGATCTACAGTAGCAGTTATTTTTGAAAAATCATGAAAACATTATTCGAACAAAAGTTGACCCCCCCCCCCCAAAAAAAAAAAAAAAAAAAACTTGGTTGAACCAAAGGCGGAGACTGGGCAATTGTTCCAGAAAGGATTTACATGTGAGAAATAAAAGTAAATGAAAAAACAATAAAAAATCAATCTGAAATATTTAAAGCAATTGACTATTAAAGTCAAGGCTATTTCTCTAAGTATTGCATGAATATTAATGTTTAGAAATATGTAATAATTTGCGATGCGTTATAAAAAGTGTCTTTGGTTTGAATACTGTTTTAAAATTATAGGTTCATCGGTTGGGTCCGGCTTAAGAGATGACGACTACCCCCAGGGCGAGTATTTTCAAGGCGGGGGGGGGGGGGAAGTAACCAACTTCGTTTCTGGGGGGGGGAGGCAGAAACGAAGTTAGTTATAACACTTCAGTACACAGTAGCCTAACGTAAACACGGATTGTCCATAAAGGACGTTACACTTCACCTTAGCCTCTCCCCTCGTCACATCTCACGCAATGTTCGATGAACATATTTCTATAACGAACGCTTTTATTTGGACCAAAATATGTGAAGTCATATTTCTTATAATCCCCTCCTTCCCCCTTGAGACTAACTGTCCGAAGTTCATGAACCCCGAAGCCTCTCTCCCTACCCCTTTCAAGCGTGATATCATTTGTGAACGACTCCTTAGGTTTGCTCTTGCTCTAAGTCACCAAAATCGCAGTAACAATTGTTTTAAGGGAAAAGACCGGCTCCCCCCCCCCCTCCTTCCTGGATAGCTCTCGTCACAATTTGTTTATGATCATGTATGTTTTTAATAAAGAATCATATCGCACTCCAGCAAGGAAAGAGACACAATTCAAAATCTGGGAAAACCGTACCGGCCATTGATTTAAAATCTAAATTTAGTGCTTTTTCTAGACACAAAAACCGCAAAGTTAGCTCACCTAAATGGTGCGGGGGGGGGGGGGCGTAGAAACGATTTCATCAATAATGACACATCATTAAAATTTCATAATTTGGAAGAATATTTTTCGAGCTTAAAGCATGCATTATGTATCTATACTTCAAAAACTAATTAATAAACATCACATAATAAGTTGACTGCGCATATTGTAATGTTTGAGACTAAATCACTTAAAATTACTATTGCGTCAAACCTTAATTTTCTCCATTGCTGTTTTTTTTTTCTTGTGGTTGAGTCAGTTTCCTTGCCAGTGTGTGATATGTTGAACAACTGAATAGGTTGACTATAGCAACGTTTCTTGATAAAAATAACGCATTTTACATTCAGAGCCAAGGACGGATACAGAAACTATTCAAGGAGGGGGCGATCGATTTCACACCCTTACCCTTTTATAAATTCGCAAACCTCCGCCCCCCCCCTTTCCAAACACCATGAAAGATCGTCTCATTTCAGTTATTTTGGGAAGGGGAGGGACTTCCTTTTCTACAAAATTGCGGAGGAGTGTATCAAACCCCATCCATTAGGGGCCTTAGGCCTTAAGTTATATAAACGAACTTATACAACATTTCACAGCAAAATGTGCTAAGGGATTACGGAGCATAGCAAAACGGCCGCTTTTACGTTTGAAAAGTCGTATATTCGTAGTCTCTACTGGCAAACATTTTACTCTATAGCTCTTGAATTGAATTTTTAGCTTAAAGGACTTTGGCTGGAATAGAAACCCTTATATACCTGCTATTTTTAATTGAGGAAACTGGAACAAGCATAATATGGGTCAGAAAAAAAATCTTTTGAATGACATTGAATGATAGGGAAATTTTTTCTTCCTTCAATAGACAATTTATATGAAATTTTAGTTTAAAAAATTAATTAGAAAAAAACTAATTCAAAATTTAAAAAATAAAATCCCAGGAGCACTCCCCGGGGCTCGAAGTAATTTTGTACAAAATTTCAGGGATGTTGGCGATAAAAATCACAGAGATAAAAATCAAAGCATTAAAAAAATTCTATTATAATTAAAAAAGCAAAGCAAATACAAAAAGTACTGCTAATCTGAAATTTGTTTATAAAACACGATCATTTACATACAGGCAAAATAAAAGTATTATATGTTCGCTAGTGATTGCCTCTCAATATTTTGTTCAAATAACAGTTTCCCCCCCCCCCCCACCCATTTCTGTCCCTGCGAATAAAGGATTATATCATTTTCTTCTAAATAGCTCTTTTTCTTTAGAGTGCTTTTTTTAACATTTTTCTACTTGCATGACGATTTTAACAAAAAAAATCTTTTTTTTTTTCTTCTAAATCAGTTAAAATGATACTGCCCCCCTGGCTGCTGCGACCCTGGCGAAAGCCACTCCGGTCAACCCCTAGGTACGCCACTGCTCCTGACACGAGCTTTGGCAAAAAGTTTTCCATTAAGAAAGCCCCATTATAAGAAATTTGAACATTAAAAAAGTGTGAAAATAAGATCTTAATAAGTATTAAATGCATTTTTATATTACAGTACCCAACGCTGAAACTACATCCGGCTCGAATTAGTTATTTCCGCATTTAGACACACGGTAGTGAGTCAGCCAAGTTCGGAAATCAGGCGACACGGGGATATTTCGATAATTGGGAATCTGGCGATCTTTCTTCATTAGCATCAATTTTTGGCTCCAGCGCCTGCGCGAGAGGTATTTTTCTTTGCAAATCAAAACAAAGAAACATCTATTCACATAGGGTTACTATAAATCAACAGGGTTACCAAAATAAAATTATTTACGCCAAAAATGAAACGACCGCACCAGATTCCCAATTATCGAAATATCCCCGGCGACACATCTGCCAGTGTGTATCTTACACGAACCATTTCAATCTACTTTTGACTCACTCATTTCTCAAAAACTATTAACTCTACGTGCTTGAAATTTTGTGTGTCTAATACAGCTGCCTAGCAGACCTATAATCCTAAATTTCATGAACGTACCTCTTATAGTTATGGAGTTATTACTATCTGAAAAGTGTCATTTTTTACACTGACTCACTCACTCACTCATCAAAATGTTTCCGAACTTCCAAGTGTCTCACATACTTGAAATTTGGCATAAAGATAGATTTTCATGCATATGTAAAGGGGAAAATCTAAAAAGTCAAAAAACTACATTAAAATAGCAAAAAACTACGCTGTTTTTTATGAGTGTCACGGCGTAATCACTTCACCGTGCAATTGCAAAATATTTCGCCAAATAAATCAAAACAAATGGGTTCGTCAAACGTTGCCAAAACAAGGTTGTTGAAGTTTTAAATTAGCAATTTAATTTCTAACCAAAATGGGGCTTGAAACAATACTTTATGTTCCGCTAAAATGAAAAATGATCCATCAAATAATTAAAATTGCACATCTAGAGCTAAGCCTTTAAAATAAAAATAACCGGCTTAAAAATTTTATAAAAACTTTAGATCTCAATTAAGTGCAAAATTTTACAGGAGGAGCAAAAATGGCAGCAATAATTTCAACAATTAAGAAATATTTTCGCAAATTTTGCATATTTTACGATCTACGTTATAATACCCGAGCAATAAAGTAACTCAGATTTTTGAGATGAGTCTTAGCAATTTTCCTAATTGCCGACAAATTTGAGGAAGCCAAAGACCAAGAGCTAATGTACGTTGGCCTTGCTGATAAACGGGAAAACAGATGATTATTGCCCAAAATTGACGATCGCGCCAAGTCCCCAGTTATCAAAATATCTTCATAGCTTCTAATAAAAAGAAACCGCAAACCAGTGCACCGTAACAGCAGGAGAAAAAAAGGAAATTATATATTTGTAATATACGCTTTTGCATTTATAACTGTCTAAATTAGAACATAACCTTTGATTTAGCTTTTCAAAAAGTAATGATTTCCCAACAAAACATAAATGTGAAAAAGAAGCCAAGTCCGGTTGAAATGAGGTGCGGGAAAGACGGTCGGTGTGATCGACAATAAAAAGTTCAGATCTAAACAGTTACCAAGTTCCATAGCAGTTCCTCATAGAATTTGGATTTTCCCATGTTCTTCAATTCATTTAGAAAACAATTTTTTACTTTCTTTGATACTAGATTTAAAACTTGGCAAGTTTGAAAAAAAAAAGTGATGACTAAAACTTGCCGCAAGTTTAAAATCCATTATCAAAGCAAGTAAAAAATTGTTTTCAAAATGAATTGAAGAACATGGGAAAATCCAACTTCTATGAGGAACTGCTATGGAACTTGGTAACTGTTTAGATCTGAACTTTTTTTGTCGGTGACACCTACCGTCTTTCCCGCACCTCATTTCAACCGGACTTGACTTCTTTTTCACATTTATGTTTTGTTGGGATTTTTAATTGTTAAACATGAAAATCACCATGAAAAAAAAAGACTAAATCTTGTTTTCAAGATGGGTAGTTAAATCTGAGGCCAACTGGGGTAGTTAAATCTCACCAATGTTCTTTTTTTTTCGGCAGAGAGAAACAACTCCAATGGAATTAACTGTCTTTTTAACTTTGACCCCTGGTCGATATGTAAAATCTCACAACATAAAACACAAATAGATTTCAAGAAATTTAAATTCCGGGGAGAGAACTGACCAAAATGAGCACTAGTAGATCCACCCATTTCTGTTTCCACCAAAGCATATTCAGCGGAGAATAATGAAGAACTTCGTGTGAACTGTAAACAAGGGTGGTTTTCCAATACCTTAAAGGTATATTGAAGCAAAGGTTAAGGGGAGAAATTTTAACGGCCCTGCAAATACGCCAAATTATGAAAATGAGTTTTTTATTTTAAAAAATGGGAAGAATAGAGATAAAACAGTTTTTGGAAGCTTTTAAGGGTGTGTTACAAGTATTTATACGCAGCTGGAGGAAACGAAAACTATTAACAGTTGTCGAAAAAACTGCTACAGAAGTTATGTGGGTGTTGATGCATTATACTATGTCTCTGAAACTTTATTTCTTCCACTTCCTCCAGGATATTTTGTTTAAAAGCTATAGAGCTGTAAGCAATGAACATGGATAAAGGTTTCATAAAGATAGCTAAGATAGCTTTGCAATGGAATGCAGATATCAGTGTCATGGAGCTGCGCCAAATACCGCTGTACAACTACAAGAAATGATCCTCTTTTGAGGTACAAGGAGTAGTCGAATATGAAGCATTTACAGCAATAATCTAAAAGCAGCAGTTGTTTTCTGAAGAATAAACATTGCTGAATGAAACTGGCCCTATTTGATTATACATTAATTGCGAAGGATTTTTTTCTTTTAAATTTACCTTCAAATCAATGTGTGTGTCTGACAATCTCTAGGGGGGGGGGGCGATGGGCTCCAAAAAATTGGGAGTCAGTGTCCTAATTCATATATATATATACAAGACACACCTTTTATGTTTAATGGAACAGTTTTTATTTGAAAATTAATTCCTATTCTTTTTTCATATTTGAGCACATAATAATGATACTTTTAATATTTTTAAATAAAATTATCAACAACTGTTTTAAAAGTACGTTCCTTTTAAAAAATAGAATTGAAAATGAGGAATAAGTTTTTGTAGAAAAAAATCTGTAGAAAAAATCCAATATCGTAAAAAAATGTTTCAAAATATTTGAAAAAAAAAAAAAAAAAAAAACTTCACTATGTTTCAGACACAATTTTTTCTTTTCCAAAAAATAATAATAACAAGAAAAAAGTACATTAAAGCATTGCAAAAGAAAAAAAAAAAGATGATTTAATCGCTCATCTAAATTCCGATGATGGTTTAATATGAGAAATTCCTTTATTGTTTTCATTCAGCATGTCCACGACAGCGCATTGAACTGAATCGGACTGAAATGAAAAGGGGAGGAAAAGGAGACTGTTCAACTTTTGGTGTTGAGGTGATCATCTTCCAAGATCAACCCCTCCTGTTTTTCTTATGCATTCACTTTTCGATCCTCATACCGCTCTTTCCAAGTCCATAAAACTCTGATTAGAAAAGCACTTTTCATATAGCACAAACACTTTTATTCACAGGAAACAGTACCCATAATATGAAACATTTATGTAAGACAAAAATTCGAAATAAGTTTGTAACATTATGAATGATAACTCGAAATTTCTCAAAACACACAATTATTCACTATTTCATTTCGCAAAAATATCGAAAAAAAAGTCATCCTCTCTGAACACGGTACTGTACCGATCCACCTCTTGTGTAAAGACGACAAGAAAATGCATGGTCTTTTAGAGACGTTTAATGACATCAATATTTACAGCTATATTACAAATTACAGATTATTTAATGTTACAAAGATATTTTGAACTGCGTGAGCCACTCCGCGACTCAACAGCATCTCTGCTCTACGAGTGTTTCCCCCTTTGACCTATTTACTTTCTCTTATATACGGGGATTCGTTTGGCGGGGAATGCACCCCTGTTTACAACAGTCAGACGATGTTGACAAGGTGGTGGAAAAATGTTCCCTATAGTGTCACAGACATCATATCACACCAAACGGAGAAAGTTTATGTGCACAACAAATGTCCAGCTTCGGATAGAATTCAGCTATTCTGAAGATCTAATTTCGAACATTTCTCAGAAAAGGGGAGCAAAAACCGTCTTTACGTGTGGTCTTATACTTATCCAGCTCCCGTACTGGTGACAGATATAAAACACCCGCGTAACATGTTTTTCTCTCGATGAGTGTGGTCTGGGAAAGAATTTCTAGACCGACCCCACACATTGAATCACAACAGCAAACAAGTGGAGGAATCGCATCGGTACAGTACGTTGAACATGGAATAAAGGGAAGTATTAGTCTGAAATCGCCTGAAAGAAGTAACAGAGTGCCGCCGAATAGTTTGTCGCTGTTTTTTATATCTTTCAGTTTTCTGTTCAATGTTCTTTAAGAGGATGTTTGTGAGCTATAGTGCATTCATCTCAGGTGATAATTTTGCATTCTTTCAGTACTGTGGCCATGTTTTCTTCTGTTGCACACTGTGTCTGGTTTTAAATGTTAAGTGTCATGCCAGGTTAAATGCTGCATGAATAGTTCAACCGCCATACAATAACGTTGCTGCAATGCCAAAAGATGCTCGAGAATTAGCGAAATGATAAATGATTTGTTTGTCCCACCTGGAGGGACATTAAAAAAATAAATAATAAAAAAAAGAATATGCTTTGTCCTGCCGAATATGCCAGGGTTTCAATTACAATGTCTCTATCCAGTTTTTTTTTTTTTTTTTTTTTTAATCTCCCCCCCCCCCTTTCTTTTTATTTGGCATTCGCAAATTTTTTACACTCCTATCCGCACTCTCCTATGTTTTAATCATGCTTCACAAAGATTAAAGATGAAAACGATTGTAAAAGCCTCGCTTAAATTATTTCAAACATTTGTTTTGTTAACAAATAGAGGATGGCAACAAATAAAAATTTTAAATCACTGAGGGTTTTCATTGTTTTACCAGGGGTAATTTTGACATTTGGTAACCAAACAAATTTCGGATAGCAACACCCTAACTACCTAACAGTATGAAATATATTTTACTACCTATTCTCATACCTACCAAGAATTTTATAAAAATCGGTCGAGCCGTTTCGGTTCAAACACAAACACTGTGGCATGAGATTTTTATATTTTAGATTTAAAAAATTTTTGTTGCCATCTTCGGTTTGTCTACAAATGAAATGTTTGTAATTAGTTTAGGCAAGGCTTTTACAATTATTTTCAGCAATAGTTTTTACAATGATTTTCAACAAGGTTTTTTTCAATGATTTTCAACAAAGGATTTTACAATGGTTTTCAAAAACATTTCTGGATAGGGACACGCTGATTACCTAGCGATATGAAATATACTTTATGTCATATTCTCATACTTAACAAATACACATAAAAAAATTTATGAAAATCGAACAAGTCGTTTTGGAGAGTTTAATAACTAAACACGTGAAAGGAGATTTTTATATATTAGGTGTTTCATTTAAATTCATAGTAAAATGAAAATATAGAAGAAAAAAAAAGACTGAATGGTCTAATGAGACCAATAATGATTACACCCTAGCTTTTATAGACCCTAATCAATGAAGACATATTTCATAAAATAATAATAATAATAATAAAAATATGCTGATCAGATTATCTTGCAAGCACTTCAAACAACAAATTCTGTGACCAACAATCGTGGATGCTTGGAGAGACAATCAGTGTTGCCAGATGGTCAAATCCAGATTTCCCCAATTCCCTTCCATTTTTCCCCAAAAAGCGATGTTTTTTATCAAAATTCCCCAAATTCAAAAATTATTTTTCCACCAATATTTTCATAAAATGAATCGACTTCCTCTGATATTTTTGTCTCTTGGAATTTTTTTTCTTCCCCAAATAGCCAAATTTTCTTACCAAATTCCCCAACTTTTTTTTTCTTCTCATTTTCTCTTTTTTTTCTTGTCTTTATCTTTACCTTTCTTTACTAATAATAAAGCTGAAAGTCTATCTGTCAGGATCTCTGTGACGCGCATAGCACCTAGACCGTTCCACTGACTTTCCTGAAATTTGGCAGAGAATTAGTTTGTAGCATGGGGTGTGCACCTTTAAGCGATTTTTCGAAAATTCGATTTCGTTCTTTTTCTATTCCAATTTTAAGAACATTTTCCCAAGCAGAATTATCATAAAATGGACAACTAAATCACCAAGTTATCATAACGTGGAACCGTAACGTGGGCAAGCCAATTGGCGAGAAATTCCTCTTGCATTATTTGTAAATATACAAGGGAACCAAAATACCTTTTAATTTTCTACTACGGGCAAAGCCGTGCGGGTGCCACTAGTCATAAATACAAGCGTCTGACGAGAAATAAGAAATAGCCAAACATATTTTTTTTTCTACTCGCGTTTACTACTCTGTATGTACATTTAAACTATGATTTTTGTATATATTTATCCAAGAACATTCTTCATCACACTTATTTTTGCCTGTTTCACGTATCAACTAGTAACTCACGCAACACTATTAATGCAAATTCCGTAGCATAAAATTCTACATAATACGAAATGCGAATTCCATAAAGTTGAGCAAAGCTAAACCAACGCTGTTTGATACAAACAGTGTAACGCAAATTTAATTAAAATTTTTCCCCCGAGGTTTTAGGTTTCCCCAGGTTTTCCCCAAGAAAAAATTTTTTCCCCAAAAAATTCCCCACAAAACCCATTTCCCCAAAATTTCCCCAGAGAGCACCAGATTTCCCCAAAATGGGGAAATTTCCCCCAATCTGGCAACACTGGAGACAATGGCAAATTGTGACTCCTTTGAGAGCCAATCAAATATGAATAATGAACTAAAGTTTTTGTAATTTTCTCCTTTTACAGCAATTTTTTCTAATTAAAATCACAAATGAACTGCCCAGTTTCAGATCAGGTAGGAGGACAGGGCCCTTGCCTAGGGTAGCAAATTTAAGTGTAGCTCCAAAATGATGCAATGACCTCCTTGACGAGACAAAAGAAGGCTTAAAATTGCGTTTTTAGGACTTTAATTTCGGGAAACTTTGCTGGTTAAACCACCGATCTTAAGGACCCAATTAAGTCTCTTATTCGCCCCATCTACCTTAACTTAATCAAACATAGCCGAAAAATGATATGGCTCCAAAATCCAAAATGTGTTTTCTGAAGAAAGCCCTTCCTAACGTCATCAAAAATTGATCAATGGCATTTTTCGGTTTTTTTTTTTTTCGAAATTTTTGGAAGGGCTCCGAAATCCATTCCCTAACATTTCTACCAAAGATAGTATGAATTCGCGTCTTTAGAGAGGCCCCTAAATCCACCCCCTCTCATTCAAAAACAAAATAAAATTGCGTTTTTCAAACATAAGTTTCGAAGAACTTTCGGGGACTACCCCTTTTTCTTTAATGTAATCACTACAGATCAAAATTTCGTTTTTAGGCGGTTACGCGGAGCCACCAACCCCTTCCTGCCTAAACTAGCCTGGAATTGACTTGTTTCAAAAAAAAGTTCGTGAGGGTACGCTGAATACCTGTGCGCTCTTTGTCTCATCAATATCGAAAAATGCCTAAAATAAGATTTTGGGATTTCCAATTTCTAAAAAAATCCGAAAGAGAACTTGGCTTATTATATGTAACTTTTCACGGCGAGGGCATCCCCCATCAATCGTCGAGAGGTGAAGAGAAATCTATAGTTGTATTTTTCAGGTATTAATATCGAAAAATATCCAGAAAGATCCGCCGAAACTTGCTCGTTTCCTTAACATCACCAGAGATAGAAATTGTGCTTTTTGAAATATCCGCTTGGGAGCCTCAAGACCCTTCCTTCCCTAAAATTGATTTTAGTCCCGAAAAATATTTCGGTTCAGAATATTTTCACGTTTCCTCTATCGTTTCCAAATATAGATAAAAATGTGTTTTCAAAACAATAGTGCAGATAAATTACCGAAGGAAAGTCGCCAGATCCCCTAACATCGCCAAAGACAACCTAAATTTGAGTTTTTAACTTCAATTTCGAAAACTTTCGATAGGAGACGACCGAATCTCCCTCCCTCCAGCAATGTCAACAAAGATAACCTAAAATTGCGTGTTTAAAACTTCAGTTTCGGATAATTTTCGCGAACAGCGCCGATTCTTCCTAAGCAAAGCTACGGTCACAAAAAATAGCTTCAAATTGCCTTCATTTTTGAAAGAATTTTAGTAAAGAACTCCAACAATTCTTTCTCCTAAAATTGCGATTTTCAACTTCAATTTTGAGAATTTCTCCATGGACCGTGAATATACACAACCCTTTTGTCCTTGCAACCAAGAACAACCAAAGATTAATTAATTGGCGAAAGATTAATTGGCGTATGAAAAATAGATTAATTAAAACTATTTTTCATACGCCAATTTCAAAATTTTTCTGGGGGTGATCCCCCCTATTTTTCCCTCTCCTCCGTCCTTCTGATGTTGCCGAAGACAGACGTTAAAATGCGTTTTTACGACTAGTATAAATTTCGATATCTAATTTCTTCAAAGATATAAATTGTACCTAAGGAGTTTCTTACTATAAAACTTCTCTTCCCTTTTATAGGTTCATCCTCCTTCTGTTTTTTTTCCTCCTCTTTTAAATTAGAACTTGATAAAGGAATTTGAAGAAAGATTCATACGAACGTTAAGTATTAGTCAAAATATGCAAATTGCTCTTGAGGGGCGGCCGACACTTTAGGATCGGCCCTGGCCGTGGTTGGGAGTCACACTAAACCCTCTCTCCTGTGGGTAAGTATCTACATCGTAAGGCCTCAGCCCCAAAAGAATGACCAGAGCCGAATCTTGCTGTTCGGATGCCCACTTTGCCTATCAGTTTTTCATTGAAATAGTCCCGCTATCAGAAATCTGACTGAGCATAAAATAAAATTTAAAAAAAAAAAGGTGGAATTAATATCTTAATATTAAGTGTGTTTTTATGTTATAAGAAAAACTGTTTGCTTAAAAAACTATTTTAAATATATTTTTTCCACATTTGATTCTGTCAGTTAATGAAGTTTAATTTGCAACAAATGTTCTTTTTTATAGCGAATGTGTACCACATGAATAATCACTTCTGCTGAAACAAAATGCTTAAAGAAGTTCTATATCACCTATTTCTCACATACCTGAAGCATAACTTAAGGTATTTCAATAATTTTCCACCACGTCCAAAACTTTCGTTTTGGACTAACCTCAGTGCCTCCATTTCAGCCACCAGTGACGAATTTAAAAAACATGGCGACTCTTTGGACTGGTCCGCTATAATTTAGAAAGAAATATACTAAAATTTATTTGCAGCTGAAGATAATTGGTGCTGTACTTATGTTCTAAGCTGGTTTAATAAGAACCCAATAAGGTCAACAAAACAATTAAAAACATTGAAATCTACCCAGAAAAGAGTAAATTAGAAGGCCTCCTCATGGTGATTGGCGTAATATCGCCTATCATTTAACATAGGGTTTTGAAGGATTCTCATTTTGGGCACTAAATTCGGCAAGCTCTCGCCAATTTTCCACCAATTTATTGACGTTGCTTCTGTTTTAAGTTGACATATTAGTCTCATCATTGGGGGGGGGGGAGCTGAGAGAACAGTAATGTCAGCACATTGCATCAATATTGGTTACTAACTCTGGAAGCATCAGTTTTAGCGTAGTCATTTCTCCTTTCAGTGGACCACATAGTCATCAAAGGTGGTCCAAAGCTTTCAGTTTTGGAAAGGGATAGTTAAAATAATAGCTTACAAATTGGAAGGGGAGAAGGGTTCGTAAAGTGCAGAATACAGGTATAAATAGGAGCCCAAGTTGTCAGAGAATCTCTCTTCTGGTAAGTTTTTGGAGTTGAAGGCCCCAGAATGTGGTTTTAGGCTACTTTATGGCAGGAGAGGTCATGACCTATTTGCAATGTTGCCAGATGGTCAAATCCAGATTTCCCCAATTCCCTTCCAACTTTTCCCCAAAAAGCGATGTTTTCTATCAAAATTCCCCAAATTCAAAAATTATTTTTCCACTAATATTTTCATAAAATGAGTCGACTTCCTCTGATACTTTTGTCTCTTGAAAAAAAAAATTTTCCCCAAATAGCCAAATTTCCTTATAAAATTCCCCAACTTTTTTTTCTTCCCATTTTCGCTTTTTTTTTTTTTTTTTTTTTTTGTCTTCTTTATCTTTTTTTTTTTTACTAATAATAAAGCTGAAAGTCTCTCTGTCAGGATCTCTGTGACGCGCATATCACCTAGTCCGTTCGACCGATTTTCATGAAATTTGGCAAAGAATTAGTTTGCAGCATGGGGGTGTACACCTTTAAGCGATTTTTCAAAAATTCGATTTTGTTCTTTTTCTATTCCAATTTTAAGAACATTTTCCCCAGCAAAATTATCAAAAGATGGACGACTAAATTACCAAGTTATCATAATGCGGAACCGTGACGTGGGCAAACCAATTGGCGAGAAATTCATCATGCATTATTTGTAAATATATAAAGGAATCAAAATAACTTTTAATTTTCGACTACGGCCAAAGCCGTGCGGGTGCCACTAGTCATAAATTGACCGAGACATAAGAAATAACCAATTTTTTTTTTCTACTTGCATTTACTTACTCTGCTTCTGTATGTACATTTAAACTATGATTTTTGTATATATTTATCTAAGAACATTCTTCATCACTCTTATTTTTGCCTGTTTCACGTATCAACTAGTTACTCACGCAGAACTATTAATGCGAATTCCGCAGCATAATATTCCACATAATGCAAAATGCGAATTCCATAAAGTTGAGCAAAGCTAAATCAACGCTGTTTGATACAAACAATGTAACTACCAGAGGTCAAGACGCGAATTTAAATACGAAAAAAATATTTTTTCCCCAGGTTTTCCCCAAGGAAAAAATTTTTCCCCGAAGAATTCCCCTCAAAACCCATTTCCCCAAAATTTTCCCAGAGAGCACCAGATTTCCCCAAAATGGGGAAATTTCCCCCAATCTGGCAACACTGCCTATTTGCCCCACCCCATGGATCTGCACTTGATAAACACACATATAACTATAAAGATAAATATAAGGTTATGTTAAAGTTGGGCAACTAAAATACTGTTTACAATGATTTTAGAATTTCAAACTGCATTTGGAGCACGGTTGTCTGTTCTCTTCCACCCAGGGAAAAAAAATGGGGAAAACCGCCTCATACAAAATTTCATTTTGTCCACCTTAATAACTAAAAAATTTCAGACTAAAAATTAAATAACTTGTCAATAACAAATAAATTTATCGATTTTTCTCACTGAAAGAAAAATTTTATATCAATCCATTACATACATACACAATGTTAAGGGAAATATTGATTGGCTCTAAAAGCTTTTTTTTTATTTTTTTATTATGGGTACACATTTATGGAACATATGAATGTTTTAAAATTTAGTTTTAATACATCTAGTAGCAATCATAATAAATGTAGGTTTGTTTTAACATAGGAAAAATTTTACAATGCATATGTCTCAAATATGAAATAACCTAGCTGCCTCAACCATTTACGTTAATATCCTATTTTGAAAATCTTTTTGTCAATTTCTAACACTCAGACTAGGAAAATTACTTTAAAAATTATATTTCACTTAAAAATAGTGTCTTACATTTATTAATTTTGCTAAGCACACTTTGATAACTAATTATAGTCATGATATAAAATTTAAAAACATTACTACTTTAAAAAGATTTAAGAAAGGTCTATGTATTTTCATAACCAAATTCCTTTTATAATATTTTAAAAACTATAAATTCGACGATCAATGCTTGATTGATTATGCAATACATTCAGGTCTATCATTTCAAAATTTTCCAGGAAGAAGGGGCAAAGGGTTGTGTTCAATACATTTAATGGGGAAAAGCAACAAAAAACAAAATTGCTCAGTTTTGTTAAAGGATCGCCTAAATGACGGTATGAATGCATTGCGTTTTAAGAGAGAAAAATGAAAAGAAAAAACATCAATGCAGGTTTACATAGTAATAATTTATTTCAATAAAATATCTAGTCATCAATTGACAGGAAAAGGGGAACAAAAGTCTCAAAATGCTAGCTAAGTATTATCATTAAGGTGCATTCCCTATACATGACAAAAGTGCTAAATAATGTCACTGGATCACTGGACACCAATAACTTTTGGTTTGTTTCTGCACAAACATTCGATTTTTTACTTTATCAGTAGAGCCTGGATTATATGTAAATGCATAAGTGCATATGCATATTTTCCTCTTCTTTTAAGGGTAGTGCATATAATTGAATAAAAACAGCTAATTTTTAAAATAAGTACTTACTACTAAGTGTTTGACTAGTTTTTTTTTTTTTCATTTTTTTCACTTAAAGAAAACTAAAAGCATATTTTATTCTTCCCAAAGGACACATTCAATGGGTTCCAGTGACTGAGATCGTTTGATTTGAAAAACTATGACATCATTCTTATAAATAGTCGTTCCAATTTTTCCAGTAAATATGTTCGCAGAAAACGAATATGGATGAAGAGTTTGATTTTCGACAATGGAAGAGATTTGATTACAATTAGAAATGTAATTAAAAATAAGTTATAGTGTTGGCATGGACGAATAAAGCATACCCTTTTCAGTGAAAACATTTGCTTTTATATAATGCCTAAATAACAAATACAAAAATAAAAAAATAAACTATTCTTTATCCAGAAGTAACAAGGTACATTAAAAAAATACAAAACAAATATTGATGCATATTTAAAAACTTTTGCATGTGTATTGGCACTTACATCATTCAGTTAAATACAAAATGAAACTTTTTTCTTCTGATGCTTGACTTTCTCTTCTAGTCTTTCTGGCTGTATTTTTAATCTCAGTGGCAGAAGCATTAGTGCTATTCTTTTCCAAATTGGTTTGGCGGCTGACTTGGTTTGCAAAAGATGTTTGTGTTCCTGAAATTACATTTTCTTCAGTCTCTCCATCCCATTCACTAACATGTAAAGAATTTTTTTTTAATTTATCTTGGTTTTTAAATAGAATTATTTTTTTGCTGACTGCACTCTTGAATTTTCTTTCTTTTTTTTTGCTACAACTTACTAAGGCTGAAAACACTTCAGTTAAAGGATCACAAATGCTCTTAGACACAAGATACAGTTTTAGAAGCGATTTCTCAACATAATGTCTATTTACCAGTTTACTAAACACAGATTCATCTACTTCATCTAAAATGTTAGTCCCAGAAAGTAGTTTTGAAAAGGGAGGCAATTTGTAAGAATGAGGTTTACTTTCATCATAATAAAAATTCAGCAGCTGAGCTACTGAATTCACTATAAGGCTATCAGTTGAACTATCTTCCGAATCACTCACAACGGGTCTATCAGTACATGATACATTTGCTTTTTTTGGAAATTTTGGTCTTCTTTTGAAACCAGCCACACTTAAAGTGATCCCCTTATTTGTTCTTGGAGTACTATTGGAGAATAATGTTTCTAGAGGGCAAATGCTAACAGTTTCATCCACTTTTTGCTTTGAAATACGTTTCTGCTTCCGAGGTTCATTTCTTAACTTTTTAAAATTGGAAATTTCAAAATTATCACACTCTGCAGAATTTGGACTTTTAAGTGTGTTGGATCGTTTCTTAGACGATTTCCTTTTTTCGTTCCTCAATCCAAGCCAAAACTTCCTACTTCTCCTCCGTACACGAGAAATTTGATTTTCATTATGGGGACAGTTAAATATTTTTTTACCCTCTGGTGGTGGAAATGTGGGGAAAGACCAAAGAAGATCAGGAAGTCTTTGCTGATTTGAAGAAATCATAGCATTCTTATGATGAAAACTTTCATGAATTCCAGAGTTTCTGCAGGAGATTTTTACTGCACTATTGAAAGATATCTGGTCTGAAATGCAGGATGGGGTCAAACTCGTTTTGCTGCTTGATTTCTGTACTTCCATTTCTTGAGAGAATTCTAAAAGGAAACATAATTATTAACATCAGATTTGTCTAATTATGCTCAACAAGACAAGCGATATTTGTTAAGGAACCTAGGGTTGCATTACATTCGGATACTGCTATTAACAATAGTAGGTCGTCTTCAAAGTATTTATAACAGTTTAATGTACTTATGTCATCTAATACAATCAATAAATACCAATTTGTACAAATTTGTTGCATTCCTCTATTTCTTGCAATGCATTGTTTGTTGATTTTTGTAAAAATTCAAATTTTGCAAAAGAACTTAAAGGCATCAATTTCTTACCCCTTCGTCCCCGGAATAAAGGGATGAAAAAGCCATAGCATATTATAGGCTGCATCACACAATGCCGATTTTAAATATTGTTTGAGAAAAATATATTTAACTTAATGGTGTTGAGAATGAAAACATGGGTTTCAAAATTAGGTTTGTTTGTAAAGCAAAGAATTACAACAGAGTGAAAAATCTAGCAGTTTTTTTATGCTGCAGTAGAACACTTTTATAGCAAGAATTGAAAGTAAATAATAAATAAATGATTGGTTATGATTTTCCAATTTCACTGATATTCCACTTAAAGGGAAATGCTAGAGTGTTCTAGATTCAGTTAAATGATTTTCATAACACTGTTTCAGGATCAAAAGAACACCTTGCAACTTAGTCTTTTAATCATAACCATAAAATTCCAAATAATAATAATAATAATAACAGGCTGTAAAACCTAAACCATTTGGAATTTGCTATAAATATTTTGTATGCTTTCTTAATTACATAAAAAGAGTAATCATGCCAAGTTTTATGAAAATGTGCAAGTTGAATCATTTTTTTTTTTTTTTTTTTTTTTTTTGATTTTGGATGGAAAGAACAAACAACTAAACTAAATTTAATCAATAACGAAATGAAAAATGTAAAGGAAAAAAATCAATTCATAAACTGGGGTTGCTGTCAAAATTTTAAAAGTATTTTTTTCTAAAACAGTATTAAAAACATAGGATCTGACCATTTTTTAAATAATTTAAGTTTAATATTTAAAAAAAATTACTTAAATCAGTGTGAATTCATTGTTTACCATTCTGCCGATGACATCACATATGATGAAATGCCATTCCCTGATGCCATTTCACACAGCAAAATATTTAATTCGCATCTTTACTTAAGTGTATTGGCAACGATATGGTTGATAACAAGCGTAAAGCGCAGTATTAAATTTGCTTCTTAATTATCATAATGTGGAAACACGGTAAAAAACGCGGCAAAGTGCATCATTTGTGACGTCATCAAGATCACACCTTGTTTGA
The DNA here is from genome assembly GCF_026930045.1 of Uloborus diversus. Classification (NCBI taxonomy): domain Eukaryota; kingdom Metazoa; phylum Arthropoda; class Arachnida; order Araneae; family Uloboridae; genus Uloborus; species Uloborus diversus. The sequence goes on from NC_072731.1 coordinate 16,720,636, forward strand.
AAAAATGGACATTTTAAAAAATTAATGAAAAAATAACTGTTGGGAAAATGAAAGTATTTTCTGGGTCCATGTTATTTTTTCTTTTTTGCTTATTCTATCAATTTTGGTGACTAAAAGTAGTACTTTTTTACTAAAGGAAACAACCCCATTCTGTGAATCAAAGCAAGAAGGGGTTTTACTCAGATCCACAATAAAGAGATATGAAAATTATTATCACTTGCTCTATGGAAATCAATCTCAAAACTGACACTAAATTTGGTATCTCATTTTTGGATCCTTGGATATATATATATCACTAAGTGGTTTCTACACTGTTAAAAAAATTTCCTGAAAATAACGGAGAAAGTACCGGCAGCAAAGTTGCCGTAAATATTACGTTTACGTTCAATGACTTTCCGTGATTTAACAGAAGTTCCATTTCTTATTTCTCCGTAGTTGTAGTTTTCCGTTTATAAATTTCTCGTGACTAAACGAAAATTCCATTTCTTATTTTTCCGTTCATTTACGATCTTTCTGTGTTTTAACAGAATTTATGTTCCTTACTTTTTCATTGCGATATTTTTTCCATTTCTCACTTTCCCGTATTTAAGTAAAAAGATTTTATTTTCAAAAAATATTTAAAAAGTTATGTCAAGTATTGACTTTTCGTTTCATTAAAAATTTAGTTCTTTAAAATGATATATATATAATACAGATATAGTTAACTGTTCTAAAATTATTACTTTTTTTTATTTGCATTTGTTACTCAAAGATTTTTTAAATTAACATCTGGAGAGAGAACTTACCTAACAAATCAAGCATCCATTTGCTGACCAAAACGTTTTATATCAACTTCAGATGAGTCAAATTAATCAAATAGTACAAGCAGAAAAATTGATGGATTTGAATAGGACACCAATTATCCCTGCTGATACTGTTCGATATTCCCTTCGTCGTACATTGTCTGGGGTGGCATGGAAAAACATACATGAAAATATGATATTTTTATTTGCAGAATATGTCAAATAAAATGCTATTAAAAACAGGTTGACGTTATCATATAATAATATACCTGATAGAGAGTACCGCATATCTATTGTGTTTAAAAACAGAATCATTGACATGCACGTGAAGCATTTTTGGTTCAGATGCTACATCAACCCCTCCCCCCCAATGATATCCAAATTTTTCACTCATTGGAATCGCAACATAGATTTTTAGTACATAATCATTATTACTTAAGCATATATCAATATCAATCAGTTCGTTTTACCCGAACTGTTTTTCCAAGAAACTTGCAATAATCTCAAATAAGTTGTTGGATAAGATCTGAATAAATTAAATTAAGTACTTATTGTTTCCAAAACTTTCATTGTACATATCAAAGATCAACAATACACCTTTATTTAGAGATTTAAAATAGTTACTTTCAGTATTCCAAACTGTGAAGCGAATCCCCCCCCCCCGAAAAAAATGAGTGATTTTTCCTATCTTGCTCGCACACCACGATTAATGACTTTCAAGAATGCGTAAGAGCAATAAAAAATAACTCTATAATAGTTGTATAAATTCTAAATAAACTATCATCGGAATTCTATAAAATGCATATTAACAAGGAAAATACATTTGTATATTAACATGAACAAAGATATTCAACAACACTTACATATGACCAGCGGTACTAAATGCATCTGGATACAGCTAATCCAATAGGCTTTATTTTAAATTGATAACACGAGATCCTTAAACTATTCTCACTGCTAGAGCACACAATATGACTAACGAATAGAATTGTTCAAAGTATTGAGCAAAATATTATAACCACAAAAATATTCTGACTCAGTAAAACCCACATCAAATCACCAGAGCTATCAAAACACATCTGCCAGTCTAAAAATGGCGCGAACATTTTTCCAAACCTACAAAGCTCAAAGGCGTATAAACAATTTCGACATATGAGTATATTACTCTCCAGACATGAAATAGCAAGCTATCTATTTTGTCTACAGCATCTGAGTTGTTTTTCTAAATATGCTTTTAATTAGCAAAATGTAACAGTGCGATAAATAAGCACTATCAATAAGTGATGTTTATCATGACTTGAAGACTAATCGGAGCAAAGTACAGCACAGCGGCAACCCTAGAAATGGAAAAATTCCGTTTTCGTCGGGATGTTTACGTTTCTGTAAGGAAAAAATACATTTTGAAGCATTACGGAAATATTCTGTTAAAATCAGTCAGAAAACTACCTGAATTTTCAGTTTTTTTTTTAACAGTGTAATTTATGATGTTACTACAGTTTGCAACGAAATTAAGGTCCTATTTAAGGGGGGAGTTGAAGAGTCCCTGGTCCCCCCCCCCCCCCCAAAATAAGTTTAAGCCATTTATTATGAATAATAATTTTATATTTTTTTACTTGAATTTGGAAAATTCTGATGATAATTAATTTAGGTCCCTCCTATAATAAATTTCCATATACACTACTGAAATAGACATTGATTTGCCACAAAAAGCAAGTAAATGTTGTAACCTTTTAAGCCTTGGGTAGCAACCAAAAAGAGAGGTGCTATGATACAGACTCTACATACATATTGCCAACCTTCTTTAGCATATCTTTTTTTCTTTAAGTTTGTGAGATAAGCATATAGATACATAAGTACATACTAGGGTTTCTAATCCTGTACCGAATGGGGTGGTTTCCTTCAGTCAAAAGTACTACTTTTAGTCATTGAAACGGATAGAATGAGCAAAAAAAAAATAACATGGGCCCAGAAAATACTTTTATTTTCCCAACAGTTTTTTTTTACATTAATTTTTTTAAATGTTCGATTTTTCAAACAAGGTGTGGTCTTCATGACGTCACAAATGATGCACTTTGCTGCAACTTTCTACTACGTTTCCACGTTCTGATAATCAAGCAGCGAATTAAAATTGCATTCTATGCTTGCTATCAACCATATCGTTGCCAATACACGTGAGTAAAGATGCAAATTAAATATTCTGCACTGTGAATGGCAACACTGATTAGCACTTCATCATTTGTGATGTCATCGGACATAAACATAAACATTGAAAGCATGCTGATTTAAGTAATTTTTTAAAAGTACTAAACTTAAACAAATTATTTAAAAAATAGTCAGATCCTACGTTTTTAAGCATGCTCTTTCAGAAAAAAATACTTTAAAAATTTTGGAAATGACCTCATTCAGACCAGCGGGATTTTGGGTCTGTAAGGAGACAATCCCACAGGCAGGACCGCTCCATCCCTATGTGCAAGGTCGCACGACGGAGCTAGAGCCAAAAAGGGTCCAAGCTCTACCAATCAAAAATGCTCCAAATGAAGGGAAAAAAACTCTTGCCAAAAACGTAAAATTGCTCTTTATTATATCTAATGGCAGCGGTGAAATTATACTGCTCATTGAAACAATCTGTCTGGCTCAGAATCTAAAAAGAAATATTTTTGACTTGTTGTGTCTAAACATGCTATTCAACAAGAAGTTCCGTCTAGAACTAGACGAGCCTACTTTCCCGTATACCCATACTACTTTCTAGTACCTGATCAATATTCTCAAAAATAGCTAAAATCGCAAATTTTTTCAAACATATATTTTTTAATATTTTAAGCTGATTTCTAGGAATAAAATATTCCTTACTTTTCTTCAAAAAAACGAACAAATAAAATAGCAGCACCTTTTAAACAAAGCAGCTAATACACTTCTTTCCATTAAAAAAAATTTTTTAACAGCTTTCAAAACGAAAAAATAATAATAAGTTCATTAAAATAAATACATCATATAAAAAAAATCGTTTCTTTTTCCCCTGTTGCCGAAAATAATTTTTTAAACGAATTAATGCACTTACCAAAATAAAAAAAAAACAATAAAATGTCAACTTAAAGAAATAATTTTCATTGTCAAAAAAAAAAAAAAAATCGTCTGCGCATATTTTACGAGTTTATTCACCGAAAACTAAATACCTAAATTAAAACTTTAGCGTGAAAATAAAAACAAATCATATCAACAATAATTATTTCACAGTTAAAACCACAGCAGCGGAGTCGGAGTCGGAGTCAATCTCATTTTGGGATAAAAGAGTCGGAGTCGAATATCCAAGAATCGGAGTCAGTCATTTGTCCTCCGTGTATAAATGTTTGCCAAAGCTACGAAGTCAGAGTCGAAGTCGGGGAGTCGGAGTCCGATTAATTGTCGGGAACAGGAGTCAGAGTCAGTGTCAGGTCCCCCTAAATTCTCGGAGTCGGAGTCGGGAGTTGGTCGTCAAGAGCTATTTTCAACAAAGTTTGTTTGAAGTAAATCCGCCTTCAAGTACGGAATCTACATTGACTTTCAGTTTCCCCGTAGGCGCTAATGTTAAGGGATTTGAACTGTTCAAAATTGAACGGAAAATTGTTCAAATCAAAAAGATATCTTATATACAAGTTTTTTATCAAAAGCTTTTTCCTACAAAGTTTGTTTGAAGCAAATTCGCCTCACAGTTCGGAATTGCTTTGAATTTCCCCGTAGGCGCTAATGTTAAGTTTTTTTGAACTGTTCAAAATTGAACAAAAAATAGTTCAAATCAAAAAGTGAAATATGGGAATGAGGTGTCCTCGCCGAGATCTTTCGAACAAAAAAAAGTTTGTTCGAATCGGACTATTCATTCAAAAGTTATTAGGGGGGGACAGACAGACAGACCGACAGACAGACCGACAGACAGACAGACAGACAGACCGACAGACAGACAGACAGACAGACCGACAGACATTTTTCCCCATCTCAATACCCTACTTTCCAATTTTTAATTTTTCAATATTCATTTAACTATTTTATTTATTTTTGACTTTTTTTTTGTTTTTCACGATATTTTTAAGATGCATTAAACCTTCTTTCATGCTTTTTTCTTCTTTTTCTGACTTTTACTGGGAAAGTAGGCTAAAAACGATATCTTTTACACTGAAACCAAGGGACTTGAATTAATGCATACATTAGTATTTTCTTTCTTAATGTGAAGCCGTGAATGCTATTTTAATATCTCTATAGTACACAAGGTTGAGCATAGGAGTGCGAGAGATTTGCTATTAATCATTTTGAATCTTGTGGTGAAACATCTTGCATTATAATTTCTGCAATTATAGTCTTTTTGTGATTTTTAGCTCGTGGTAATTCCACTACTTTGTGTTATCATGCATAAAACATATGTTAAGCACATTTATTTGCATATTATTTCAATGTGCGTAATATTTATATATTGCAGACAAGTAGACAATAATTTCGGTTCACTTTTTAGTTCCCAAAAGTAACGACTTGACCATAACTACTCGATTTTCCTTCCCCCCTTTTATTTAACTATGTGTATGTTAATTAAAAAAGGAGAAAAAAAAACCTTTGTAGAGACTATATATTAGTTTTATTCAATGCATTTTATCATGGTTCCGTAATTTAGAAGTTTTAATTTTACTGGAAATTACTTCAGTTTCAGATTTTAAGGAGGAATATCCTCTACTTCAATTTAGAAATCCATTCAGCACTCTCTGTTGTTACGTTTTGATAGGCATAAAACTTATTTATCAATTATTTATCATAATTATTTATCAATTAGAGATTAGAGAGATGATTAGAGCGGTGTTAACTTTGATACTTAAAATATTTTCTTTTTCCAAAACTATGAATATAGTATACCAGTCCACCAACAGAACGACAGGTCACCTCAATACAAAATGTAGTTAATAAATTAAAATATATAATTAATTCTACTAAAATGTATAATCATTTTATTTGACAAAATTGTCATAATGTAGCTAATTGGCTTTCATATAAAATTCATATGAGAAAAATTTACCTAAGTTCATTCAAACAAAATAATTAGAAATTCAAAAATATTTTTAAATGAAAATATGAAATTTCGTAATTGAACTGGTCAACCACTGGTCCCACGGACTACTGAATTCTATTACATGGTAGTCTGAAGCAATTTTCACTGGTCCCTGACCAGTGGACAACCAATCATTCTGAATGCTGGGCAGATTACACAAATCTCAAACATGTAGCTTCTATGGCCATACATAATGCACAATGTAAGTGTAGTATCGCAAAATTCACTAAAAACTCTACAAATAGGAAATGAATTTGAAACAAAAGATAAACTAAAATTATCAGAGTAACAAAAAACTCCATAGTCAAAACAAAACAAATGTCTAAATGAAGTATCACATAAAACAATCCTAGAATTTTAAGTCTTTTAGAATTAAGATTTTATGTATTACAAAACATTTTTGGTCTAAATAATTTTAGTTGATATTGTACAAAAATGTGTAGCAGATATGGTTTATGTTAGATACCTGCATGCTTCCAAAGTTTCAAATGTTGATGGAGAGCGTCCCTTGCTTCTGTTGAAATATTCGAAGTCCCTTAATTCGTCTACGGCATAGTGGTACCTACAGTTTGATAAAAAGAAAAAACACACAATTAAAAAGTGATTTTTTAAAATATAGTTTCAATGAAGAACTTTTCATTTGGAAACATTATGCATACATATAGACACATATATCTGGGGTGCACTCCCCTGCCCCCAAGAGCAAGGACACACCACCCCTGAATAACGCGAAGCAAGATCCTGTCCCCCAAAAAAGAAAAAAAATACCCCTCAAACCCTCCCTGCCTCCCCCCCCCAAAAAAAAATTCAATGGCGCAAATTGCGCTATAGGTGGACACTGGACAGCCCTGCATATATATAACATATTTGACTTTGCAGTGTGTATAGTGCTGTATATTTTGGATACTATTTATTGTGCCTGTGAGCAGAGATGGGCAAATTCGTATTCGTAAATTTGAATCTGAATTTGATTCACAGCATCTTAACATGTCAATCCGAATACAAATACATTCATTTTCACAAGTGTGAATTTGAATAGATTCATATTTTCAAGTGTGAATCTGAATACGAAATTTGTATTTACACCTATGAATCTGAATCCGAATCTATTCAGCTTCACACCTATGAGTCCAAATACTTTTGCATTCACATCTATGAATATGAAACCAGTTTGATTCAGACTTAAATTCATTGAATAATTCCATTCAAAAGGCCAATATAAATAAATAAATGTCTGTTTGTACCTCGCTATAGGTGGAGTTTTTCGTGCTAGCGAATTTCTGAAGATAAATGACCGTATTGCAATGGGTCGAAAAATTTTAGAAGTGGAATTTTGCAAAAGAATTTATGCGGAAATCCACTCTAGAACATTCTGAAGCAAAATTCAAAGTTTAACATTTTTTCATATGTAGGGGAAAAGGGGGCACATGTGAACAACTTTTGTCATTTTTTTATTTTTCAAAAAATATTATCAATTTCTCAACGCAAAAGTGTCTTCATGGTTGAATACACTTTTCTTTGTGTCATGGATTTTTTTCAGATTTCTTAAAAACTTTTTTCTTTACTTTATGGTATATTTATAAACATCTGCAGTTAATACAAAGATTTTTTTTGTATGGGTTACTCCATATATATTTTGCTTTTGAGCTTCATACATTGTTTGAAAATGTATTTTAAAATGATTTTGAACTTTTCAGTTTTTAATGAAATGAAAACATTTTGTGTCTTTTTATTTCCTTTAAGTATTATATAATACTAAATTATGGATCAAATATTTAGTAACAAAAAATTTAAAAAATAAAAATCTTAAATATGTATTTATTTATGTTTATTAATATTAATAACAATTGACAATAAGCTTACAAACTGATTATAGGAAAATAATAATTATAAATAGTTACACATTTTTAACACTTACAATATTCTACACTAATAATAATATTAAGGAGAGCAGCTATGGGAACTGTTCACTTTTGCCTCTAGATGCTGTGTTCATAAGTGCTCCATCGTTTACTTTAGAGCTAATTCGCAAAAATAAAGAATTTTTAATTTAATAAAAAATTTAAACATTGCCATAAATTTACTTGAATGTTCATACAACGGTTTAGATTTAGATTAGCAGTTAGTTTTTAAAATGTTATCACATGAAGAAGACAGATAAAAAATTTTCCTGGCCTGCGAAAACAAAGAAGTTGCCACTACAAAAACATAAAACAGCTCATTGCTCTAAATGTTTGTCCAAAAGGTATAACTGGTACTGTCCTTAACTGAGAATTTTTCCAGTTTTTTTGTTTGAAGCGATCTTAGTAAAACACGCCATGTTCAAACATGAGCCCCCTTTCTCCTATATATATACGCTAACACCAAAACTCAACCTGTAGCGAGGTGCAGACAGACATTTATTTATTTATATTGGCCTTTTGGATTGAATTTTTCAGTGAATTCACATGTGAATCCAAATGGATTTGTATTCATAGATGTGAATTCGAAATGATTTGGATTCATAGGTATGAATCCGAATAGATTAGGATACAAATTCATAGGTATAAATTCAAATTTTGTATTTGGATTCACACTAGCAAATATGAATCTATTCGAATTCACAATTGTGAATACAAATTTATTTGTATTCGGATTGACACTGAGGTGCTGTGAATCAAATTTGGATTCAAAATTACAAATACGAATCTGCCCATCTCTGCCTGTGAGACAAGTGGATACATTCGATCCCAGTTTCTAACAGGCAGTCCAGTACAAGCACTAGTGAGTGCAGTTAAGTATTCTAGCAGATTAAACTCATCTTTTACATGTCCTATTCCTTTATCTCTGAGATTTGTAGTTTTTCCTCTTAATAAATAAAAAGAATTTTGAATTATTGAATGATAAAATCTGTTATTTCCACACCTCTGATATTTGAAAATTAATAAAAATATTTCTAAAAATGTGAGTCGCAAACACCAGGGGTGCCCTAACCTCCCCCCCCCCACCAGATCAATGGTGCACCCCCATAAATATCATGAAGACTCCCCTAAAAAGTAAGAAATACCCCTCAAAACATCCCCCTAAAAATTTCAATGCTGCAGTCCAGGGCATGTTTTAAGGAAATTTGACTGTGTGGGCAACTCCAACTTTATCGGGTAGGTGGGGGGGATTGTAAATGTGCAGTTTAAGTTAGTTGACTAATCGTCAAAAAAGAGTTGGGGTGTGAAAATTGGAATAGGGAAATTATTGCTAATGGTCGTTTTGTTCGATAGGAAAAAACTGTAAAGAACATAAAAGCTGTGACTCAGCGTTTAAAATAGTTCAAACAGTCACTGAGTTTTTGAATTTTTTTTAATTTCATTTATTATAATACAACCATTCATTTTCATTTTAATACAACCAAATTCAAATAACATTGTCTTTTTCAAAAAAAGATTTCATATAAAATCTCTCATTGTAAAGTTCGGCTTCTGGTTTTCCTTCTCTTCGATTTTTAATTTGCAGAAATTTTATGACGGGTAGCCATAACACATAATTGATGGAAAAATTTAGGAAAATGTAGGTAGGCAATTTTACTTCACTGTGGGGCCAATTTTATTTGACTGTTTGGGCAATTGCCCAAAAAACCCCCATTAAAATATGCCCTGCTGCAGTCGGCACCATAACCCCTCCTAAGTGGGCACCCCTGCAAAAACATAGTAGAACCTTGATTGGTTGCTTTTCATGGGACCATTTTTTCTCCTTTTGAAGGATAAATATGGAAAAATGATGCATGCTGGTCAACAGGGAACACAGTTGCCACAGGTCAATCACAGATGAGAGATACGAGATTGATGTATCAAGGTCCCACTATAGCAGTGTTTGGAAATATGATCAACAAAAATAATTATGCATTTTCATCCAGAGCTTGATATATATTTGCAGTTAAAAGAACATAATGTTCAATGTAAGTTGACCACCTATCTAAAAACTATTGTTGATTTTGCATGAAAATTTAGCACAAATTACCTGTACACCTTCAACCTTTCAGACATCTATCAATAGTTTTGCTGACCTTTGTTGAAATGCTATCTTCCCACCATTTCTGGTGCACTACAACAGCCCCTGAAATTCATAAGAAAACAATTTTACTTGAAATATATTTTTTATCAAAATGGTTCTGATCTGCAACATCAGACATGCATATACAGACACAAATATACAGACATAATAAAACTGGGAGACTGGAGGAAGGACCCAGGATAGACAGGAGTTTGGGAGGCTTTCTTGTGGGAAATTTTGAAATCTTATCTTTAGAAAGTTGATTTTTAGTTGATTTCAGACACAATTAAAAATAAGAGCTTCTTAGAGACAGCTAAAAAAAAGAGGTTTTTAGTGGACAGACAGAATTCCTTAATTTCTATTTTTAGATTAATCTTCTAGTTTGAGTTTAAAAAAAAAATGTAAGCTTTCTCATTAAGTATAACAAAACGTAGAGGATATGCATGTTGAAAACTGACCAAGATCATCACACTATTGCTTTAAAGATTTATCTGAACTGAATGTACAAACAAATTTAGTTGAATACTTTTTTAATTTCCTTTTTTTTTTTTTAATTAAGTCTCCAAAGTTTAGAGAAATGTTTGTAAAAATCCGAGTCTTTAAATAGTAGTGTTCAAAAGCATCATCAGATTGTTAAGCAATTTTGAATTCGGAATCATAACTTTATGAATTTTCAGAGCTAAGCTGAAGTTAAGAAAACAAAATAGATTTAATGCATCATACACTGATGAAACGAAACTGATAAAAAACCAAAAGTAGCACTTCCACTATAAAGTTTGGGTTTGAAATATTAATGATAATAATAATCTAATTAAATTTCAATAGTAAAAACATTAAATGACTTCACAGCAAAAGCAAGTTAAATTATATTATTATCTGAATTATCATGAGTTATACTGCTATGCTTCGCACAAATGTGGGTATCTTCTGCAGTGGAGTTGATATTGATCAATTAATGATTAAAATTTCACAACTTGTATCTTTGAATTGTGTCACTTTACTTATTGCTCAATCCATGGTAGTGGTTTTGAAAAACAGAGGTCAAACGTACATGAGTACTTATTTTTGTAAAATTCTTTATTTAAAATTAATAAATGTAGTTGGAATAAATTTTCAGTTCCATTTTTATAGTTTGCTTCATTAATTTGCTATTTTTAAGCACTTTTATTATTCTTGGCCTGATTGTCATGGAGAAATCGGAGGCCTGGTTTTGCTTTTATCTATCTCTGCAACTAGACCAATAAGAGACTTTGGGATTTCACTAAATGATTTGCTTAATCTTAAGGTACAACTTAGCGCTGAAAAATTAAAATTCAAAGATAAAATTATTATTTCAGTTAGAATGGTTAACAACAAATTTCATGCAATTTCCCTATTAAATGTTTAAATAAAAAACTCATTGTTACAAATTTTGCTGCCAACAGTAATGTTAAAAGCAATCCATAATGAAAATTTTGAATCAAGGCTTTTCTGAAGCAAACATGAAATTAGCAAGCATAAATCCTAGAGAGGAACAAGGATTAAATTTTAGTGTCAACTGCTTAAAGTTTTAGACATGTATATAGGTTTTTTCCCTTTTAGTACCGAGAATTTGTATGAAAAAATAAGGTGAAGTTTCTTGAGGGTAAAATTTTTCTGTTTCTAAAATACAATTACACTAAAAAGAATAACATAACAGAATTTTTTGAAAAATACCAAGCACTTTTCATAATGCACTTGAAAGACAAAATAACTTTTCTGGGTCAGAAAGGACAATTTAAGAATTCCTGTAGTTTTTGAAAATTCCCAGAAAATGACACCACAAACAAAGAAAAGTGGTTCTAGTCATTTCAAACCAAACTTTCCCAATAAGAAAAATAAGCATGTTTCAACACTCAAAGTTATGATTGAAAGCTAGATAATGATAAGAAATTCTTTTCATGACTTGAGCCGCACTTTTCTTCGTTTGTGGTGTCATTTTCTTGGAATTTTGGAAAACTACAGGAATTCTTAAATTGTTCTTTATGACCCAGAAAAGTTGTTTTGTCGGTTTGAGTGTGCATTATGAAAAGTGCTTGGTATTTTTTAAAATAATCTGTTATTATTATTCAAGCTGTCTGTTGTTTAATCTCTTTGTTTTTATCAGATGTCTACATCCAAAAGCTCACTACTCTGCATTGAAAAAGGGGTTCCCTGTAACTCTGAAACACTTGTCTGCAGTAATCTGCTAATTTTGTGTGTTAAAACGTTGTTGATTACAATTTATGACAAGTCATGTTTGTGGTATCTGCACAGATATGACAAAAACAGCTTAGTATGTTACTCAATACTACTGAAAACATCTTTATCTGGACTAAGAGCTTGTTTGTTGCTTTATTTTGTTGACACAAATCTAACAGAATCCGCTTTTCAGAAAATACGATCTTTTAAATTTCAGACATTTAGAACTGAGTAAATTAGGATATTGTAGGTTAATTTTGAGAGCAGACAATGTTTAATAGTTATAAAAATTAAAAAATAACAAGGAGAGAAAGGCATATAAGGGCAGTTCTCAAAAAGTGGGAACAAAAAAGTTAACTTTGAGCAATTTCAAAATTTTTCGAATTTGATATCAATTTTGCTTTTATTCTATAGTATGCATACCTAGAGCACAATATATGAACATGAAAAGACAGCAGGTATTTGTAAAAATTGTTAATTAGCAAATTAAATCAGCAGTCTGTAGGTAACAGATTTTGGACATTGTTGTCCTGTAGGTAACGGATTTTGGACATCATCATAATGTAAGTTTCTCCATTTTTGACAACTGTTAATCTGATTTTTAACTTTTCCAATGAAAATTTTATTTACTACTTTTTGAATTTTGCAATTTATTGATAAAGAGGATATTAATGAAGTACTTGAATGGCTATACATACTGCTCTTTACATATAATAAAGTTTTGGAATGATTTTGAAGAAGTTGATGAAAGGTAGAAAAAAGCTTCATGGAAATAATTATACAAACTTGTAGTTTGATTTATTGGGACAAATAAGGAATAAAAATAGCGACAAATAAGTACGACATATATATTTTTAAAGGAAAAATAAACAAAATATGCTTTAAGAAAGAATGTAAAGAATGACATCAGTTTTAATAATGAATATTTTTTCTAATGTCATAAGAATTAAAACGATGTCTAAAAAAAATTATTGAAAAAAGAAATTCGTATTTCTATTTGGAGATCGTTAAATTATGTTTAAAAGAAAGAAGAGAAAAAAAAATTCTAAAATAATTAAAGCGGCGGGAAAAAAATTGCTAGCGCAGGTGATAAAGGCGCCAAAACTGGTGCAGCTGACGATTAACTACATTTGTCAAACTATAATCCCCCTCTGGTAACCTTTAGCTTTTCGTATACCGTGTTGTCGCCAACGGAGGTTTGCTTGGCGATTTTCGCGCAAAATGGCTTTCGTTCGATCATAACCAGCCATGTTTCTACTGTAATTTATGTATTGTTCAATGTGTAACGTATTAATTATGCAAAATACCAATGGATTACAGAAGATAACATCATAATAATCTTTTTTATTGATGTTAGAAGACAGTGGATTATAAAAAAATTATAAATAAACGGACAGAATTATCGGCGTCAAGATCGTAACGCGATTTGGACATCTCACATATATGTTTAAGAAAAATTATTTTTCTTCTAAGATACTGCATAAAAGCTTATGAAAACACTTTTAAACAATTGAAAACTGATTCTGAGGATCGATAAATACCTTTAAAATGAAAACATCATATACTTAGTTCTCAAATAATAGCATTGTAAAGATCGCAACTTTTGGACATGCATCAAATTTCAAACTTACTTTTTTCTCAAATCATTTACAAAGTAAATAATCTGTCTTTACTTTTGTTATTTGTGTAAAATCTATATATATAATTCTCTTACGTGCCGGCAAATGAAGGGGTGAATTTCTAAACCTCTGTTGGCAACACTTCACCGATAAATCATATAAACAAACTTCTACGTTGTTTTGAAATCTTGAATCACAGAATACTCAACGAACTTTTTTTTTTTTTGAGATGAGTTTGAGTCGGGCTGTGGCCCATTTCAACCTTAATCAGCAAAGAAAAGCTCAAAGAAGGCAGGAAACCGTTCTTGAATCCAATTTAAGACGAGCCATTTCCAGAGTTGTATTCTCTGATTCGCTGCCGATAATTTTTAGCGGCTGGGGAATTTTCAGTCAGCAGTTCCTTCAACAGATCAGGTGCGTCACACAATGCCGGTAACCGCACCTTTCCGTTATGGCAACATTTAGTATATTTATTTGCAGTATTACGCTCTTTCTGCCAATAAAGAGCACCACAAAATTCGCATTCTTCACACATTGCTCCACAATCATGTTCATCGGCAATGTTGTTTTGAACGCGTAGGCGCTTTGAGCGTCGTCTATTCTCTGCTTCAGTACGACAGTTCAGTTCAAAATGAATAACCGAGAAAGAATTTACTTTATTCCTTTTATTCTCAGCTGAAAGGTTTCGCCAAATTTGTTTAGGGTTATAGTAGTTTTAGTATTGTGCAAGCAAAGTAGCCTTGGCGAGTTTTCGCGTTTTTAGTTAAACCATTTTTTGTTCGTGACGTGGCAAGGATTCAGAATAACAACAAGAAGGACAAACGTTTGAGAAAATATGTTTGGTGCTCTCTGAGCCTGTTTTTAGTCATGGCCAGCTCTATGTGGCATTATCAAGAACAAGATCTTTTGAAGCAGTGTCAGTTGTGGCTCCCAAACGGGACATTTTTAATTGTGTATATGAGGAAGTTTTCTCAGATTAGAATATATAAGAGTGTAAATATGTAAATATATAAGAGTGTAAGTAATGTAAATACATCCCTCGGGGGAGCCTGTAACCCCTAGAGGGCGCGTCCCCAGGTGGCGGATAGGGGAATGCCTTCATTGGTTTTCCAATGGGTGGTAGAAGGGAAATAAAATACCTTCCGCGGACCAACAGGTAGAAGTGCAATCTCTCCAAAGCAATGACAGACACTTTTGTATCTATAATGGTAAAGTTGTGCACATTGCCAAGGCAGTCATCTTACATACAGCAAAGTTAAACTGTCGAAAATCTGGCTAAAGCAGACAAATTAACATTATGAACGTAATTTTCATATTGGTTAAATGGATGGTGACCTAAATGCAATTACCAACTTTAATTTTTACGGAAAATTTTAGCTAGGCTAATGTATTGGCATACAGCGAGCGAGCGAAGCGAGCATGGATCGCGAAGCGATCCACAGGGAACTGCGTAAGCAGTTCCGGGGGTTGGCGAGCGATAGCGAGCAGGGGGCGATAGCCCCCTAGTATTAACAAAAAATTATTCAGTGTAAGATTCATGCCTTAATTTTATTTATTTATTTATTTATTTTTTTATTTATTTTTTTTTTTTTTTGAAACGTATGGAAATAATTTAAAAAAAAAAAATTTTAATGGTAAATTTGCTCAGTTAACGTTTTGGTATGTCCAAAATTGTGCCATTTAGCAAAGAAAATATTTTTTAAGGGCATTTGAAGAGCTTTTTTTCCATAATTTATGTCAATTCTTGTCTCTATACAGCATTATAATTTACCTCAAAAATTTTAGAGTAATTAAAATGAAAGTTATTTGGTGTTGAAGCTTCAAAGTTGAAGTCTGTGTTTGCTCCCACCTTTTGAGAACTGCCCGTAATCCAATTTTTGCCGAAATGAATAAAACATAATTATTTTATAAACATTATACGGTGACCCCTTTCTATATTGCACTTGTCAGAAGACAACAGAGGAGTACAATATAACAAAGGTCATAAAAAGTAAAAATTCAGTTAATGCAAAAATGAATGACATAATTGCATCTACAAAGATACTAGTTTGCTATCACATGAGGACGATTTTCTTTTTAAAAACAACTGAAAATGAGTCTACAAGTTTTTCTCTTAAATTGAGAAAAATAAACTAAAATAATTTGTTATGTTTTATGGTGGAGTAGGAATAAAAAGTTGCAACATAAACTGCAACCATTTAAGTCTATGTAAAATGTATCAGTTTTATTTATTGATTAAAAAAGAAGAAAACATCTTTTCTGACTTAGAAAAAAAGAAATGTAACTTTTTTTTCAGTGACGTCAATTGTAAAACACATTACAACAGACAAAGGAAAAGCGGGATACATCCTAAAGAGCGATATGATGTGGCGCGATGTATCGAGAGGTACATCGTATTGTAAGAAATTTTAAAGCAAGCATGGATTTTTTTAAAAAGTTGAAATTTTATATGGTCATATCAAGTTTTATTTTATATGATCAAAATTGGAATGATAGTTTGAGTGTTCCATTTTCCAGAAACATTTAACACGGAACACTAAACCATACCAACGAAGTGATTATTTCAAAACACAAACACTACGCCAGTGACAAGTGTTAGAAATTCTAGTACTAACAGAAACGAAGAATACAACCAGACGAGGTCGCGCAGGCCGAAAGCATTCGATCGATGTGCCGCACACCGCATAAGCTTCGCGCTACGCGCAAGCGTAAACATTTTGAATTGGTTACAGTTAAAAATATTCTCCTTTAAGTTTCGCTTGATAGCTTACGTTCGACGAGCACGACCGGTAGCGATCGGTTAGTTAAACACGTGACAGCAATGACGACAGCGGTTACTAACCGGCTGTTCACGAACCAATTCTTTATCTAACGCTTTCCGTTAATCACCGGTTACTTGCGCAGACATGACGCAGACAAATAACACGTAGGTGAAAAATACATATAATTGGTCTAAAATATCACGTGTTTCCATCAACCAATTAGAGTTGCGGTCGACCGGTAGATCAACCGGTGAGGCTCACAAAACGACATCGGAAGCAACCGGTTACTCACCGGTCGACCGGTGAGGTTCGTCGAACGCAAGCAAAGAGAGCATAGCCGATAGGCAGGGGCTTGTGCCCCGGGTGCCAGATTTTAGGGGCACTAAACTGACAAAGTAAATGCTCAAATTAATTTTTGTAAAAAAGAAAACAAATTATTAGAAGTCAAAAAAAAACTCAGTGCGGGGGCAGGCAGAAAGCTTGCATGGTTTAATGGGATAAAGAGTGGTAAAGATAGACCGAAAGAGAGCGAGGATGGCGAAGTAAATAGCATGAAAGTATTTTCTTAGAGTGACTAGTACTTGTTATATCTTAATTAAAGAACCTCCCTCTCGGAGGAGGAATATAGGAGCAAAGCTTTGAGAAGTACAAAACAGCGGAAATGCTCAAATGTCCTTTTTATACAATTAAACGTCATAAAGATGCCAACATGATGTCTTCCTCTCATTTACATTGACGAGAGCTTGTCTACCCCATTGGCCTAAGGGAAAATCGTTACACTGTTTCATTGGCCTAGTTTAGTTTTCAATTTTTCTCATTCTTGGGGGAAAATCTCGCACTATAATAATGGAGATTCAATTTAAAGTGCGAGAGGCTGCCCATTTTTGTTTAGAAAATACTAAGGTTTTTAGTGATAAATTCAGCTAAAATGAGAAATTTTAGACTTAGTTTCGACATATTTTTGCCACCCATACAATATTTTAAGTATGCTCAAATCATTTACTTCAATTAATGTGTTAGAAATCAACTATTTTTTACACCTCTCAAATTTTACTTTGGTACTTTTGATGCATATTTATATTTACAGTAGAACCTCATTTATCTGGCTCCTGTTTATCCAGACGTCTGGCTTATCCGGATCAAATTTGTAGAGTTAAAAAATATATTCACTAAAATGATAATTTTAAATTAATAATAGTAAGAACGAAACTATAAATGTGCCAAATATTCGCTTATTTTGATTAAATACACAACTGCTACATATATAGGTCGTGCAATAAATTATAGTTATCTAATGAACTACGTGACGTATTTGCAGTGTCAGTCTGACACCACTGCCAGCTAAATTATTAGTGACCAAGTATTTGCAAGCAACAATTCTATGTAATTTTGCTGCAAAAGATCGTTTTTCCCTGCTAATAAAAGGTAAGTCTTCTCTTTTGCGAAT
Source organism: Uloborus diversus (assembly GCF_026930045.1). Classification (NCBI taxonomy): domain Eukaryota; kingdom Metazoa; phylum Arthropoda; class Arachnida; order Araneae; family Uloboridae; genus Uloborus; species Uloborus diversus. The sequence continues at coordinate 16,738,533 of NC_072731.1, forward strand.
TAATTGCTGCATATTATCCATATTATGCGGATTTTCGTTTATTCAAATTGCCTTCGGTCCAAGTTATTCCAGATAAATAAGGTTGTACTGTAAATAGAAATAATCTGAAAAGAAACTCACTGAAAACATGTAATGTTAATATGTTTAAGATTTGTGCGTTTTTTTTTTTTAAAAGGTTAATAGAAAGAGTACTGATATGAAGCACATTAGGTATCTGCTTTTCTAAAAAATGTTTTTCAGATGTATAACTAAATACCAGAGATGGGGAACGTGCGTCCTTTATGAAATTTGCTCTTGTAATAATTAATATTTAATTATACAGATTGCGACAATTTAAAATGTGTTGCATATAAAATTTTCAAGGTAATGTTTAAATAAGACAATCTGTTCAACTCGAGCTATTGTAAGTTGTCAGATTAAAATCTATGTACTAAGTAGTAGCAATATTCAATAATTTCACAGTGAGAAACAAAAACAAATAGCCCACTAAATTTTTCATCGGAGTAAAAATTATTTCACACGTTATTGCAACATATTGTTGAATACTGTTATTTTTCTTACAAATTTCTTCATAGTAGTATAATATAAATACTTAAAAATAAATAATTGAAAAAATTTATGTTTAATTGTTTTCATTTAAAGTGGTTAATTTTGAATTCTCATCTCGATACATTTAAAAAAAAAAAAGTAACGTCAAAGAAATTGTGAAAAGATGCCTGCGGGGGCCTACGTGCAGGAGACCTTAGAGCACCTAGCCTTAAAATTTTGTACAAAATTACTTCGAGCCCCAAGGATTTGAACCTGGGGTTGTTTACTTTAAATTTCTAATTAGTTTTTTTCTGTAACTAATTTTTTAAGCTAAAATTTCACATAAATTGCCTTTCAAGGGATGAAAGATTTCTCACATCCCTTAATATTTCATGTTGTTCGAAAAAGATTTTTTCTGCATCAAATAATAATTTTATCAACAAATTAGAACAGCAGGTATAAGGGTTTCTATTTTAGCGAAAAGTCCTATGTTCAGTCCGGAGCTAAAGAGCAAAATATATTATTAGAGAACACGAACTTAAAAGCAGTTTTTCAAAAGTACAAAACTGCTATTTTGCAATGCTCAGGAGCCCCTTTACCAAGAGCCCCTATAGCTGTGGAAGTTGATTCAAGTTAGTTTGGAACGAGGGAAAATGACCTTCAAAGCTATTATTTTTTTTTTCAAATATCATCTCATTTATGCATATTTCAATCAAATTATTTTCATATTTTCGGGTAGGAGTGGGATTATGTTCAAAAATTTAGCTCTTCACTTAAACTCTATTTTCTATGGGAGGGAGAGAGGAATTTTCATTTTGTTCGAAACAAAACTCGTAACGTGTTTTTCAATAGGATTTTTTTTTGATAGACGATTTAAATCTTCGCGAATCAAATAAGGTTGCGAAGCAATCTTCGTGGGTTATGCGTCAGCGAGCAGGGGGCAGAGCCACCTGATAAAAAAAAAAATAATGCAACAAGTTGTTAATTACTCTCTTGGGGAAATACAAAATATTTTCCTTGAAAAACTTCGTGTGTAAAATAATAAATGAAATATTTAATGATTTTTACCCACTGTCGAAATTTTAAAAAATGGAATCCAGTGATAAAACAGCATAAAAACTTATAACTACGTAAAAGTCGCATTTATAGGCTTATCAACACATGCGGCCTCCTTATCACTGCCTAATTTAAATTTACATTTTTAAAATAATAACTTTTTCATATTTTTTTATGGGGAGGGGGGAGGGGCGCCGAAACGAGGTTTTGCCCCTGCTTGAAAATGACCTAGTTACGTCCCTGCCGATAGGTTTGAATAATCCACAACGGTTACGTTCGCATTATGCGGATCTCGGTAATCGAGTATTTCTGATGATCAAATGTTTGATTATCGAGATCTTTTGAACGCGAGAACTCGAGCGATTGATAATCGAGAATTCGAGCGATTGACTTCTCGAGATCTTTTGAATTGAGATCTCGAGACGTTTTAAATCGAGATCTCGAGATGTTTTAAATCGACATCTCGAGATGTTTTAAATCGAGATCTCGAGATGTTTTAAATCGAGATCTCGAGATGTTTTAAATCGAGATCTCGAGACGTTTGAGTCGATAGTTCTCGGCCAGTATCTAGACTTCCTTAGTTTTCCGTAATCAAGTTTGATCTTACTGGGGTGCCCTCCAGCCCGTCAAGGGTGTCCATGTCGCAGACTACGCTGATAAAATTTTAATTGGAAGGGGGGTGAGAGAGTGGGGATACTTCGATAGTTGGGAATCTGGCGATCTTTCTTCATTGGCGCCAATTTTTGGCTCCAGCGCCTGCGCGAGAAGTATTTTTCTTTGCAAATCAAAACAAAAAGATCGGAAACATCTATTGACATAAGCAGGGGCGAACTGGCTGACTTTGGCCCAGTCGGCAAAATAATATTTTAGCCCACTTCTGTAAATTAGTCGAGCAAAGACATTAAACTACCATTAGTTCCTATTTTTCTCTAAGATCCTAAATCAAGATTTAAAGTTCTAAAATACAAAATTGTGGAACGTAAAATATATCTAACACTGACATTTTATGTGCCTTGAAAGGATACTTATGGTTATTAGCCTGAAAAGGCACTTCTTTAGGCTTCTGTACTGACAACATAGGAAGGACACGAGGAAAGAGATGAGGAACCAGGTAAATAACCCCGGAAATTTTTTTAAATTGGTTAATCTATATAGGCCTAAGAAAAGAATCGGGACACAGGGTTCTAGTTCCCTTCCAAGCGATATTTTCAAAGTTGCTGTCAAAAAACGCAATTTTACAATTTTTGATAGCGTTAAAAGAGAGGGAAAACTAGAGGTTCCCCCACAATTTTGTTTTCTTAACTTTTTTTTTTTTTTTCAAAATTGAAATCCATTTCAGTCTATCTTTGTTTACAATAGAATGTCGGGTGCTCTTCCCAGAAATTCTCCGAAATGGGAAGTTTTAGAAATGCAATTCTAGGCTCCTTAGTAAAATTAATGGAACAGCATAGGGAGCTCTCTACAAAAACATTTAGAGTTTGAACAATTAAAAAACGCAAAACTAACTTTGGTCACGTTTGAGAGAATAGGAGGGTCAGTGATCTCATTTGGAAGCATTTAAAAACTGAAGTATACTTGACCCAAATTTAAACTACATTTCGTTACTATAGGGAATCTGGCGACTCTCCTTCGAAATTTTCCGACATTGAAATTTTAAAAATATAATCTTTTAATATGTTTAGAAACATTGAAAGGAAATGAGAAAGGTTTCCCCCAAGATTTTTTGGAAGGGCACCTTGCCCTTCCGCAATTAAGCTAACCTTCGACCCCTATCCTTGAAACGTCATTCTTTCGTTTCAATCATTTATCCACAAGAATCTGATTAGAATATATCTGAATGTTTTTTGCATTACAGTAAAATCCCTCTAATGAGGAGACTAATGGGACAAATTTTTTTGTCCGCAATAGGGAGGTGTCTGCAGACCAGGGGTTTAATAATGTTATTTGCATTGGAACTGGAGAATTAAAAATTGTCCGCATAAGAGGGATGTCCGCCTTTGAGGGGTGTCCGTTAGGAGGGGTTTTACTGTACTTTTAAAATTAAGTATCAAAAAGTTTTTTAATATTTCAAAATATTTATTATCGAAAACTTAAACTTTGTATGTACCTAGCGTACCAAAAAGTAATAGAAGCACCTTTTTTATTCAACAAAACTTCTCTACCCTTTTATTCCTTTTATCTGAAAGCGCACTGCCCCTTACGAAGCTCCCCCATGAAAATTTCTATAAGTGAAATTCTAAGCTATCTTTAGCGACTTTAAGGGAATGCCTAAGGTTTGAAGACTTTGTGCGGCAATTTTTTGATACTTAAGGAGGTCCGGAAAACTTTCAGATTTTGCATTTTTTTTTTTTAAATTATTTTAAAAAAAACTTCTCCGTCTTTCTCTGCTTAAAAGGACGTTTGAATCTTGTTTCTATCTTAATTAGAACGAAAGATATAATTATTTTTGTTGCATTCTTTTAACTAATATTATATTTAACTTTAAAACTTCAAACGCGATTCTCTCCATGATGAAATTTTTCCCAAATTTTCGCATTCAAACTCTTAAGTCAAGAACTGATAAATATAAAGCAATGAAGTTCGGAGCATATCTTTTTCAATCAGTTTACATTGATTTTTATACGGTAAAGTTTAAAAAAAAAACATTACTTCAAAAAATATGATTTTTTTTTAAGTAACTTTGAATTTTTCGCAATTTTCCTGCAAATATTTTCTATTTTTATTGAATTAATGTTTTTTAAATCGTCGAATAAAAATTAAAACTTAGATATTTGTGCATATTTTTTTGAAAAAAATTTGAAAATTGACCAAGAATATTTCGAGTTTTAGCAATTTAAAGCAACCCTATTTTTTTTAGAAAACAGTAACTAAATTTAAAAAAAATTTTTAATATTTATGTTACGATTTTGCGAATCAAACTGATAGTAAATCAGTACAAAAAATTTCAAAACTCTAAATTGTTTAATGACATTTTTTTTTTTTTTCAAAATATGTCCCGGACCACCTTAAATCTGTAATACACAATTTCCTTCTTGGGCCTTGATGCAAAAACCAAGAACCAGGTAAGTCCAGACTCGCTCATTTTTGGTAAGACCAATAAATAACATTAGTGTCCGATCGAAAAGCTAATATCTTTCCCACATTATTTACTACAAAGCAGAGGTCTAACATTTGTGACCCGTTGTTGCACCAATCGGAACAACCAACTCTCCACACGCAAAAATTTATTTTTAAAAAAGGAAAAGTTTGAACTTAACTCGTTCCTGCATCAAAGTCCTCAATTGTAGACTAAATACAATCGTGACTTTAGGACTACAATGGGACTTCATACCTAAATACCATAGAGACCCAGGGTTGCCAACTGCTACGCATTTTGCGGAATTCCTGCGCAAAACTGGCGAAACTCCGCGGCTCCCCAAAGAAGTTCTTTTGCTCCGCATTTCCCTACCGAAGTTTTCCAGCTTAAATTTTGCTATTTCCTCATAACAAACATGTAAATATGGGAAATTAAAGATGCTCATACTCAAAGATTGAAATTGTGTATAAAGCTGTTTTATTAATTTAGAAATAATTATTTTCATACTAGTGCTTAAAATAATTATTAAAGCTCTAAAAAAATCAAATAAGTGGTTCTAGTTAATTTTATTGACTTTTATACAAAATTCCGAATTTCTCCGCAAAACTTGAAATTGCTCCCCAAAATCAGCACAGATATCTCCTCAAATTGTTTCTCCAAGGTCGGTAACCCTGTGGACCCCTTTAAGTCTAAGTCTAGCCCTGATTACAACTAATGCTGCTCACAAAAAAAAAAAAAAAAAATCCTCTCCTCCCCCCTTGCTTTTCCTGGAACTCAGACCTAAATACTTCTATGTTCAGGAACTCGCCCTTCTAAGTTGAAATTTTGTCCTGTTTCAGATTCAGTTTATCGTAGTCCAGACTTGCTTTCCCAACGCGATTCTGAGATGAAAAGACTCGTATAGCGATAAATTACATTAGATTAATGAAATCGATTGCCAACTGACAGCATTTAGTTGAATCTGCCGCAACCAGTGAATACCAGGCCAGGGGCGTGGACAGAAATTTTTGAGTCCCGTCAGAAATGACTTTTACGGGGCCCCCCTCCATTTTGTTTACCACTACGTCCCTACTGTATATTTCACCCTCATTGAAAAAATCTCGGGCCCCCTCAGGCTCGGAACCGGGCCAACAGATGTTCCTTCTTCCCCCCCCCCCAACCATGTGCATGCCGCTGCTCATGTATCAACACCCCAAAGCATGGCCCACACATTTATAGCAGGACCGGGGCCGCTTTGTCTAGTGGAGCAGGCCAATTGTTGTTAATAGACGTACTAATGTAAGATTTTGAAAACTCTTTTTTCGCCCCGGGTCCTTTTTCAGGGCGCGTCGAAAACTATTTTCTCTTGCCCCCACCCGTTTACTCAGTGTGGGAGCCATTGACCCCAGACCTCCAAAAACTAGAGAGAAAGTTGACAAAGAGAGGAAACCATTCGCACCTGTGGACTTCGGCTTTTTACTTTGGCCCCTGTTAAGGATGGGAGAAAAATAAACCTGCTTCCAAACACTTTTTTCCCCACAGAGTGAGCAAATTTCATTTTTTATTCTATTATTACGCTTTAAAAAATGTTTGATGTGAGTTAAATGTATTAAGTTCAATACAAAATTGCTTAAAGTGGCCCACTCGGCGTTTGGCCCAGTCGGGGATCCCCGACTAGCCGACCTGGCCAGTCCGCCCCTGGACATAGGGTTACTATTATAAATCAGCAGGGTTACCAAAATAAAATTATTTACGCCAAAAATGAGACGACCGTGCCAGATTCCCAATTATCGAAATACCCCGAGAGCGTCTTTTAAATCTCATTGCGGGGGGGAGTTCTTGTCCTAGGAGTTGCTCCGTAATATTTGAGAGGGTGCGCCATCGCTCTTTAGGGATTGGAGGAGTGAGCAACTCTGACTTCTAAAACAGTCGACTTCTCAAATTTATTTCTGCAGGGTTGCACATGAGGGGCGGGGTACATCAAGCTCGTAGCGTAGGGGATCAGGAAGTAGTCTGCCTAATAATAGGAACAGGAAACGCTGCAGGGTTACCATATTTGGCAACTTATCGCTCAGTTGAAAGATTCTAATTATTCACTTCGAAGATATGGATAAAGACAGAACAAGCACTTAACTTGGTCACAGTTAAATATGGTATAAGTAGAAATTCTTCACAGTAATAATATTTTTTAAATTAGTATTTTTCACTTTTAAAACGTAAAAAAAGTCTTGAAAAATCGTAAACAAGAGTAAACATCGCATAATGTAATTAAATTAATTTTTTTTACGTTTTATGTCAATTCATTTTTGGTGTTTTCTGGATTGTGCAGATCAAGCAGGTCATTCGCAGAGTCTTTTTTTCTTAAAAATCGGATAATGACAATTAAAATAATAATAATGAATAAGAAACTGAGAAAACTTGGTAAAATTTTAATTAATGCTTCCATGAGCATCATCAGAAGAGTAGGGAGATAATCGAATGCTCCAAACTTATTTCATATAGGGACTCTATAGATGGGACTGCGGCCCTGTGCCCCCAATTTTTAGGGCTCACGTGCTCACGATGATGATATGTCGCGAGAATTGAAGGTTAAATGCTTAATTATTTGGCCTCCAGAATAATCTAAACTACTTGAGAATGTAAAATGTTCCTCATTTTAAATTTTTATTTAAAAAAAATCACTTGCGCAGAAATGAGTGTTGAAAAATACCTTTAATTGCCCCCCCCCCCCCCAAAAAAAAGAAAAAAACACACACACACACATACACTGACGTCCCGTCTCTAAAAAACAAGAAGCAGGATATTTTGAAAACGCAGGGCTCCTAAAACTGAGTGCAAAAAATACATTTTATGTTATTTTGTTTTTTGCTGTTATATGTAATACACTAGTCTAGGATCGGGGCAAGGCATCATTTCTAATTTAAAAAGTGTTATAAGAGCCAGTGGCTTGGCGAGAAAAAATTGCACTAAGTCTTCAGAAATTATATTAATGCGTAAATAGACAGGATCCCGTCGATAATGAGAAAAAACACGATGCAGACTGCGTCATTGAGATTTTTAGAAGTTTTGGACAATTTGTGGGTGCTCTGTAACATCTGAAGGGGTCGGGTACGTCATCATTCTTAATGGACATCTTTGAAAAAAGAAATAATAATAATAAATAAAAATTGCAAACAAGTGCAGTAACTGGACTGCCATGCGCTGGAATTTAGAACAAAACAGAATATAAAAACAGAAAATGAATACATTTGGAAAATAAAAGTTTTTAATTTCGTTTATATGGGTCGCTCTCTCTATTAAAGGAATATGGTCAGTAAGATGGCCTGAAGGAAATCGGTAAAACTTCACTGCATTTTTGGGGAAATAAATGGACTAAAATGAAGAAAATTGAAATGGAAATATATAAAAATGAAAGGAAATGTTAAGTTTATACTCGTGTATGAAAAGCTTTCGTTTTTTTTATCGCGGTTTTTCAAAAAATTTCGATTTCATGATTGCGATTTTTGGTAATTATTGGTATACCTAATTTTTCATTTAATTTCAGGCATTGCATGGTTACTGAATAGGTCAACTAGGCCGTGACCCCAAACGGCTTTTTTTTTTTTTTTCAAACTGATTTCGTCAATGGCTAAAATTGTAAGAGTTGACCACACAGGGCTCCCTGATGTCTTAACCAGGCCCTAATTTTGGGAAAAAAATAGATGGTTTGACCAGTTGCGGTTTTAGATTTAGGGCCCGTCAGAATATAAAGTTGGAGGCCCTGTCTAAAACAGAACTATGTAAAGCATTAATCATGTGCACTTTTGTGCATCTTTCGGATCCCCTTTACAGTTGCGACATATGGTAAATTCGCTACTGGGTTTGACTTTAGATAAATTTGATCTGCTCTATGTTTTTCAGATATACATTTTCTTAGCTGGTATACACCACTTGGACTATATTTTGGTTTATAAACCACGTTATTTTATTAGATTGGTTTATATACCACATGGTGTGAACCATGACATGGTTTGTTTATACATGTACAGCGTTGTACTAGTGGAAACAGAAGGTAGTTAGTAGAAAATTTAAAAAAAAAGTGTGTATACGCTAAAATTTGAAATGAAGATGAAGGGTAATTTAGGTCAAAACAATGCAAATTGGAATTAAGAATTTTCGTAAATCATCCCATTTAATAAGGTCAGATGCACATTAGTCTATGAACTATGACGAACTTCCCCATAAACGTACCTATTAAGTATTTTCTTTATGTCATGGAATTTTTTGAGATTTTTTTAAAAAGTTTCTTTACTTTATGATATTAAAAAAAAGGCTTCAATTGTTCACATGAGCCCCTATATTAACTCTGCTCACTATCAAATTTCAAAGTTTTGCAGCACGTCTGTTTATTGGATACACAAGAAAAAAAATTATAAGACTACATAAAAAATAATTTTTTTAAAAAATTGTTCCTACAAAAAATTAGGGACTTTTAATGATTACAACTAGGGGGCATTAAAGTTCTCTTCTAGAGCATTTGGTTTTTAGTCATATTATCATTCTCAGCATGGAATTTTATACTTTCTGACTATTGACCATAATGTTCATTCATTTTACAGCTCCCTTTGAATTAATTCTTATGTAGATAGCAAAAAGATTAAAGAACTGTGCACAACTACTTTTTATATCATGTAGCGCGGCTGTAGTAGTTCTATAGCCCTAGGCGATATTGACAAGTGCCCCCACCCCCCATTGAATAATAAAAATAATAATATATTAATAAAATAAAAATAATAGTAAAGTGCTTAAAAGTAAAGCGAGTTTCTAGTTAAATTCCAAACTGATTTTTGCATATCCAAGCACAGGTACACTTTAATTTTAACATTAAAGCAGTGCATCTTATGCCATAGAAACAGATATTAATATTTTCAAAAGACATTCAAATCATGCAATTTGCCACCTCTAAAATTAAATTGAATTTCTAGTTCAATTCCAAACTATGTGTAGCATATTCAAGCACTGGTACACACTCTTAAATATATATATATTGCATTGAAGCAGTGAATCTTATGACGCTGAAACAGATATTCATACTTAAAAGAAAAAAATGTTTCAACTTTGAAATTTTCTACCCCTAAAATCTGCTGCCCTAGGCGATTGCCTACCCCAGGAGCCAGGCCTGATATCATGTAATGTATATGTGTTAAATTATGAAAGAATGCTTGATTAACTATTGCAGATGCAAATTATAATACTAAACACACAATTACTTTGAAGATTGAAATGGGTGCCCTTCTCCAGGTCCAGGGGTCTCATCTCCCTGCAACCTTAGCCAACAAAATCAATTATGACAGCATTTAATATGCATGTACAAAACAAAGTTGGAATTTTCATGTAATGTTCCTATAATTTTTCTCCTCTCTTGCCCGAGTTCTATAACGGGAAAAAAATATAACATGTAAAGTACAGCTGTCAAACATTAACACCCAAGTAAAATGCACATTTTCTTCATTTTAATTTTTATAATTTGTTGCCCAATGGGAAGGCAATAATGAATAATGTTATACCATGGTTAAGTTATGAGCCAAGTGCAAAATATATCCCTCAATCCTTGAGGTATAATTATTTTCTACCGCATTTAATTGGTTTAAAAAGAAATGTTGGTCTTAGCTAAAATTAAAGACATGTTTTTTGTCACTGTTAACTAAATCTTACTGAGTACAATATGAATATTAACAAACCCTGCTCCCGTTCATGATTATTCAAATCAATCTGAAATACAATTTACTTTTTCAAATTTACTAAATTCTAATTTATAAGAATTCATCATTATTTCACACATATTACATAATTGAACAAATAAATTCGATGTTATGCATAAAGTTCAAACATGACAAATGACAGTTCCATTCAATTCATTTTTGCAACAAAATTGAGTCCATGTTTTTAAATGTTGGGTATCATACTTTATTACAAACAAAACATGTTACAATCATAGAAGTGCATCAAATATATATAGTTGTTTATACGTGTGATTTATTGATAGCAATTTAAAGGGTTCAATGTAGATTCATAGCTGCTTCTGCAAAATTCATCCACTGCTCTCTGAAGAAACTTTGAAGAGATAATGCAAACCGAAAAGCACAAACAGAAAGGATGGCATTAATTAAAACCAAATCTTCCTGCTGTATGCTATTCAGTACAAACATTTACTTGAAAAGGAAATTGTGAGATTGGACCAATCCTTGTATTGAAACTCCTGGTTCCAGTTCTGGATCTGCTATATCAAGATTTTAATTCCATTCACTTTTAGAATACGCCGGAATATCATCAATTTTAAGTTTCTTCTGGGAACATCAACTTCTTAAATTCGTATTTCATCATCGAATCACCAATAATTAGTAGTCGCATACCAGTTAGGAATGTAAAGTACAAATCAAAATGAATAAATTAAAACAAAAAAGTAAAATATAAAACACACAAAAGAAATAAACAATTTTTGCGGGTCATAATCACCACGCCTCGTGTAAATCAAATCAGGTGTAAATAAATTCGTGATCAGTACTCCAAATAACGATTACCAGAGGTTGGCATAAATGCGGCGACGAGTTCGTTTTGGCGACTCTTTTGGCATGTTTCCTGTTCCTATTATCTGGAAGAATCATCAGTAGTGAGCAATCCCCCCCCCCCCGGGGTTTTCAAAATAATTGTACTTTCCACCGCACACACCCTACCACTTAGCTGTAAGCCTTTAGGTACCACCGTCCGGGGGGTCCTTGTAGGGGTCCGCTGCACGGCTGGATGCGGCGCGGCGGACCCCTACAAGTCGTCTGGTTGCTACAGACGGTCCTGGTGCTTATTGCGCCGGGGAAGGTCCCCGTGCTGGGACGTCAGCCCAGCTGGGAGTTTACCCCTTAATAGAAATAATTGTACTAACATATAGGTTTTATTATTAAGTTGTGTAATATGCACAGAGTACATATATTATTTAATCGACCTCCCCCCCCCCTCTGCCTCTTCTGGAAAATTTGAAATAACGAGCCTGAGTGTCATGATGCATGCTTCTGTCACTGCAACTTTGAGGACAGGTCCATCATTTAGGGGAACCAGAGGTGTCAATGGCCTGAATGGGGCGATGTTATAAAAGCACCCTCGACTTTTATAACATCGAGTTGTTTTTACAAAGGTACCATCTGAAGGGATCCCATCCTGGCTTTTAGAAATTCTTATTTACATTTAAATGAAGTTTTTTCTGTTAGCCCCTCCCACAAGTGTAAAATTTGATATATTGACCTGAGAGTCATGACGCATACGTAGCCACTGAAACTTCAATTAATGGGATTCAATTGCCCTCGCCTCCCTTCTTGAAAAATTCTATTTTTTATATTCAAGTGGAATTAGTTTTTGTTGTTTTCCGATAAAATTTGCATAGTAATTAATTAAGCCTGTCTTAGGGGGTAAATTTAATAGATTTCAGTTTTCATTGGAGGTCTCAATTCTTGTTGGACGCAGATTCAACGAGAGCTTTATTTCGGCCGCCTTCAGGTGATATATGATTCTCAGCTATCACGTGATTATTTCGAATGATTTCAGAAGCTTAAGTAAAAAGTTAATAATGTAAACAAGTCGAGGAACCGCTGCTCTGAGCAAAAGGATTCATTTGTTCTTGTTTATAGCTTTGCTTTTTTTTTTTTTTTTTGCTGTTGCTGTTGATAATAGAGGAAATAGACTTACATTGTATTTATCTACTAATACAGGAAAACGGAGAAAGGGTAAAATATTTCTCGTTATGTTCTTCAGAGAATTGGGATTCCCCGCGCATTAAAAGTACAACTTTTTAGTGGAATTGATTATTTTGCTTCTTTCTTGATTCGCTCTTTTTTATTTTTATTTTTCATTTATTGACTTGGGGAAAATCTAATAACAGTGGATGCAGGGAGTGAATTTGAGATGTTTCTGAGTACTTAAAGAAGCTTTTGATTTTTGTCATGTGGAATTAATTTTAGCTAACGTTCTTTGGCCCAATTTTTTAATTAAAATTACATTATATGCAGATCATTATTGTTTATTTTATTTTTTCATTCCATACGTATGATATTTGTAATTATTCTTTTTTGCGTATCATTTATTTTCGGGTGCACATACTCCAATAATGTTATATTCTTTATACTTTTATAAATGTTGATTAGTAGTGCATTTTTCACTCAACTTAAAAATTTGGAGTCATTCTATCGAGATGCTTATTTTATGATTTTTTTAAAAACTGCTGAAACTACTTGGGCTGGCAACGGTCCATTTCGAAAGTTTGGGTCCCATGGCTACGCTTAATTTTCCTTGCGTTGGTCCTCAAAAAGGGTTAACTGATTACCAAGTTTCTATAAAAAGCAGATTATTCGATTTTCAAATCATCCGAAAGCGTCGCTCGATAACGAACATTCAACAACAAACAATATATTATACAGGGGTGCCCACCAGAGGATAGGAGGTGGTCCAGTCCATGGCGCAGACCGAGCCAGTGGGGAGGGGGTAACTTGAGAAGGCTTTTGGTCTTACTTTAGGTGGATCTCGTTTTGGGGGGCCCTCCGTCGCATTTATGTAGTGGGTCTCCTCGCCCTTAGGAGGATGGGCACTTCTGTATGATAAACACGCATCGTTTAAACGTTTCATACAAGTTTTAATATGGTTATCACAGCGTAACAACCGTTTTAAAACGTTTACTCAACGAAGTGTGCTATCTGGTTAACCCCATTCGTAAAAAGCACCCGAGAAGTACTATTTCGATTCTAAATTCATATAAGATGATTTCCGTTCGTTCTTGTGAGTAATAGGGCGCCTCTTGTAAGTCATCTTCCCCTTCCAAGTACAATAGAAAAAGAGCAAATACCCCCCTCAAAAATTTCAATTCCCCGGTTTGTGCTATATCGTCTCCCTCCTCCCGAGCACCTCTGCGAATGAATCCCTCGAAAAGTTAACCACTCTAGAGGTTTGTTCAATTTCTCAGGGTCACAGCCGAGGGAGGGGGGACGTAGGTGGAAGCTGTCTCCTCGGATTTTTTGCTAAAGTTTTCCCACTTTTTAATTTATATATATTTCTAATTTAAACAACTCTCAAGTTCAAACCTGTTTTTGTTGCCCAGAGACCCGTCCATATTATCAATATCCCTCACTTTTTATTAAATTATTTTTATTATTTTTTTTTAAATCCAAATTGTCAAGTGCAAAATAATATGGAAAGCATTTCCTTACCTGTAATTTCAAGATTTCACCACCGGAACACACAATCCATGCCCCCCATTAACCCGCTCATACGATAATTCCTAAATAATTTTCGGTTGAAAATAAATCGTTAGATTATAAAGAAATCTCTCGATAATCGAAAATTCGACACCAAACATCCAGTTATAACCCCATCAGAATAAAGTACGCAAGAAGCAATCATTCGATTTTAAAACAATTCCAAATCCATCAATTCCAAGAGCGATGACGCACCTCATATGCAGGGGCGTGCACAGAAATTTCGAGGCTCGTCACAAATGACTTTGACGGGTCCCCTCCATATGGTTTACCCCTATTTCACCTCTCATTTTAAAAATCTCGGGCCCCCTTCAGGCTCGGGCCCGGGTCAACAGATGTCTCTCCTCTCCCCCTCGCCCTGTGCGCACCCCTGCACGTGTGGAGTTTTCCCCCAAGAGCGCTACCCCGAAAAGAGAAACTCTCCTGAAAATTACAATCCCGCAGTTTGCGTCTTAACTCCCGCCCCCCTCTCCTTGTTGTCATCCCCTGCGAATGAATTACACGAGAACTAGACCATTTGCTTCATTAAGAAGTAAATAAATACCTTTGTGCCAAGAAGTAACAAGTAACCAACTTTTGTAGCAAAAAAATTAGTCGGGGGGCTACGGGGGAAGAAACTGCATTTTGTGATAAAATTTTGACTTGGCATGCTTGTAGACATTGTATAAACAAAAATTGCATTCCAAAATCCCGCCCAAAACCCCCCTGCCAGCCATTTTTGGTCCAAAACCAAAAACGGCGATTCTTTTTAAATTTTCGTTATTATAATTTTTTAAATCATTTGTTGTGTCATTCCATGGATGTTTATTACATTTTTTACTATTTAAAACTCCAAAAAATGTCTAATTTCAGAAATAACTTCACAAAAAGTGGTTTTAAAAAAAATCGATATTTTTAAATTGTGAGTTCCTCGAAGTGAATTTTTCCCTCCATAACAGAATTACAGGTTTCTGAATTTAAAGATACATTACATTAGTGTTATATCAAAATAGGATTCTAGCTATCCGAACTCTAATTGATCGAACTGTCCAATTATCCGGTCATGATGACCCTCGTTTTATATGACTGAGCACGCATAATTGAAACTATTTGCGAAGGGTATAATAGAATAAGGACTTGAAGAAAAAAGGGAGAAATTAATTTCAAAACAATATAATTCTAATAGAAAGAAATTTAAAGTTGAATTTTAAATTTCTGTTCATTATTATTATTAATATTGTTGCTGTTGTTAATTCTCTGTCACCCAATTGATCATCAGTAAGCTTTTTTTCATTTTATAAAAACAAAACATATATATAAATTCAAGTTTTGGAGCACCGTATTAAAGCTGGTGCTTTTAAAATTAAAGTTGATTATATCATAACTTTCAACCAACTTCAGTACCTTTACTGAAACTTCGAAGGAGTTGAATTTGTGTGTGTGCGTGAGTTGTTTTTTAATTTTATTTTATTGCTGTATCATATACATATACTTTGGTAACTATGTTGGATGGTTACCAGTTTTTATTCAAGTTCTTTTTCTTTAACCCACAAACCTTCCAGACGTACACCTTTGAAAAAGGAACGTTTGCTGTAAAAAAGACAATGAACGTGTTTTCTGTGATTGGATCGGACAATGCGATAGTGAAAGGAGATGGTGGGGCTACTGATCTTTCACAGATCCAACTGCGTTAAGAAGATGGATGCTGGCTGGTCTTGAAATTATCGATTTAATTACACAGTTTGAAAAAGTTACTTCTGCTGATTTAAAGAAACGCTGTTATATGCGCAATGAAGAAATGTTAAGTTTCCAAAGCATGTTTTCAAAAAAGGTCTTGAAAAGAAATAGCTAAACATGAAAATTCATTTTTAGTCATTGAAAGAATTGTTCTCATTGGAGACGAATGTAGCAGTAGACGAAGAATATGTGGAGCAACTGATGAAGATTTGGCACGTTGAGGGAAAAAAACAATGCAACAAATTTATAGAGAAAAGAAAGTTGTGACCTCAAAAGTCACTTTGTGTTCACGGGTAGAAAAACAATAACTTTTTAGCATTTCATTTTTCCAGAAAAATCAGTAAGTCTACTCTTTTACTGGAAAGATTAAAATCCAATACAGATTCGTTTTCAAAGCTTTTCATTATTTGCAATACAGTAAATTTCAACCTAGTTGAATTTTTTTTCTATGAAAATCAACCTCACCCTCCATCGATTTCAATAAATGGAGCTCTTTGAACGGGAAATAAGTCTGCCAATAACATTCCTGCTCAATGAGTTAAATTATAGTATTCTTACTGATGAAAACAACTCGAGAGAAGAAGAAAACGAGTTAAGATTGGATGATGAAGATGCAAATGATGAATGCTAATTTTAAAATAAGTGCAATGGAGATACATTGTGACGCCACTGTCTATGATGGTTCTTTCATCGTTCACATAAAACAACCTAGGACAGAAAATTTTTCGGTGGAGTATCTGCATTCTTTTCAAGATACAGATGTAATACATATAAGAGGAATAAGAAAAAGATATCATTTTAGAGAAAATGAATTGCTTTCTAAGAACTGGCTCAGTTTCTACGAAACGCAGATAAGACAGAATTGTTTTCCTGATTGCACTAGCTATATCATCTTGTATTTGCTCTTAATGATGTGATGGTGATTTTCATCGAATAAGACATCTCTAGTGCCATAAAATCACGAGGAAGCTAATTTCTGGATCTTCGTACATGCTTTGCATGCTGCAGTAAGAGGACACATGAGCATATTCGTTGGAACTGTTGACAACGATGCTTCCATCAGCTGTACAAAAAGGGGATAATGAAGATGGGACTTGAATTTGGAGCTGGAAAACTTTCGACTTATTATACTAGTCCGTACAATTTCGGTCAGCAAAAATCAGTTGTTCTAAGAGAACAGCTCTCAAGGTTACTTTTCTTGCAGGTCGAAAAAAGTGACGATGTGGAAATGATGAAAAGACTATCCTGATGTTTTATTGGTGTATTTTCATATATATATCCTAACCTAAAAAAAATACACAACTAATTAAAAATGTCAAATATCTTAGCGATTCATTAGTCTTTGCTACTACTCGTCTACATGCAACTTGCCATCCGTAAATGAAGCTAGAAAATGTTTCTCCACTAGCGAACAATGATCAATGATTAACTTACCACCAACAACTGAAACCCTAAAGCAAGTTATTTAGTGCTTATCAAGGTGGGCCTCAGTGGGGCAGTATGACTAAAAATTTAGCCTTAACTTCAGTTCATGATTGGGGTTTTACAGTAACTGATAAAAAGCACGTTCTTATTTGTTTGAGTTTACCCGAAGTTTCAAGTTCTTGCTGAAGGCGAATTTACGTTATGCAAGTGTAAAAAAAATTGCTCTCAAATAACTTGTGGGTGCTTCAAAAATGGACTTATATGTAAACACCGATGTGTGAATAATGCAATGGAAAATGTTATGTATCTGTGTAAATTACTTGTAAATTCAAACGTTTTAAATTGCCTTATATAAAATCATTGTATGTGTCACTTAACCAGATTTGTATTGCAATTTAGTTGTATTTTTTGTAACAGTGAAATATCTCTACATAGTATAAAATGAAGTCCCCAAAAAGCGTCTGTGTGTTTGAACTCGCAAAACTCTAGAACTACCCGACCGATTACGCTGAAATTTTCAAGTTTGTTCCTTTAAGTCCTGAGAAGGTTTGCAGACCAGTTCGAATAAAATTCGATGAATAGTTCTTTTTTTAATTCCAATTTAAGTCCAATTTTCACATAAATTCTCAAATACGGGGGTTAAAAGTTACTTGCACATATTAATATTACATATATGGTTAGAAAGGGTAGAATTTTCCGCGTTCTACGTAATTTGTTTCAACACTCTAACTTTATTACGACGGGAGTTATTTGAGCTTTTAGCACGAATTTTTTTAGGCTTAGCTGAAATTCAGGCACTACTTTCTTCATTAAGTAAATCAATAAAAAGTGAAGGAATTGTCCCACAGCTTTCTTTTTGCCGCCATTGGAAAAAGTGACCATTTTTACTCCAGATCTAACTCGACCTATGATCGAAAAAATAAGCTTTTGTCTCGAAAGAAAAAAAAAGTTACAAGCCTTTTTAAATCAAGTTTCAGAAATCTCGATTCCATTAAAATTGTGAACTATTTTCTTTCGCATTTTAATTCCTTAAACTTATTTTATTTTGTGTTTCCATGGTTACACATTTTAAATTCATCCTTCTGGATGTAATTTCCTAAAAGTATTTTATATCTGTCGTCATTGTTAGGAAGGGAAATCACGATGTCTTTTTTTTTTTTTGTTATTGTTTATTTTTTAAGCCTGATTGTTGAATATATATCATTTGACACAATTTTTATTTTCAAGGTGAACCGGGCAAAGCCGGGCAACACAGCTAGTATTTCAATAAATAACAATTTTATTAATAGTAACAATATTGCTAACTTTAATAACATAGCACTAAACATCTTATTGTAGTAATTAAATATTTCTTCCTCTTACATCGTTTATAACATAGAACAAACTCCTCAAATCGTCTAATGAGAAAAAACTTGAAATTTGTTTTAAAGCATTTAATAATAAAGATTGGAATTCTATAAAAACAACGTCCGTGCCCCCCTCCCCCTTGTTTCATGTGCACATTTCACTTATAAAACTACAGAATGTGAGTGAAACTTCCAAAAAATTGCGTACTTCATTTCTAAGTGTTTGAAGTTTCTATTTATTTATTTATTTTTTTCAACGATAATGAAAATTGCTTTTGTTTTAATTAATCAAAGTGCTGTATTCATTCTTAAACAACAATTCAAATGTTTGTTTCAAGTTTTGAAAAATTACTAGCTTTGTTTGAGATTTTTAATTTCTAATTTTAATATTAGTTTTGTAATCAATTTTTAATAGTAAACTTTAAAACATATGTTCGGATTATCTGATGTTTCAGATTTCTGATGTTCGGATTATTGGGTTCTAATGTAAATGATGATTTTCCTTAACACAGTGCTTTAAAATGCATAAAAAACATTTCTCAAACGACCTCTCAAGAAATGTTAAGGACTTTGAATGTACATTCAGGTGGTTTATAGTCTTCTACTTTTAAAAGATGGGATATAAATCTTATTTTAGGACATTTTTGTTGGAAGTGCCAATCATTAGTGACCTGCCAATTACGTGGGGTGTTACCCTACAACCCCCTAATATTCGAATGAAGTATTTGATCCCCATGATAAGCTTTGCGAATGAATCGAGAAAGAAATGGAACTTCGGAAAACGCGTCGAATCCATCGAATCGCGTAGAAATTTCTTAGTGGTTATAAATAACAGTGTGGCATGGGAATGAGGGCAGATAGAGTTAGTCTGCTTTTTAACCGTTAGCACGTTGTGCTGGAGAACATTGAGCTCTGTGATTTTGAAGCCTTTGCGCTGTGTTTTAAGTATTTTGATGTAAATACGTGTGCTACCGTTGAGTTTACGGTGTTAATTGATAGTTGCCTAATTGCCATGGTTACTTTAGCAGTTGGTAACTGCATTTCTTGTGCATTGCTGTAAATAAATCTCCTGTACTCTTTTCCCTGTGCTTAGAATTTCTTAAAGTATCCGGATTCGTAGCAGCATGTATGCATATATGTCATTCTACCTTCTTGAAAACGGTAGCAATTTGAGGTTTGAACCAGGAACCAAAGGATTAGAAAATTTACGGCCTTCATGTTTGGGTAGTAAAAGGCAAAAAATTCCTGCAAAAAATTTTAAAATTTAAAACTTAAAGCTATTTTTTTATTTTTATTTTTATTTATTTATTTATTTATTTATTTTATTAAAAGCTCGAAAGTTATTTGTGATCAAACGGCAACTGAATAACGTTTTCTTTTTTAAAATTATTACGCCCTTGTGTTAAATGCTTACTCTCTAAATTTGAACCTGAAATTGACACTAAAAATGAAAAAATGATGACAAAACTGAAAATCAAAATGTCATTTTTAAAAGATTGCCTGAAATTCCCTTTACCAATTTTTACTGGTAAAATGAAAGAATTATTAATTTGATAATTTAATAACAGAAAACAAAATATTATCAAAAGATAACTAATTGTGGAGAAGTAAAATATGTTGAATCAACTGATGATACTTTTACGTCATTATTTATGGCGCTAGAGGAGCGTTATTTGAAGAAAAGAGCGGTTATAGACATTCACATACAATCTTTGGACTAGAAAAATTACAGACAAAAACAGCTAAGGGATAAAGACACATAGCAGATGTTGTTAATAAAAGTTTTAAGATCATTAAAAGTCTTAAATTTAGAATACAACGATGTAACCAGAGCGGTTTTTCTTAATGTAATGTTATCCAAGGTCGACGCAGAAACGAGTATAAGCTATGAATTATCCTTATCATCAAGATCAAGAGAGATTCCTAGTTTGAAGGATTTATTAAGCTTTTGATATTAGAAATATTACAATAAATAGCTAAACCCAAACCGTATACTCAAATGAATAATAAACCGAATTTATTAGTAATGAATCAGAATAAAAATCCATCGCTGAAACGGAATTGCATTTTATGCAAAAATCTCATCTTTTAAAGTCCAATCTTTCTATCAATGACTGTAAATGAGCGCATACAAGTCATTAGCGAAAATAAATTTTGTTAAAATTGCTTACACAATCATAAACTGCCTTGTAGATCAGAATACAGATATCGTTTACAAAATCAAGGTCATAACTCTCTGATCCACATGGAACTGATTAAAGACGAAAGCAGTAATAATTCACAAGTTGTTGCGCCTGGCGCTTCAAATGAAACCAATAAATTAATTAATGAAATAAGTACCGAAAAATAAAAAATTGGAAAGTAGGGTATTAAGATGGGGGGGGGGAATGTCTACCTATTCGTCGGTCTGTCATCCCTCCCCCCTTCCTTATAACTTTTGAGTGATTAGTTCGATTCGATTTTTTTTTTTTTTTTTTTTTTTTTGGGGGGTTCGCGGCGAGGACACCTCATTCCAGTATCTCATTTTTTGATTTGATTAATTTTTCGTTCAATTTTGAACAGTTCCAAAAAACTTATTTTTGCGCCTACGGGGAAATTCAAGGCAAATATAAATCCTGTGTGAACAAAGAGGCGAATTTGCTTCAAACAAACTTTGTAGGAAAATCGTTTAATGTAGAATATGTATAGAAAATGTCCTTTTGATTTTGATTTGAAAAATTTTCCGTTCAATTTTGAACAGTTCAAATCCTTTAACATTAGCGTCTACGAAAAAACTGAAAGTTAATATCGATTCCGTACTTTAAGGCGGATTTACTTCAAAAAATATTGTTGGTACTAGGAGCTCTTGACAATTAACTCCCAACTCAGACTCCCAGAATTTTAGGACACTTGACTCCGACTCCTGTGCCCAAAAATTAATCGGACTCCGACTCCCCGACTTCGCAGCTTTGGCAAAAATTTATACACGGAGGAAAAATGACTGACTCCGACTCCTTTATCTCAAAATAGGTCCTACTCCGACTCCGCAAACATTGGCAGAGTTGCGGACTTTAAGGGAAAATGACCGATTCCAACTCCGAGTCTTTGAATTAAAAACCTTCTACTCCCGAAACTGACTCTTTTGTCCCGAAATGAGATTGACTTCGACTCCACAGCCATGGTTTTAACTGTGAATTAATTATTGTGAAAATGATTTTTTTTTTCATTTTAGAGTACATTTTTTCTATTCTTAAATTATTATTTGGCAACAGGGGAAAACATACGATTGTGGTATTTTTTTGGTATTATGTATTTATTTTAATCAGCTTATTAATTTTAATTTTTTTTTTCTTTTTGAAAGCTGTTAAAAAAAAATTTAATGGAAAAAAATATATTAGTGCATTGTTTGAGAGGTTCTTCTACTTTATTTGTTCGTTTATTTATTTTTTACGTATCTAAATCTTTAGATGAGCGAGGCATATTTTATTTCTAGACATCAGCTGAAAATATTAAAAAATTATGTTTGAAATAATTTGCGATTTTAACTAATTTTGAAAATATTGATCAGATACTAGAACGTCGATATTGGTATACGGGAAGGTAGGCTCGTTTAGTTTTGGACGGAACTTCTTTTTTCCTCGTTAGAGTCAAATAAAACTAATTTATTGTGTAGACGAATATTTTTATCGAGAATAGTTATGATAAAAATGTCGAGCTAAACAGTTGGTTGGACAATTAATCCAGTTTAAATGTCATATCATCAGAAATCGCACATACATTAAATTTGAAAAAGGAAAAAATTGGTTGCTGTATTACGAGAAAATTGGTGCGCCACAAGGATTATCTCCAATAAAGAAAATTATTTTAGAAAATCATTAGATTTTGCTGTTTTGCCCAAAATAATAGAAACCAAATCAAACAATAGTATTTCAAAAGTAAAAATCCCTTTTGAAATCAAACTCGCGGATGACATATTTTTTTTATTCCAAGTGAAATTCACATGCTAATTGGCTGAGAATTATACTTCGATTTATTAAAGGAAGGTAAACTCAAATCACATGACAATTTTTTAACTGTTTAGAATAAATAATTACGATACACAGTAACCGGAAGGGTAAACAAATCTGTTGCTTCAGTAGTTTATTAAAGGAGCATTGTAATTTAGATACGGAAGTTAAAGCTTTTTTTTTTTATTAGAATCATTGCCAGGTGATAATCCTATTGTCAGTGGTGTTCCCAAAAGGTATACTCCATATACGCCGTATTCTTTCAAACATTTTTGAGACACATAGAGTATACCCTCAAGCTACAAAAATTTGCATATTATGACATATTATGTATATGATCGCATACACATATTGTGCGTATTGGATTACTGGGAGTATGCCCTCAGAAAAATTGATGGGAACATCACTGTTCAAGATTATGCAAATATATGAACATAATGCAGTGGCGTGGGGGGGGGGCGACCTGGGTATTACTAGGACTCGACCGATGGCATTTTTTGGCCGATGGGACGATGCCGATTGTTGGCCGATTGTTCAAAGATGGCCGATGGCCGATTTCCGATTGTTTTCCTCCAAAAGGCCGATTGCCGATGGCCGATGGCAAAAAAGAAAAAAAAAAAGAAAATCTAACAGAAATAAATTGATAAGATTGTCAGGGATTTAAAGGATCATTAAATCTTTTCACTTTGCTTCCTTCCTCCGAATAAGGAATAGTAATCACAAAAAAAAAATCAGATTTCGACCTAAATTTCTATTTTACGATTACCCAATTTAAACTTCACAAGTTTTTTCGGCACATGTGTACATGCATTTGTACCTAAGAACATATAGATGACCAAAATATCCATTTTGAACACCTCTTTAGTTAATTATCGCAAATTCTTTTGTGATGTCTTTATGCGCGAAAACTTGCGTCACTCAAAAACGTTATGAAATAGTAAGTTGAAAACTCATACGCACGTAGTATGATCTAAGAGTTTGAGGACAAGTTGTATAAAACCTTACCCTGAATAGTTCACATTACCGAAGTACATATATCTACAAAATAGTCACATTGAACGACTATGCACTTATGCCAACGTTCGTATAGCTTTTAGAAGGACTCCTGGAACACATTTGTAGCAACCTTCTGTAAGGCCTCTTGCGCTGCTGCTTTAACTTCATCGTGGGGAAGAAGTCGACTTTCATGTTGAGGATGCACTGTTCGATTGGTCAATACTCTGATATGACAAACAAATAACATAACGTTTCGTCGGACTTGGCTCCGTGTGACTTTTACCTGTTCTCAGCAAAAATACATTTGCATGGGCGCCGCTTTCTTCCGTCAGGAGAAGATAAAACTGCATCACAGAAGGTAGCGAAAAAGTGGCTTCCAGGAGTGTTTCTAAAAGTTATATGAACACTGACAGAAATACATAGTCCCTCAAGGTGATCATTTGAAGGTGGATGTGCTTCGGTAATGTGAAGTATTCTGGGTAAGATTTGATAGTACAGCTTGTTCCTCGAACTTTTGGATCGTACTACGTACAATCTGTACAGGGTGTAGTTATGCTTCTCCTTTTTTGACTGCTGCATGATGGGAGACAAAAAACAATAGTCAAAAAAAAAGGAAGAAAGAAAGAAAAACAACGAGACTGTTTAATAACCAATTGATTTGTTTTCTTTTTTAATTGAACATATAACTAAGATTTCAGTAATATTGTAATAATGTATGGATTTAGGTACACTAAGGATAGTTAAAAAACATTAAATTATGTTGTTTAATCATTCAAAAAATAATAAGAAGAATGAAACTATGAAACCGTCAACAAATTACGCAATTAAAGTGGAAAGAGTGCACGTAGACATTTTTTAGTCATCAAATTAAACAAAAAAGATAACAGATAAATTACAATATTAAATCCTAACAGGAATATTTTTATACTTATTTAAAGTTTATGAACAGAAAAGTTTGCATTTTTCATAAAAGCTATAACAGTGACACAAATTTTACGGAAAAAAGAAATAGCCATGAAAAGAGCGAGGTTCTTAAAACGCAGCCAAAATAAACAAACTCAATATTTACACCAAGTTAATCACTGAATACATATACTACTTGATCTGATGTTTGCACACGTAATATTGAACAACTTGATTGTTTAATCTTTTTTGAAGCACTAGAAACAAGTTCAAATTAAATTTTTCAATTTAACAATAATTTTCTGAAATTAAAAAAAAAAAATGCATGATAGAAAATCCTTGAAACTTTTCTACAACATATTATTAAAAATATAATGAAAACAAAAATAGCTTATTCATTGATTTTACATAAATACATAAAAATAGTTACTTACAGCAGAAAAAAAAATCGATCGCTATTAATGATGCAAAAAAGATAGCTCATTACGAAATATAGGTGAAACAAGTATAAGAAATATGCAAAATGACATTTCTTGACCAAAATAAATTATCGTTAAATATTTAAAAAATGCTTGAAACGACGAGGGTGGGTTAGGGGGGTCAACCTCTGATTTTGGAGTAATTCACAACATTAAACTTTGGCCCTAACTTCGGCCCCCTTTTTATAGTACAGAACCTCTACCACCAACGCCTCGGAAGAGTTTCTGAATCTACTTCAGCACTTCTAAAAAAAAAAATTCAAAAGTCCCTTTGAATTCCGAATTATGTCACCATTCAAAACGTCTTTAATCAATTTGTGACATTAATGCTCGAAATTCTTCCTAAACAATAGATAAAGCTTGAAAAAAAAATCTAATTTTATGAATGGTGTTAGTTTTAAACAAATCAGAAGTACAACTAGAGTTTAGTTTCAGAAATTGAGGGAGTGGGAGGAGGGGCACATAAGTGTTGTCGGAGATACAAAAAATAGTCCTAAAAAATAAAGTTCAAAATAATCATAAACATTGAGCAGAAAAACCCTTTTAATACTTGCACCCGAGTTTGTTTTGATGTGCAGTGGCGGATTTAAAATATAGCAAATGTTGCAATTGCGCGAGAGGCCCCGTAACCATAGGGGAACCGTAGGAATTACAAAAATGCCTATGATAAATGTTTTACAACTTCTGTGATAGAGAAATAGGGCCCTAGAATGTATTTCGACGGGCCTCAAACTTGTAGCTCCGCCGAAGCAATACAGAAAAAACTGCAATACTGTGATTCATATTACAAATATCGAAAAATTAATTGCCGTCGGTTTAACGGGAATCTAACAAAATGAAACAAAACCGGTTTCGCCATCTCATATTTGTTTCCATGGTCTCCAATGCGGCAAAATATCACCAAATGATCGTCAGTCTGAGACGCTAAATTAGTTTTGCATTGAAATAAGTAATTAATAGCCACAAAAAATAAGTAAATAGGCTTTTCAGAACACCCGATCGAAAACAAAAAGGAAAGTGCACAACTGGAACGTACGCACATCCCACATGCGAAAATTTAGTATTCTACAACTTACCATTTTTGAGTTATGACTTATGAGAAGTACATATACGTACATCCAGCTGCAAGAAACAACGCAACAATTAACTTGTTCGGTACCTGAATGCAGTATTAAAAACTCTTTCAGGGGTGACTAAAATAGAAATTCATACTAAAAATTTCAGTAAACGATTTTATATGAAAACGGTAACTCAATTTACTTTGTATTGAAAAGTAAAACAACAAAGGTTCTTTTTTTTTTCAAAAACATCGGCCAATTCCATCGGCTTTTCGATGTTTTTTAAGGCCGATGGGCCGATGTTTGATGCAAGTTAGCATCGGCCGCCGATGCCGATGCCGATGGCTAAATTGTTGAACCATCGGCGCCGATGCATCGGTCGAGTCCTAGGTATTACCCGTCTGGAGGGTAACACTCAAAGTTGAATTGCAAGATTTAGAAAAATATGAAGCTAAAATAAATAGTATGTTTTATCTGCAAAATTTCGACATAATATAAAATGAAGTGTCCAAAAAGCGCCTGTTTGTTTGAACTCGCAAAACTCGAGAACTACCCGGCCGATTTCGCTGAAATTTTCACAATTTGTTCCTTTAAATCCTGAGAAGGTTTGCAGACCAGTACGAAAAAAAAATCGATGAATAGTTCTTTTTTTATTCCAATTTAGGCCGAATTTTCACATAAATTCCCGAATATGGGGGTTAAAAATTACTCGCAATTAGTAATATTATATATCGTTGGAAAGGAAGAATTTTCCGCGTTCTACGCAATTTGTTCCAACGCTCTAACTCAGCGGTTC
This sequence comes from Uloborus diversus, assembly GCF_026930045.1. Taxonomy (NCBI): domain Eukaryota; kingdom Metazoa; phylum Arthropoda; class Arachnida; order Araneae; family Uloboridae; genus Uloborus; species Uloborus diversus. The sequence goes on from NC_072731.1 coordinate 16,765,149, forward strand.
CCAACCTTTTTAGTTGTGCGGCCCACCAGTTTTGTAGAAAACAACATTGAGGCCCACTATATGTTACTTGCACAGTCAAAACTAACTTTCTTGGGGGGGGAGGGGGCATTTGCTGATAACTGTCCTTAAGTGTTAATAATATACCGTTTTAGGATTGAAAGTGTGTTAAAACCAAAGTTCTTGATATGTTAACTCCCTTCTCCACTCATGTTGCACCACTGATATAGATATACTATACAAGAACAATTTTGAAAAATATTTTCAAGAAAGAAAATAACTTTATTGTATTCTCTTAGCTGGCATATCTGTAAACAAACTCAAAATCAAGTAATCAAAGCTAAAACTCCATGGGTTTTTGTTTTTCCTCTACGAGGGGGTTGATATCTGGATTGAAACTGTTTAGTTTTAGTCTCAAATAACTTGCAACATTCAATGCATTTCTATATTTTTTTTTTTAAACTGTCTTAATCAAATAGGTAGGTTAAGGAATTTCTGATTCATTAGATTTCATCTTCACAATTATAGGAGAAAATGTCCTAAGAAATATGAAAAATCTTAATCCTGAAGTTCCTTATTGGCTATGAGCCAGGGAGAACTTTTGAGTGACGGTACTTCTAATAAGCAAATTTTCGCATAAACTGGAAATGAAGACCCCAAGATTTATCTTGATGGTTTAGATTCTCGTCCAGTGTCCAAGGCCCAGTAGCACGCTGTTCGCGGCCCAGATGTGGGCCGCGGCCCATGGGTTGGGAACCGCTGCTCTAACTTAATTGCGGCGGGAGTTATTTACGTTTTTAGCTCGAATTTGTTTAGGCTTAGCTAAAATTTAGGCACTACTTTCTTCATTAAATTTATCAATAAAAAGTGAATGAATTGTCCTTCAGTTTTCGTTTTGACGCCATTGAAAAGAGCTACCTTTGTTACTCCAGATCTAACTCGACCTATGGTCGGACGTTTAATTCTCTATCTCCATTAGAAAAAAAGTTACAAGCGAATTAAATGAAGTTCAAAAATCTGTTCTCTATTCAAGTTTTTAACCATTTTATTTTGCGTTTCCACGGTAACGCTTTTTGAATCCATTGTTTCTATCTTTCTCATTTTCAATTCTGAAACTTATTTTATTTTGTGTTTCCATAGTTACGCTTTTTAAATCCATCTTTCTCATTTTATTTTAATTTCTTAAAAGTATTTTAATATCTGTCGTCATTGTTTGGAGTTGAAATTTAGCATGATGATTTTTTTTCTCTTTTATTTTTGCCTGATTGTTGAATATACAGTGGCTCCCAAAAGGGTTCGTACACTTTGAAATTTTTTAATAAAACCAAAATAACTCAAAACTGAATTCGAATATAAAGTCCAATATTTTTTCACATCATTCCTATGTCATTCTAAATATAACCCATTGGTTTTTTTAAAAATATTGTCGGATCTTCTTTTTGAAATGGGTTAGAAAACGAAGAGACAGAAATAACGCGTCACAAAAGTCATCGTACACTTAAATATTTTCGAATAAATTCATGATTAAAATTATCATATGCCGTTTTATTAATATTTTTGCATTGTGTTGACCCTTATAAGTCATTTGGCTTTAACTTTTGGTTTATTTATTCCATAATATATTGCTTGTTACTGTAAAATGGCTGGTATTCATAAAAAACTGCAAACGCCATTCGAAATTTGAATTTTTTTTCTCTCACAGTAGTGGTAAATTGGTTTGAAATGTCTCTAAATTAGTTAATTTATTTTTTTGTCTAGTAAAGTGCTTGATAAAATACTCTAGAAAGGAATCGGACCAAAAACAAGATAAGAAAAGGTCAACCGGCAAAGTTGACAAAACGTGATCGTAGATTTAAAGTTAAAAAAATTATGAAAAATACACATTTCAGTACTGTAAAAGTTTCTGCAGAGTTAAATGAAACATTTTACATTTAATTTTCACCTAAAATTGCTCGCCAAGGTCTTCGATTAGCTGGATTAAATGGGACCTCTTCCCGCAGAAGTTTTCTTGGTCGTGCGAAAAACAGAAAGCTTACGCTTTTCGTCCCAAAATCAATGATAAATAAGCTAAAAACAGTTTAAAATCATGTCTTACTTACAGATAGAAATAAATTCTACAGTTTTGGTTAAATTGTTGTATAACTGTAAGTAGAAGAAAAAATTAGGAACTTAATGTTAAGAACTTAGTTGGATCAGTTAATCAGGACGGTGAAGGTGTTTTAGTGTGAGGGTGCATATCAGCATCAGGACTTGGTAGTTTGTAATTTTTTGATGAAATAATGAATCATGCTGTTCCTTTAAATATTTTTAAAACCAATTTTGAACTCTTAGCCAAAAATTTGGTTATTGGAAACAACTTCGTTTTTTATCAAGATAACGATAAGAAGCACACGGTTTTCAACGTTTGCGTCTAGTGCCTCGAAAATTGTCCTAAAATTTAGAAAATACCCCCTCAATCTCCAGATTGTAACTTAATGTAACGTATTTAGAGATATCTGGAGGCTAGATTACGAAAATAGGGCTTTAAAACGAAAATAGAGCTAGAAATATTAATACTCGAAGTGTGGTATAACACTTACTCAGAAATTACGATAAAAAAAAGAAAGAAAAAGAATGACATCCATTCCCAGATGTTTAAAAGGTGTTATGAATACTGTATGATATTCTACTAATTAATAGCTTAATCAAAAGTTAGATTAGTCAATAATATATAGACATTTTATAAAGTGTACGAAGACTTTTGTGAGATAAAATTTCCTTCACTTTTCGGTTTTTGGTTTTTAAAAAATTAAGTTTTAATATTTTTCAAAAACTTTTCATGCAGTTTTGTTAAAAATTGATCATAGATCTTATAATTAAATATCTATTCCGAAATATTAATTCTAACCATTGATTTGGGGCCTATTTCGTTGAAAGTTGTAGGTGTACGAAGACTTTTGGGAGCCACTGTACGTCACTTGACACAATTTTTGTTTTCAAAATAGACCGGGCAAAGCCGGGCAACGCAGCTAATATTTAATAAATGAAACTTTTACTTGAATAAAACCAACACCCGAAAATTTCGAACAAAATTCCAAAAGCCCAAAGTATCTATTGAAACTCTAAGATCCCTGGTAGACCTCTGCTCCTGGCCCATATTTTTTCAACAAAGCCCAGCGAAAATACCCTTCATTTCGTAGAAAGTGCTGCTGTGTAATTTAGCAGTTCTAGGGAAGAAAATAAAGAAAATAATTGAATTCGTGCAAAGGAGGAAAACACCCTGTTATTTGGTCTTGAAAATAAGTGAATCGTTTTTCAGGCAGAAGCTGAAATGAACTGTTATTAAATATGATGGATTACCTAACTTTTATTCAATGAACTGACGCTGTAACGTAAGCATTGCGCTGATGAAACCAGTTTTGTTTTGGAGGGGCCACTATCAACACGTGAACTCGTTAAACAGAAAGCTGAGTGGAGTGGGGAGTCATAAGTGTACTAAGCAGACACAAATAGTTGGCCTAGGACTCTTTTTCATGCAATTCCTTGAAATTGAAGTAATTACCGCCCTCTGGATCCGGCTTGTCATGCAAGGCGTACTCGCGCATCTGCGATGCTTGCTTATAGATATAAACTTTTTTTTTTCTTTTTTAGCAATCAAAGGAAGGAAAGGATCTGTCTCCAGGGAAAATTATGCAGAATTTCCAGTCAGTAATGGTATATAATCTTTAAAGAAAATATGGGGTATTTCATAAACCACGCAAACTCTTCTAGAATAAAAGGAAAATGATATTTAAAAAAAAAAAAATCTTGAATGCTTTAAGCAGTTAACGACAGATGTAGTTTGAATAACCCCTTCCCTCCGCACATTTATGAAACATCAATAAGCACTTCGTCTTGTAAAAAAAAAAAATATTACCTCAAAATAAGTCCATATAAAATTATATAAAAAAACTCAAATTAACTTTAAGAAATGTACTCTCAACGAAATTATTTTGAATTATTTCAAGAAAACTAATCCATGGTTTTTTACTGCTGCTAAGACAGGAGATTCCAAACAGGGATGTTCCCATAGGGCAGGCGTTCTCAAAGTGGGTGCCGTAGGCTGAGAAAGGTGTGCCGCGAAGTGTTCACGGTGTCAATATAGATAGACTAGAGACAGGGTGCCTTGCGAAAGTTGTAATTCTTAAAAGGGTGCTGCGAATCAGAAAAGTTTGGGAACCCTTCTCAAACATTTTTTATACACATTATGTATATGGATCACATTCACATATTATGCATAATAGATTACTGGGAGTATACCCTCAAAAAAAAGAATTGATGGGAACATCACTGCCTACCGTACCAATTAATTCTAAAACTCTTCAAAAACATTTGTGAGGAACACTTTGCGTCTATTAAAAGGGATAAAGGCGACTTCTTTACTAATTAAGGAGAACGGAATTAATGAATTGAGGAATTCCAGAGAAATAGCTCAAACTAGATTAAACTTTCCTTGGAAAAAGTTGGAGAAAATATTCATAAACGAATATTATGTTCTTAATTGTGTGGGAAATGACCCTGGTTCTGACCATTTTGATAAGGAATAACTGTTCCCAAATCATGCCACTTTTAGACCATGAAGTTCCTCTAAACAATCAGTGTTGAAACTATGTTTTTTTTTTTTTAACCCCCCCTCCCCCAGCCCCTCCTTCCGAAACGCATGCCCGAAAAAAATTGCACAGAAAGAGAAAAAAAATTACAAAACTTTTTCTCGTAGAAAGAGAAATTATACGATTTTCCTCAGAACAATATGTTAAAAGAATCTCCCCCTCCCCCCATCACTGCCAACAGCATCATTGAAGGTAGTCTAAATATTATTTAAGGACTTGAATGTCCAAAAAAAATCCGGGAATTTAAACACCATCTCATTTTTGAATGTTACCAAAAGTGACCGACAATCGCGTTTTAAAGTCTTGCATGCATTTTGATGCTTTTTTCCTGCAAAATACATTCTGTACATACCCTCTGACCGCACCCCTCCCCTCCTGAAAAATTTTGTAAATTAAGGGCCTGCTCTTCTGTTCCCTAACATCATCAAATCATCTTGAACTGCGTTTTTAGGGCTAACTTAGAACAGTTTCGGAGGACAATACCCGCACTACATCATCTAAGATCATTCGAAATTAAATTTTTGGAACCTGTGTTTCAAAAAACTGCTGGGGAGTCTCTAAATGCAATCATTTACCATAACTGTACTAAAAAGTCGCGCTTTGGAGATTTAAATTTCAGGAAATTTCCCAGGGGGCCCATGAAGCTCTCCTCCTAATATCACCAAGATCATCTAGAATAGCATTTGTGGAGCTAGTTTCAGAAAAAAAAAAACTCCAGAAGAGAACCCCGATCCCCCAAACATCGTTGAAGATCTTCTACAATGGCTTTTTTGGGACTTAAATTTTGAAAAATTGCTGGAAAGAGCCCCTGGGCACTTTTCTTCTCATAAACGCTGCAAAAAAGGTTAACAATCGAGTTTTAAAGACTTCAAATTTTGGAGTATTTCTGAGAGGAAGGGCCTCGAACCTCCCCTCCTACTAACATCCATAAGATTGTCTATAATTACGTTTTTAGAGCTATAGTTTCGGGAAAAGTCCAGAGGAGAACCCTCGGCTTCCGCATTTTTCTTTCAGAGAATTATTTCATATTGCTAATTCCTGACTTTATGTATGGATATAGATCGATAGATAAATATTCCGGACTAAGGAGCTTTTCTGGTTGTGAAGGTATTATTTAAAAAAAAAAATCTGGAAAATTGCTTAAAAAATAGCAGAAGTTGTAAATGCAAAACTCAAACTAGCTCTAAAAGAATTCACAAATAAAGCAACTAAAATATTTAAAGAGACCCAAAAATAACAGAAGCACTACACAAGTACCAACTACCCGAAAAATGCGGGAAATACAGAACTTCAGATGTGCAGATATTCCAGATTGTTGAGTGTATGAAAGTTGGAGAGCATTTAAAAGTATTATATGTAATAAGGTTACAAAAACCTAAAATGCAAAATGTTTTCGGAATTAGTGTTTCAAAACAGATGCAAAAATTAACAAAACCGCAATCTCGAAAATGGCCGTTTATGACAATCGCAATCACTACAACTAACCATTCTCATGTACGATAGCAAATTATGTACATTTTCGATCCTAAATTCGTTCAAAACATTTTGTTTTCATGCTCTTCAAAATATTTATTTGCAACTTTTCTACCTTTGATTTTTAAAAAAATTTTAAAAACATGTTCGGTTTTTCGAAATTTCCGGATTTATGAAGTCCGTTTTGAGTTTCCCTGCAGATTTTTTTCTTCGAAATTTAAGAAATAAGCGTGTAAATTTAAGTGGGTTAAACACTTTTTCTCCAGAAAACTTAGGATCTTCGTGTCACAACTCGTAACTAGCACTTTCTTTTCCTTTGTTACGCTAAAGGGGCAACATTTTTTTTTTTTTAATTTAAAATTAAGAAAAAGAAAAGAAATAGGCATATAGCCTAGAAAGAAGAAGGATGGAAGCGGCCAGAACCTGATGCCTTTTGGGCTTCTTCGACACTAAAGATGTTCTACAATTGCATATTTAAAACCTCAGTTTCTTCAACTATTCCAGGGAAAAGTCCATCCACCCCCTCTCCCACCGTCATCACCAAAGATGATCTGCAATTGCGTTTTAGGACCTTCCATTAGTTAAGGTTTCCCGAGGAAAGTACTCATCATCATCCCTTCGTCTACGCCATCAAAAATTGCCCACAACTGAATTTTTAGGAGTACAATTTCAAAAATATTCTGAAGGAAAGTCCTGAACCCCTGAACCCTATCTTTTTCACTAACGTCATCAAAGTTAGTCGGCAATTGAGTTTTCAAGACTTGAGTTGCAAAATGTTTTCAAGAGGATACCCAGAACCACAACCTTTCCTTCTCCTAACATCTCGAAGGTTATCTAGAGCTGCATTTTTGAAACTACAATATATAGAAATTGCACGAGTTGGAGAAAAGAACCCCGAAATCCCTTCTTTTATTTTGTTGTTCCTAAAATCAGCACACAACTCCGTTTTTAAGAGTTCAATTTCAAAAAATTTTAAATTGTAGCATCTTAATTTCTTATTTTTACATCAGATGAAATAATGAATATTGATCTAAAGAAAAAAATATTTAAAATTAATCTTTGCAATCAAAGTTTAATTTGCACTTAATAGCAAAGAATGAAAGCATCTGACAATGTTTCGAATTTCATTTCACACTTTTATTTATAGAATTGTTTATAAGTTACCGAAAAGTAGCAGCAAATGACATCAATAAATTTCAATTTGTAATGATATTTTAAGCAACTCGGGTTTGTATTTGCAAGTAAGACAAATGCAGGATTATTTATGACACAATATGTTACCATCTTTATCTGTTATTGAATCATATATAATGGAAGAAATAATTATCCATTTATGCAGAATTATCTAGTAATCTCCTCCCTACGTGCATTATTAGTGCAGTTGACGGTTACACAAGACGCCTTAAAGTCGAAATGCGTTTGAAATTCGATAAAAAAAAAATTCGACAGTTTCCGCATCTTAAAAACATTTCATACACAGTTTCCCGATACAAGCAAGATGGCGGCCGGTAACGGTTATCGCCTCTAGAAATTCCCACTGTGCTCCATCCTGCTATTTCTACATCCATGTGTTTGTTGATACTCCAGTGGGTTAACCCTAAAATCCAGTGGAGAGCGTTAATTTTCAACCACTTTTTTTATTCTTCATTCCTCTAAAATGACTGTCTTACCAGTAAAACAGTTAAGCTATCGGATCGAGCTCAGCCTTGTCACAATGAGGCCTTTCCTTGCATGTTAAACATTACCAAGACATATTATCAAATTATCATGCCGTGGCGCGATTTTCATTGTTGAAACACGCGGGTTACTCGATCATCGGCTATTATATATATGAGGATTTTTTGAAGCACTTCGAAAATGCATAACCATTAGTTTCAAACTTTTTATTGAACATGCCAATTGAAATCTGTCATACTATCAGATAAGTTTTAATTTACTTTCCAGACCGAGGGGGAAAAGTCTAAGTCTTATACCACGAAATTTCTCTGCATGGATCTTTTTTGTAGATCTATCAGCGGAGTCAATGAAAAATGGCCCACTCCAACTTCGGAAATTTTAGAGCATTCGACTCCGACTCCTTTACACTCCTTACTACCCTAACCTCAGTTTGACTAAAACTCCCCCGCAATCACTGGCAGAGGCTAAAATGACTCCGACTCCTGGAATTTTTAACTTTTGAATTCCGGCTCAGAATCCTTTTTGTCAGAATCAATCCGACTCAGATTCCGCAGCTCTGCTTTTTTACACTATTTTAGTACTTGCAAAAAAGCATATTAAAAAAAAAGAACAAAGCTTGCAGCTACAAAAAAAAAAAAAAAAAACTTAAACAAGACTAAGTCTAGTACCAGTCTGTATGTTGATTCGAATGTTGACATTTGTTGGTTCGAAAGAGCAGTATTGACTTTTGAATTATACTTGGTCCAATAAAATGATTACAACGGTCTGGGCCCTTGCAGGCTTCACTTTCAGTTAGAAACATGAGTTTCGACTGCCTAATAGTCAGAGGAATTAGTGGATGTTATTTTGAATATTTTCAATGCTTCTTATAACTCGGGGACGGTGCCAGAGGACTGGAAGCTGGCAAACATAACGCCACTCTTCAAGAAGGGGTCTAAAGGTAAAGCTGGGAATTATAGACATGTAAGTTTGACTTCAGTGATTTGTAAGATTTTCGAAACTTTGCTCAAAATTAAGATCATGAAGTTCTTAGATACTAATAGTCTGTTGACTAGCTTGCAGTATGGTTTCAGGAAAGGTAAATCCTGTACTACTAATTTATTGCATTTCTACGACAAAGTTACCTCAGCTTTAGATAACAAAAAATGTGTGGATGTTGTTTATATTGATTTTTAAAAAGCTTTTGACAAGGTACCGCATGTTGCTCTTCTCACAGCAAGTTAGCTGACATAGGAATAGGAGGAAAAACTTTACTTTGGGTTAGAAATTGGCTCACTGGTAGGAAGCAAAGAGTAGTTGTGAGAGGAAATCATTCTAATTGGAGTGATGTTTTAAGTGGGGTCCCTCAGGGATCAGTTTTAGGGCCTCTTTTGTTTATTATATTTATGAATGACATCAATGAAAATATTTCTGGAAGCATGAATTGTTTTGCTGATGATGTAAAAGTTATGGGGATTGTCGAAAATGAAGAACAAGTAAAACAGCTTCAAAGGGATTTAGATCGTATTACTAAGTAGGCAGATAAATGGGGTATGGCAGTTAATGTAGGGAAATGTCAAGTGCTACACTTAGGTCATGGAAATAAGCGTATGAGATATCGTTTACAGGGTTCAGTCATAAATCAGGCAGAAAATGTTATGGATCTGGGTATCTTAATAAATCAGGACTTCAAGTTTAGTCAACAGTGAAGTATTGCTAGTAACAAAGCCAACAAAATGCTTGGGTTATCAATAGATCTATTTCAAACAAATCTAAGAATTTTCTTCTGCCTTTTTATAGGAGTTTAGTAAGACCTCATTTGGAGTACGCTTTCAGTTTTGGTCGCCTTATCTGAAGAAAGATATTTTTGTATTGGAAAGGGTTCAAAGAAGGGTAACTAAATTAGTAAGGGGACTCTCAGATTTAGATTATGATACCAGACTTAATAGGCTTAACATGTATAGCCTGGAGCAAAGGAGAGTCAGAGGGGACATGATTCTGTTATTTAAATTTATCAAAATGAAAGATGTAAATGGATTAAATTTTTGCGGGAAAAGCAGGACAACGGGTCATTGTTTTAACTATTTAAATCTCAGGCTAACTTGGAAATTAGGAAAAACAGGGTCGAGGGCACTGGGAATAACTTACCGGAAGAGGCGGTAATGAGCAAGGGAGTGGATAGCTTTTTTAAGAGGGCGATTGATCTTCATTGGGGACTAATTAATTGACTAGGACCAGCCTAGCTGGGCCCAGAGCCTGTTGCTGGTCGTCACAATTGTATTTGTATTTGTATAACATCTGGGTCTTGGAAGCAAAAAGCAAAATGTATTTTTTTAATTGCTTTTTAACACATGATTAATTCATTTGTTTAAATATGATTTTTACAAATGGTACGCTCCCCCCCTCGCCATTTTCTTTTCAGAGAGAACCCAAACCCGATGTTTACCCGATATTTAGTATATCCAATGATTGTTTAGCTGTGCCAAACCCGATGTTTAGTATATCATTCTCATTCTGCTTCATTTCCAGTTCCAGCAAAATTATGCTGCCTACAAACAAGAGTTTTTGAGAAAAATGTTTTCAAAATATCTATTTGCTTTTATTATATTTGGTTTGCTTCCCAGGTATGGAGTGCATAGGAGCTGGCTAAATCAACGTGCTAGGTGAATGAACCTGCTACTTAAATCAATTTGCGAAAAGGGTAGTATCAGGTTCATTGATGTATGGAGTCATTGTAAACGGGATTAGATTGCTAGGGATGGCCTGCATCTGAGCTCTACAGTTGTCAAAATGGTTAGTGGTTTGATTTTAGGGGCTTCGGAGTCAAAAAAACTAAGTTTGAATGGAGGGCATGGTTCAAGCATTAGGTATCGTGAGGAAGAAAATTTTTTGGGTATTGCTAGAAATGGAAATAAAGTGTCGAACAAGAGAAGTAATTTTAACAATTGTGGTTTAGGAAATTTTAATGTGTTAAATAAAAGCAATTTGGACATGCTTAAAGTTTATTATAACAATAGTAATGGGTCAAAACTTCGCGTGGACACAACTTCGCGCGGTCAAAACTTCGCGTGGTCAAAACTTCGCGTGGGCAAAACTTCGCGTGGGCAAAACTTCGCGCAGTCAAAATTTCGTGCGTACAAAACTTTGCACAAACAAAACTATGTACGTGCATTACTTTTCGCATCTAAATAAAACTTCTTAAAAATAAATTATTTTAGTCTCAATTTAAAAAAAACTTTAAATTACATATACAGTCGACGCTCGTTATAACGATCACACATTTTAAAAATCATTCCATTATAATGACTAGTATGTAAAAGTTCCAACTTTATTCCTATCTACTCTATATCAGTTTGATTCCGATATAACGACCGTTCTGTATTGCTCAAAACCAATTATTTATAAAACCAATTCCTCGTTTTCGAAAAAGTGATAAATTAATCTTTATTTAAACTTCAAATCTGTATCAATTTATTACTTCATTAACTTGCTATACTTAAATTCATTTAGGATTTACACAATTAAATTGCAATCAAGTAATGCATTATGAAAAATTAAGTTCTTTATATAGAGTGTGTCTAATGCGTTCCTGGAAATCATTAAACGATAACACCCCTCCCCTCCCCCCTGAGAAAAAGAAGATACATTTTTACTTTTTAGCTAAGTTTATATGATATGCCAAGGCTTCACTCGGTGCGTGTCTTATCAGGCTCAGTCATTTCTCAAAAGGCCAAAGGCGCCGCCTTACCCGTAAGATGGCGCTGTAGTATAACCGGGGGAAATCATTTGTTTACATTAGTTAACGTATTATTTCTGCTGTAAAAAGTGATGTTTTTTTCAATCTTTAACGTAAAATTTCATTGATATGGTTAACCGATGTGTAGTACAGGTGAATTGATGCCGGAACGCCGTACCTGGTCTGTTTTTCAAGGAAAATAAATTCCCTTTTCAGGTTAAGCTGGTCCCAACTCAGGTAAAGACAATCAATCAATCGGCAAGACTGTAATACATATTTGCTCTTTTGATATTATTTAGTTACGGGTACGTCGCTCAGCTTGATGAATTTTCTGTTTACCTTTATATGGCGAAAACTGAAAAATTGCACTTACATCATCGTCGGCGAAAATTAAAAAATAAGGCTTACATTGTCGTATGTTTGCTTCTTTTTCTAGTTTTACAAAATTTACACACTTTCAATTTTTACTTATGACAAGGTTAATTTATTCTGCTGATTATGTCACATAATAATAGAGAATTGAAATTGATTTAGCGAAATATTTTAACGAGATTTCTCATATTATTTTAACGTCTTGTTTTTTATTTGGCGAATTATTTTACTTCGTTTTGATTAAAAATCCGCGAAAAAAAAATAACATACTACTTCGAAAAATAAATGAATTCGATAATCGAAAGCATTTAAAGTTTTATTAAATATAATTTTATTACCTATATATTTATTAAAAGTTTAAATAATCCTCTCAGTAAATGAAACCACCCACGAAACGACACTAAAAGTTTCAGTAAAATGTAAAAAAAATCCGCTGAACCAACTATATTTTACAACAATAAAAGCTTCATTTTATTGAAACCAAAAAACCGAATGCGGGGACAACAAATAAAATGAAAAATAATCGCCAAGAGTTGAAATGCATCGTGACGCACATATATGTAATTCTTTGGCGTCACAAAATTTGACAGCATTATATTTCTTGCCATTTAATATTCACATTAAAATCATTGGGGAATTATCGAGTCGCGCAACATGTGAAATTGGCGAAAAAATTTTCTATTGCTAAAATTGCTGTCGCCAATGTTTGTTCTTTTGATACTTTGATGGAACTTTTATTGTTTTTTAATTAATTAATACATTTATCTGGCGAATTATTTTACACTTTAATGGATCCTTGACTGAATACAGTAACATGGTTTTCTTCCTAATACTGTTCATATTTGATTTACGAAATAGCTTAATTTAATTTTCCATTTTTTTATTTATTTATTTTTTTTTTCATTTTAATGTAACTTTTTGTGCTACTTAATGGCTTTTTTTTAATTTGATCTTTAACAAATAATTTAAAAATTTGTGGAACTTTTCATGTTTTTTTGCGCAATAATGTATTTATGTGACGAAGTTTCTCCCCTTTAAATTTCATCAACAGGCTTGTTTTTATTTTGTTAACTGTTATTATTATTTTTATTTATTTATTTATTTATTTTTTCAACAAGCAAAAGTTTTGTTCAAGAAAAAAAAATGAAGGAACTTTTATTATTATTTTTTTAAAGGCTAAAATGTATAGGTTTATAAAAATCTTTGAATGAAAAACTGCCATGTTTTCCTTTTTTGAAATTTTTACTGGCATGTTTTTCCGGGTGAACTCATTATTGTTTCAATGTACTTTTAAATGATTTAAATTTCTTGTTTTTAAACATACAACGTACTCCTTTATGATATAAATTGTAATTTATAATGATCGATACTAACGATCAGTTTTATGGCAAAATTTTTATTTGATATGTTTTCTACTTACTTTTCTTTAGAAAAATTGTATCTCTATGCATTTTTTGTGCATTTTAATAGTTCTTACTGTAAAAAAACTAAAGATATCAAATTGAGCTATTCACCATTTTAAGAATATGATTTTAAAAAATAACTAATTTTGAATTAAGCTTTAAAGTATAAGAAAAAAAATACTAAAAACTCTTTGAATGTTTCCATAAATATATTTATCAACTAACAAAAATATCCGGCGTTGCCTGGGTTAGTAATAATTATGAGTAATAATCGCTACTTTCAATTGTTTTCTGTTTTAACTGATAAATATATTTATCAGTTGTGCTTGATGAAGCATATGTAATTAATTTTTGCATAATAAAACCAAAAAAAAAAAATACTTTTTCTTGATACAAATTATTAAGCATTGTTCATACGTTTAATAGACAGTATGGTTTCGTCCATAAGATGTAATGTTTAATTATATAAAATTACGCATTATTTCATTCAGAGCCAAATTTCCAATGTTTGTTTTTTATTAATTGGAAGCAGAAATTACTCCCCGCCCCAAAAAAGAAAAAATAACAGTATTTCCAAAACATTTATTCATATACGTTTTCGAACAGAAAACTTCTTTTTAAGCTCGTTTGAAATTGTTATTCAATGTATAAATTGCAATAAATGCTCACTCCTATTTATATTTATTGAAGGTTTGCAGTTATATTACTCAAATAATTTTGAAAATGCTTATTGCGAAAAGTTGGAATAATTAATCACAACATTTTTTCATACACGGAATTTACATTCATTTGTCTTCCTCAGCTTATATTCATCTGATTTTGTTTCCAAACTTAATTTTTCTTGAAAACAAAGTTTCATATTTTTTCACTTTTCTCCTAAAATATCTTTTCAAACACTTTTCCTCCGGAAGAAAAAAAACCGCTTTTAAATTAACTCAAATACTTTTGAACTCAATTTTGGATAACTATTCTCTTTAAGAATAATCTTATCTGTTGTTTATATAGTTAAAAGTTGCTACAAAATCCATCAGATGTCACTGGAGTCTGACCAGGTTTTTTGTTTGATTGATTGGTTTCATACTACAACTTTTATTGAAATGACTGAGCCTGATAAGACGCGTATCAAGTGAAGCCTTGGATATGCTTATTGAAGTTCATTGTTATGAATGCGCGAAGTTCTACCCACGCGAAGTTCTGGATAGGCGAAGTCACGAAGTTATGAATCAGTGACCGTGCGAAGCTTTGTCCACGCGAAGTTTTGTCCACGCGAAGTTTTGACCACGCTAAGTTTTGGCCGCGAAGTTTAGACCCCAAACCGGAATGGACACTATGGAAAATATTTTCTTGAATGCTTGAATATATTATCGTAGAACGAAATGAAAAATGTTTATAACGCTGAAGAATTTTCATCGCCAAAATTGTGCGCCAACTTTACTTTATTGCTTACATTATCAGATGAAGGTTTTCACCAAAAATGTTTAGGGTTATAGTTTGAATATTGGGCGAGCTAAGAACCCTTGGCAAGATTTCGTATGTCAGTTATAAAACATTTTTATTTTTTATCATGTGTGGATTAAAATGGTAGAAAGATTACAGAATTCGATAAGTTAAAAGAAATAATGGTTGATCAATTAAAAAGAAAACTACCACCATATTTCCGTGAGAGTTTTATTAATGATTTGCATAGCAGGACAGAATTAAATCTTAATTCAGAAATTAGAAATGTACGAAACAGAAGAAAATAAAATTTACCGATTGGGTAATTTGAGAAATAACTCAGCTACAAATGTAAAACAATGAGCGCCAGCCAAAAAAACCAAAGAAGTATCATCTCGCTTTTTTGATAACACTGGTAAACAAAGGTTTTGTTACATGAAATATTTATAGTGTTCATATGCCACAATGAAAATGTAGTTCCATCAAGAATTGATAAATATCGAATTCAACATTGTGGGAATGGCTGCTTACAACTACGAACTACGATATATACATTTATTTCTGACGTTTAGTAATGCTTCTTGAATTCTCATTTCTTCCTACGTGGGCCAGAATATCCACAAGAGTTTAAAAATTGATTTAAAAAGAATAAAACAAAAATGCCATGCATACAAACAAAAATTCCTGGGCTTATTAGCATTTTCTACGCTACGGCATGCGTTTGTTTTACCTTTTTCATCATGCGTTTGCTTTACCTTTTTCATCCACCATTAGACGGTGGCTGCAGCGAAATAGGAAGATTGGGCGCCGACTATTGGGCGCCGCATATTGGGCGCCGGGAACTTTGGGCGCCGAGCATTTTGGGCGCCGGGAACTTTGGGAGCCAAGCATATTGTGCCCTGTATTCCCGGGGCCTAAAATGCTCGGCGCCCAATGTTCCCGGCGGCGAATTTTGAAACGCTCTCAATGCTTACGTTACGGTAGCTACCGGTTAGTTAACCACGTGACAGCTAATGATCACGTGCTCCAATCAACTGCTTAGAACGGTAACCGGTTGATCACAGAACGCTGCGGTTAGTAACCGGTCGACCGGTGAGGTTCGTCGAACGCAAGGAATGCTTGCGTTAGCCGCACTGACCTGTATTCTAGCTGGACTGAGCATCGCAGTTTCCGAGCTGAAGTGATTTGAACGCCATCTTGCTCACCCCCAAGTCAGTGTTGATCGAGCGTTCTACTACTGTTATCGCTTTGCATTTTTTCTCAAATTCACTTTTAAATCAAGTTTTTCTTTTGCCATTTTTATTTTATGTTGATTTTATTAAGTTTTTTGTTGCTTGTTGTTTAATTTCTGCCACAGATTTATATTTGCTTGTTGCTTTTTCTTATTAAAGTATGCCTACCTGCAGTGCAATAAATTGCAGTTACAAACATTGCAGGCAAAAAACTCCAGGAAAATCTATTCATAGGTGAGTGATATAGAAGAAAATTATAATTTTACACTTTTAATTGCAGTAGCTAGGAGTTTTCAAGCTATTTCATTGATTCACTCTTATTTTTATTTAAATGTGCTCGGGCATTTAAATCAAGCTTTTCAAACAAGAATTTAAATGCTCCTTTGATTTTAAACTGAACCCAGACAACCACAAATGTCTCTTAGACATCCAAAAAGGTCCATGACATATCCAAATATCCATTGGATTTGCCATACAGCTGATGGATATCCATATCTGGTTATGTCTATGGATATGGATTTCTGGTATATCTTCAAGACATCCAAACGGTTACATGTTTTGGATGTGGATATTCGGATAGCTTATGGATATCCAGGTTTTGGATATGGATTTTCGCAAGTCGTCTAGCTATCCAGATTTCTACATGTTTTAGATATAGATATTTGGATAGCTTGTGGATGGCTGTTCAATAACCTGAATGTTTAAAAAAAATATCCATCTAAGTCTCATTTATGGATATCTGCTAGATATTTGACTTTTGGATATTACTTGATTTGTTTATATTCAGGTCTCTGTGGCAAAATTCTTTTAATTTAAAGTTTTGTTGATTTGAGGTGAGTTTTTTTAAAATTCATTTCCTTTTAAAATGTGGTGAACTCAGAAAACTAACACTTCTTCTAAACTTCATTTTCATTGTTTATCAACAAAATCGCGATCGCGATACGGCGTGAGTTCGGTGGTAACAATTTTGTACAGGGTTCGTACGCTCCTTCAAAACTCCTCCAATACTCCTTCATTTCGGAAAATTTTTTGAAGGGCCCTTCAAACTCCTTCATTTTGGTGTTAACTCCTTCAAAACTCCTTCTTTTTTAGTTCAACATTACATAATCTTCCTCTATGACAGTAACTTAAAATACTTCGATCGACAACTAACTTTTGTCACAAAGGCGATTTTAACGTAGTAATTTCACGCATTTATTCTTTTCGATTTACAAATTGATCATAGTTAAGCCATAAAAGTTGAAGGTGAAAATTTTATTAGAAGACTAAGACATTTCATAAGTGAAGTAAAACATGCTTAAATGGTGCTAGGCTTTTTTTTTCTCAAGTTTTATGATTATTGTTTTTCTCTGTACCAAAAGTCGGCAGCAAAAGTCGGTTTGTCTAATTATTTAAATATTTAAAAAGTACATAAGTAGATGTACTATGTTAAGTGAGTGTTAAAAAAACAATTGTTTAGTTAATCGCAGTTATGATGTTGTAAAAAGGGTCATCCACAACGGATGTCATGCCTTAAAGAGGAGACAGGCTCATGAAATTGTGACAAGGAGAAGACAAAAAGTGACATCACACAGTTATTGTAACAGTATGTTTGTAAAAAATGACATGTGACAAGAGGAGGAGTTAGCTGAAGTGTGACACTTTGTAAATAAGGAGGAAGGAGGTCAAATACGTTGAAAAAAAGTTCAACATCGTTTTGGACAGCTCATTAGTACTCCTTAAAAATCTCATTTTACTCCTTCAAAACTCTTCCAAAACTCCTTCATTTTATTTCTGAAGTTGAGTACGAACCCTGTTGTACTGGATACTTTTCTTTGCTGTAACTACATTAATTAATATAGCTATTTTCTTTTCTCAGATAAGTGTTTCAGATGCTGCTGATTTTGTGTTTTTCACATTTTAGAACATTTGTTGGTCAGCAAAAGTTAAGTGTTTGTATGTTACCTACCGCTTTTCCGTTTGATTTGAATGTCGGCCATTGCTACTTTGTTTGCTGTTTTAAAAATTTAGTGGAGTATTAAACTGTTTTGAAGTTTTTCTTTTCTTTATTGGTATGTTTCTTTGTTTCTGGTAAATGTATTTTTTTTTACTCAATGATAATTTTTTCACTAATAAGGAGTTAAGTTCACAGGTACCCTAACTTTGATTTCTGTTCGTGTATATTCGATCTGCATTTCTTCCACAATGTTAACTTTTCATTTTTTTAAACATAAAAATCTATCTTGCAAGTAGGCTAGGTATTAACTTAGATTTCTTTGCATGTGTTGTGTTACTTTGCTGAAAGAATTAAAACTCTAAAGTTGTTTTGTGGAAATGTTTAAGGCTTATTTTCTAGAAATTTTTATGTTCATGAATGTTCAGTTTAACCATTCGATTTAAGCATGCATTCCCCCAAAACATCTATCCAGTTTGTTAATTTTTACAATTGTACATTGTTTGAATATGTATTTGCATTATAAAGATAAAGATTACATTTTAGTCTTTCCCCTTGTTGTCGGATGGCACAAAAAGGCCCAATGCTGGGTTTGTTATTTGCATTCATGTTTTAGCACCTCATCTTTTACATTAGCAAGATGAGCACTACTATTAATATTATTTCTCCCTAAAAGCTATGAAATCTCATATGCTGGAATTTTGGTTTTACCAATGTATTAAAAGTGTCTCACTTACTCCTCCATAATAATAAGCATTTTTTGGCATGATTTTTTTTTCAATTTCCCGATTGTTTTATTTAAATTCAAATGGTATTATATTTGCTTGAAAACTCAGCCCACTGTTGACTAAAAAGTGGTTTTGTTTAAAAATGCCAGGTTAATGAGAGTGCATATGTTAAGTTTTTCTCTCAGGTGTTTTCGTCCTGCCAGAATGTAGATGAGTTTTCTGGATTTGACGGAGTTATTAAGTATCAAGTTTTTGGAAAATCTAACATATTAAAATTAGCTTAATGTTTTATAAGTCTCTGAATGCTGTAAATTTTGCAACAATTAAATATGAATCCAAGTTAGCCAACTATTACTCATAAAAGTTTGGCTTCAAAATTCACATTGTATGTATTTGATGTGTAGGTTTCACTAGTGCCGTACCAAGTAGCTCTTAGTTCGAGTTCAGAGCATCAACTTTGTTGACATACACTTTACCGAGCACTTAGAATGACACTAAATACTCATAATACAATATACAAATTATTCTTTTCCAAATATTTTATTATTTTATAGTATGAAAGAGAAAATAGAGAATGAGAAACATCCAGAGAGGAAAATTTTACTGCAACTACCTAATAAAATTGATGTAGTTTCTTTTTTATGTTCCTTCTCTGTCAAGCCAGTTTATTTTTATTTTTTTTTATTGCAGTATCCTGTGTTTGTTAAGTATGTAAATATATAATTCATAAATTGTTATGAAAAACAAGATAGCAAATATTTATTTCTTTATTTTAGCAGAGAAGAAAAAAACCAAGCGGAAAAATTAGGGAGAAAAACATTCAGGAGGAACTATTTAAATTAATGTAGTTTCTCTTTTATGTTTATTTTCTGTGTTTTCGACATCTTTTAAAATTATATCCTTTAACACTCAAACATATAAGGTAAGTATATCTTATAATTTAATAATTCCAAATGTGAAAACACATGCTTTATGTAGCATCAGTCCATTATTTTTGCAATTTTCTCATTTTTTGAATTAAAAAGTTTTCTTGGCTGTTTTTCAGAACAAAAATTAGAAAAGGGAGATGTTTAATTCAAATATTTTGGAACAGTTTGGACTTTTTGGTGAAAAGGTCTTCACGCCAGTTACATCTGCAATTGTGGTTATGGCTGCAATTTTCTTGAGTATTCTATACTCGACTGCAAGCTTACTTGACAATGGAGAAATAAGATGAGACCAAATGAAGGAAATAGTTCATTGTGTCTTTTCCGATATTCGGGTGAAATTACGCTCTACCGTTTAGAAATCAGATTTGTTCGTTAAACCCACGCATACTACCTTTTTTAGTCATAATTTCTGTCAATCTTTAAATATTTTCAATTTTACGAGCGAAGCAGCGCGGAACATTAAAACCATTTGAATCAAACACGCCAGCCAGTAGCAGCTCATACACAGGTGGTGATCTCCTCTTATTTGTGAAGCAGGTAGGGTGAGGAAGCTAGTAAGTGTGACGTTTTATCTGTTAACACGGTTTTTCTTCTGTGTGTCGTGATGATGTCACTGTCCACTTAAGTTGCAGGCAAGTATAGTTCCAAATGTCATGATGTTATTATAATTAAAATTCTAAATTTTTGCATTAAATTCTAAGTATTTTTTTCTGCTGTAATATGTATTAACAAAGTTCCAGATGTTGCATTGGCATTGCCAAAATAAGTATTTTTATAAATTGGTTTTCTCCCAGTATTAATCAAAATTAGGGCAACAGGTTCTGCCATGAAAGTTGTGGTTAAAAATTAGTTGCGGCACATCAAAACCTGACTAGATAAAATTAAATAAATAATAATAATAAACCTGAATTTTTGACATCTTGAATTAAAATTAAGCTTTTTGCAATCATGAGTGTGCATGTACTGGTGCGTGTGTTTTTGTGTATGTGTATTTGTAAAGATATGTGAATGTTTGAAGGCGTGTGTGTGCGTAAAGACGTGTGTATGTTTGAAGGTGTGTGTGTAGGATACAGAAGCAACCGCACAGCAGGAGCGGATTCTGGTGGTCAGTGCTGCTGATGGAGACCGTGCTTGCTGGAGAAGCAGGACCTGAGCCAGTCAACGGTGGTACTCCCGAGGCTCCTTTTCAAAAATCAAAGGACTAACATCATTCACCGGTGAAGTGAAAACAAGAAGCAATTCCTGATTGCTGAAAACAAACATAGATGTTTTGTCCCTGTCAAATTTTCATGCAATTGTGATGTTTTGTTTGTATGCATTTTTTTAAATGTTAGTCAATAAAAACATTTTACAGTAATTTTGATGACCTTAAAGCTTTTTTCACTACGTAGAATTACTTTAAAAAAGTAGAGATTGCTGTGTGTAACTCATGTAAAGGAAGGAGCATATAAAGGTAGGTCATTTTGCCTAGGAATATCAAAATTTTATTGAAGTTCAGTTTTCAGATTTGAAATTCAACATCTTTTAAGAGATATGAAACAAAATAAATATTTTTATATTTGTCTATTATTTTTTTCCAGATTATACATGCATTAATCACAATGCATCATAATATTTTAGTTTTATAGTTAATTCTTTTTGAACACTTATCAAATAAACTAAACTTTATTAAGTATTATGCTTTATTAAGTATAAAACTTCCAAAAAGAAAATGATATTTCAAAATTCAGAAAACTAGAATTTGCAAACTAAGATTAAATTTAATTCATTTTTTAGAGGAAATAGGAACCGTTTTGCAGAAAGGAGGGGGAAATACAGTCAAGCCCGCCTATTAGAATATCGGTTAACTGTATATCCTGCTTAATGCAACACATTTTCAATGTACAGAACCATTTATGTCTATTTTAATTCTGTTTAATAGAATATACGGCATGTTAGAGTAATTTTTGTGGAAGACTGGCTATTCCATTAGGCGAGCTTGACTGTATTTGGAAAAAATCGTAACACTGTGCAATAAAACATTTTATAGTGCACAAGTGATAAGAACTCATCCTTTGAGGATCATCAAGTCAATAGAACAAGCCTGTAAATAGAATGTTATTTTTATTAAAATTTTTGTGGTATATACTTTAAATCTATAGACAAACTTACACGTTTTAAGACTGTTTTTTTTTATCAGCAAATAAGTTATTTACAAATATTAACACTATTATTCATAAGTATCAGGAACAGATCTTACTCATGGTGCCAAATAAGTTACTTAAAGTATTAAAGCTTTCGCACTTAACTACAGTTATTAACATTTTTCCGAATTATTATTAGCAGAGATGCTAAATTTAGGTGATTTATTCATCGACACCAAAGAGTTGCTACTTTTTAACTTGTAAAATTGGTTAAAGCAAATTACTTGGAAAGTCTGAAACAGTATGCGAAAAAGTAAAAACTCCTTTTATAGGTACCCACAGGATGAAAACTCATCCTTTGATGATTATTGAAAAATGAAAAGTCTGTAAATAACTTATGAATCTAGACTTCATTTATTACTAAATTTTGTGGAATATATTTTAAAGCTGTAAACAGATTACAGGTTTAAAAATTACAATTTTTTATATCAATAAATTAATTTATTTGCAAATATAACACTTATATTCATGACAATCAGTGAAAAAAATCTAGAACAGTATGCAAAAAAAAATATTTTATAGGTAGGTATAGAATGAAAATTCCTCCTTTGAAGATTGAAAAGAAAGAAGGAAAGTTTATAAATGACTTTTATGACTGAAAACTTTATTTAAAACTTATTACTAATTTTTCTGAAATATATTTTAAAGCTGTAGACAAGTTTACAGGTTTCAAAATCACAATTTTTGTGTATCAATAAATAAGTTATTTGCAAATATAACACTTTACTTCATATTTATCAGTAAAAAGGATCGTCACTGCATTGCGAAAGCAAATTTAAGATATTTTCCAAATAACTTATTTTTTAATACACAAAAAGTTGCGTGTTTTAAACCTGTAAATTTGTTTCCAGCTTTAAAATATATTTAAAAACATGAAATCTATAAAACATTGATTCTAATATCTCCTATACATCTATATGATCAAAAATCCATATCTATAGGCAGTTATAAAGACATCCAAAAGCTTTCTGGACATTACATCCTATGAATAGGAAAGAAATATCCTCTACATGTGCATGAGCTATCCAGAATATCCCCTTCATATCTCTGAGATCGCCGCAGAACGTCTGGATATTTTGGATGTCACTGGAAGTTAAAAATTTTCAACCTTTCGACCACTGGTGGATATTCAATTAGACATTCGGACATCCCATGCACATGTTTTGTATTTGGCTCATATCCAGTTCTATGGCTAGTGGATCTCTTGTAGATAACTTTTAAAGATAGGTGGTTGTCTGGGAAGTTTCGTCGAAAGCAATTGACAATTTTATGTAATTACTTACAGTTTTAAAATCAGTTATTTTTTACGTGAAAAAAAATTAAACTTTTTTTTGATGAGATATCTTTTGTTGGTCTGCGTGGTAACTTTGAAATTCCATGCTGCTATATATTTTATATTGTGTAAAAAATTTTATTTATTAAGCTACAATATCCTTTTATCTGTAAAAATCAAAATTAAATTTTATGCACAGGAGCATTCACCGGAATTGAAAAAAGTATTAGGGGTTATTTTTTATTAATTATACTTAATATAGACAAATTTAGGAGTTCTATGGAAATACATTTTTAGTGTATAAAACATTCTTTATTTAAAATTGGACAGAGGCAAAAATTGTACTGTTAAATTTTTTTTTAATCAAATATTCGGTAAGCGGGCGTATCTCTTACTTATATTTTTAAAAAATAGGAACCTTTTCTTAAATTAAACAATTCTTTTCTAATCCGGCCTTTAGTTAAAAAATAAAAATACTTTAAAAACAAAATAAGACGATGTTTCGGTTTTAAAATGGTGGGGGCGGGGGGGGGAGGTCTGAATCGGTATAATATTGCACTGACGAATCTCATCACGGTTTTAACACCCATTTTTCGACAGGTTTCTATTTCATTAAAATTAAAAACTGAATGTTTTTAACGTCTGTTCCAGACGAAACGATGCTAGACTTTATATGATGTTAGTTTTTCAACATGAAACGGTTTTTTCGCTTATATTTAGTGAAATAACTAAATTTAAAGCGCGCAGCTCAATACACCAATCATTAGTTTCACTTCGAGTTGGGGGTGAGCATGGCGGATCCCAAGAGCTTCTATTCGCATCTACTTCTCCGCGCGTCAGAACCTGCGATGCGCGGTCCAGGTAGTATACAGGTCAGTGGTTCGCCGAGCTCAACTGGTAGCTACCGGTTAATCGATCACGTGACATCTAATGATCACGCAGCGGTTAGCAACGGTTACTCAGTGGTCGACCGGTTAGGATCGCCGAACAAAACCAATTACAGTACATTGGCGAAATGAGAAATAAAAAAAATGGATACATTAAAGCAACCCCGAGTAAAATGTAAACAGAGTCGCCCCTTTAAATTGTGAGGTAGAAATTTCAATGCGAAATATTGCTGTTTAAAGTTTTAGTTCGTTTTAATTTCACGATTTACTGTTTTTTGTGTTGTGAAATATTTCCGTTTTCGTAGGGTTTCTTCTGAATCTTAATTTACGTCTGTATTGTTGTTATGTTTGGAACCCTTTCCCCCAACTACCAATTACTTCTGAAGTGCTCCAAATTCAGAGTTAATTACAATACAATATGCTCCGAGCTTGTTACGGAATAGCAACCCCTTCTGCAAGTTTTCCGGATTTTTTGCATGCCATGAATGTAAGGGAAAAAAACGGAAACGAACAAGTTCAAAGGGTGCAAGAATAAGAATGCACTAGCCAAGGGCACTCACTTTGGCTCCCCCCCCCCCAACTTAACTATCACAGGTGCTATGAATTCAAAGTCAATTATACAATATTTGCTGTAAACTTCTTTGATAGGGAACATTTTAATATAATTAAGATTTTGGTGCAATCTGCAAATTGTTATCAATTATCAGTTCATTCAGGCAAAATTAACAAGTTCAAAAAAAAAAAAAATTTTTAGAGCTCTGAATATATTATTATCATTAGCATACAAATGAACTCGCACCTATTAGACTATAATGATTTAGTACAGTTAAGGAGTGACACAAGCTCGGAGCATAAAACAATCGAAATGGAAAAGCTTACAGTTCCTGGGGCCAATGACTACTGATTGCGAGTAGTTGGTGGTAGCCAAACGTGTCATTTTAATTTTTTCTAGGAAATGGGGGGGGGGAGTGTGCAAAGACTGACACTGGTCGCTCAAATTCTTACGAGCCCCACAGAGCATAGGAGCAGTGACTCAACATCTTCCCACCCATCCTTTCCCATTTTTATTATTATTATTATTTTTTTTTTTTTTATAAAACTAAAAACTGAGACAGATGAAGGTGAAATTAAATTAAATGAAAAGGATTATATTCTTTCCTGAGATAAAATGTATTTCTTAGATCATTAAATGGTATTATTTTTTACAAATTTTCTCACGACATTTTTATTGTCAAAAAACTTTATGAAATAACCAAAATCTTCAACATATTGTTCAGAGAAAACCAATAAATTAAAACATCAACATAAGAGACGCGCACTCAGATTGTATTTCAGTTACTATTCTCAAGTAGATAAAAAAAAATCAACAGTCAAAGAAACTCATTTTGAAACAGCATGTATTATCTACCATGTTAAAATCTGTTCTGCGTCTCTTTCAATGTGAGTTTATTGCGAATGTTTACAGCAAGCAGAATTTTCCAAACATAACAACAATACAGACGTAAATTAAGATTCAGAAGAAACCCTACGAAAACGGAAATATTTCACAACACAAAAAACAGTAAATCGTGAAATTAAAACGAACTAAAACTTTAAACAGCAATATTTCGCATTGCAATTTCTACCTCACAATTTAAAGGGGCGGTTCTGTTTACATTTTACTCGGGGTTGCTTTAATGTATCCAGGTTACCATGCTGTTTAATAGAACGCGCTCGTTTTTATTTCTCATTTCGCCAATGTACTGTAATTGGTTTTGTTCGGCGATCCCAACCGGTCGACCACTGAGTAACCGGTTGCTAACCGCTGCGTGATCATTAGATGTCACGTGATCGATTAACCGGTAGCTACCAGTTGAGCTCGGCAAACGCAAGCATTCCTTGCGTTCGACGAACCTCACCGGTCGACCGGTTACTAACCCCAGCGTTCTATGATCAACCGGTTACCATTCTAAGCAGTTGATTGGAGCACGTGATCATTAGCTGTCACGTGGTTAACTAACCGGTAGCTACCGTAACGTAAGCATTGAGAGCGTTTCAAAATTCGCCGCCGGGAACATTGGGCGCCGAGCATTTTGGACGCCGGAAAAATTGGGCGCCGAGCATTTTAGGCCCCGGGAATACTGGGCACAATATGCTCGGCGCCCAAAGTTCCCGGCGCCCAAAATGCTCGGCGCCCAAAGTTCCCGGCGTCCAAAATGCTCGGCGCCCAAAGCTCCCGGCACCCAAAATGCTCGGCGCCCAAAGTTCCCGGCTCCCAATATGCGGCGCCCAATTTTCCTAGACCGGGCTGCAGTGCCCCAGTTTGTTGGAGTTGCGAATAACGTCAGTAGCCGGTGAGGCCAAGTTTACCGGCTGCTACTTCCGAACACGTCTAGTACTTTTGTCCTCCACCTTCTTTCTTCGCTCCTAATTGCTCAAGGATACACAAAAACAAACGCTTAACCGACAGCACGGCATGTGGATCGTTTTCCATAATTTTAGCTTTAGATTGTGCATGAAACTCTCATAAATTTTCTTGTTAGATTTCAGCTGAGTTTAATTTATATAAATAAGCGGAAAAGTTTTTTAATTTTACAAATATTCCCAAAAGTTTGTATAGGTGGAACTATATTCCTCATGCGCAGGTGCATATTTTTGCACCAGAGATCTTTTTGCTTCCAAGGCGGAGTTAAGCGCAACGAATAGCGAGAGTAATTCGAACGATAAACTGAAAGCGGGTGAGAAGAAATTTTCAATATATTTTTTTTTTCTTAAAATTATATTTAAAAAAAAAAAATCTTCTGTTTTAAAAGTACGCTCTGGTACTAGTTTAAATGATTGCATGCTAAAGTTTGTGTGCTCAGTTGTTTATGGTAGCATCTGCATTCATTTTGCAATTGAAACCAGAAGCTTCAAGTATCTGAGTGTTTTCATATGTCACATTTTACATCCGAACTTCTGAATATTACAATTATGCTTAAGTATTGCTATATTAGATGATACATGTGCTTGGCTAGGGAATGTCATGTCGGAACATGGACGCAGTGCTTACATCTGCGTGGGGTTTTAAAATGTTACGTTACTTACAATACAAATTAAATTACTTTGTTTTCTCTTTCTAAATTTGAATATTTAATGCTCGTAAAAAACCATGTTGAGAGCTGTGTACGTGTTTCCACATATCGCTTAAGGGGAAGGGGAAGTGGGAGACATTGGTTAGCTTTTTTACTTTAATTGTTTATCTCATCAAAAAATATAATGAGTTCAGTGGAGTTTCGAAAATCCGAGGTAATTGGGGCTCACCTTACCTTGAATTACTGAAAACCTATTGTCTTTAGGAAAATTTCACTCAAGCTTCAACATAAATTTTCTTTTAATTGCATCTACACGAATGTCCACTTAATTTACACATTTATGTGCGCAAAGCAACCAAAACATAACCAACTTCTCAATGTATTTTTATTATTAACTGTACTTACTCAAAGAGTTTTACAAAAGTAAGATTTCTATTTTCAAATTTTAATGAAAATCAAATTTTTAGTTACTAAAGGTATATAACTTGAAGTGAGGCTCCTTGGATTAAGTGGAACCTCGATCTTTAGTGACTACTGTATTTCGATTTTCTACAATAAGTTTCACTAAACACTTCTCAACACCACAGATTTTTTTTTTTTTTTTTGGAAATATTAAATTGATAAAACTTTTTTATATTAATTTTTCAATCGAACCTTGTTAAGTGGACCTATTATTTCTCTAGTTCAAAACTTTCCTGGAGGGGGTGGGGGAGGAGGGCGTGCTCAATGCATGACAAAAATGCTTCACAATGAAAAAGTTTTAAATATTCAGTTCAATATTTTGTTTAAATCTTTCAATTTGAGCAGTCTCAATAATTTGAATGTACTATGAACTATATTTCGTATTGATGTCTTAAATAGTTTGTTTTTAGTCATTTAATAGCTTTTGCTTTAAGGCTTTTTACTTTTTAGTTGAGTAAGATTAAGTAAAATACTAATCATAAATCTGTAAAGAATGCAGCTATAAATGCACTGCAATTTGATATTTAACTTAAATATTTTCGAGGAAAAAAATTAAAATTAAAAAATTTATTTATTTTTGAAAAAATTTGAATATTACCAAAATTAATGCAGTAAACTTTTTTTTGTAGTTTTTAAATAAATTATAACACATTTTTTTATTTCAATAAAATTTTTCATAATTTTTAAATATTCGTGTGAATTTGTATATTATTCATTTATGTTACCATTAGTAAATAAAAAAAATGCTTAAAAATTGTACTTTTTATCTTCATCCAACAGTCTTGGGTAACAGAGCCGTGTCCAAGGGGAGCGTTTTAGGGGTTAAACCCCTCCCATTGGGGAGAAAATAATAAGCCTAAGGAAGAAAATATTTAGTTGACTTTTATAACTTTAATGTAAGAAAGTGAAAGTTTGCAAAAAAAAAAAAAATTCTTTCTGAAATTTTTTGGCAATTTAAGACTATTTTAGAGCTTTACCAACTGGAACAACATTTTGGAAAAAATATGGTAATCTAATTTGCATCTACAAAAAGCTCTTTCTGTTTAGTTTATCAAGCATCATTTCAGAATATGAAACCTAATATACATGCTACATTACAAAAGAATCTGTGAGCAGCTTTTAATACTAATTGCAAAATACCGCATAGTAAACAGATTTGATTTAAAAGGAAACAAACAAGATTGTATTCGAAAGATGTAAAATGAAGGAATGCTGCTGCTAATTGCACAGCCAGAATTATTCTTGGGGGGGGGGGGGGGGTGCAGTTCTTACGGGTCTATAAATGCCATGCTGGGATTGGCAATTTAACGTAAAACGAAAGTTTGTGCTGGATTGAACTCTTCCCCCCTTCCCTCCATCGGGTAAGGATGTGGAAGTTTTAAAACCCCTCCCTTTATGAAAATCTGAACACGGGCCTGTTGGGTAAACCATCCAATAAATCTATTTTTTTTTTTACTAATTACTTTTACTTTTTCTAATTTTTTTTAAATTTTATTTTCTTTATTATTATTTTTTTTTTCATTTTATTCTTTTTCCATCTCCCCCCCCCCCCTGGAACATTTTGCTGCATCTATTTTATCTGACATATTTGTGCGTACTTAATTCAACAGAGTAGCGACAGATCAGGGAAAAGTCAGGGAATTTTGAAAAAATAACAAAAAATCAGGGAAAATTGATTTTATGAAGAATTTTTTTTTTTTTTTTTGCTGTAATAAAGTTATAGTAAAATTTCAATAATTTTTTTGTTTTCTTAGCAGTGCAACTAACTTTCTGACTGACCTTCGTAAATTCCTAAATGCACAGTTTTTTGAGTGATCTTTGTTTTTGTTGAGGAATAAGGGTTTAGGTTAAAATAAAGATGAAGGAGGAAATTTTGAGACTGACCGTGTAGGTAGGTAGAAGCTGCCGATGGCAACAATCCTGGTGTAAAAACTGGCTGCACAAAACAGAATTGGAGATACATAGAAAATATTTTATTCATATTCATATATGTAATTGTAGATTGAAAAGAAATCTGAAAATTATTCATTGACTATGATACATTGTAGGCTGGGTTTGTTGTATTCAGGGATGTGCACAGAAATTTTAGGGCCCTGCCACAAATGACTTTCACGGGCCCCCTCCATATTGTTTACCCCTACATCCCTATATATATTTTACTCCTTGTTCTTGTTCAGCCCCCCCCCCCCCCTGTTCACGTCCCTGTTTATATTGACAATTGACTAGGAATGTTGGATTACTTGTTTTGTCACATGTTTACTTTGTGTTATACTGTATACTTATCGCAGTTCTCTCTAATTAGAAATATTTGCTCATTTTAGGAATAGTAAAACTTGTTGTGAGTCATGAGTTCTAAGAGAAATAAAAATAAAGAAACTGTTGAAGAAGAGGAAGAGTATATAGTTGAAAAGATTTTGAATAAACGAATAAGAGCCGGGAGAACCGAGTACTTTTTGAAATGGAAAGGTTATCCTGAGTAAGTTTGATAACAATGTATATCTTCCTTTCATTCTTGATTTATCTAATTGAAAAAATAAAAGTAAGAAAAGCTCATTATGTAGGGGTAAAAAATCTTTTCCAATTTTCAATGTTTGATACACCCTGATACAAAAGGTTGAACTTGCCCTTTTTTGCTCGAAACTGTGCCAAAAATGTGATTTTATTATCCAGAAACATTAATTGCAAGAAAATTAATGCATTCACTTTTTGTCACTGAAAGTCAGAAAAGAGCCCATAAGTGAAAAAGAAAAAAAAAATCTTTATATTTAACATAATTTGCTGAAAATTGCATGCCATACTTTAAGCTTCAATCATTTTGCATGCTGTAAATTTTTTATTTTGAAAAGTTTTTTTTCCCAATGCTTCTTTAAATAGGCTTATTTTATTTCTTATTTCAACACTATATTTTTTAAAGATAAAATTAAAAAGTTCTAATGGATTTTAATAACATAGGAGCATAGAAAAAGTGTCTTGAGTTCATAAAAATATTAAAATTTATATTGAAAGACAATGCATTTAAGAAGTGTTACTTTTACCAATCGTACATGCATCATTTTTTTATAAAAAATATATAGTTTATTTAAAACATTATCTAACGATTACCTTGCATTTTGTTCAGAGCTTATCTCCCCCCCCCTCCCGGATTAAATTGAACTTGCCAGTTATCTTGCAGTGACTTAAGAAAAAAGGTGTTCGGAGGTTGTCTCCTGGAAAATTTTTAAAATTTCAGTCTTAGAACTTTTTAGTTAGGTTTTTAGTTATCTTTGGTAATGTAAATATAGGGCAGGTGCTCTTTCTTGAAAAAAAATCGAAACTCTAGTGTTACAAGAGCAAATTTTAAAGCAACTTCTGAAGAATTTAGAGAAAGGTCTCTCTCTCAAGTAATCTCTTTGTAAATGAGAAATAGTTTTTAAAAATTCTTAACAAGTAGAATTTAAGTCAAGCATTCAGAGGCATAAAACTTAATGCAGTTTCTCACTTTGAGTTTGATTGCAGATACCAATTTTGTGCTTAGCAGCACAGTTTTAATGTACTTTAAACTCTCTAGTATTTTTTATGCACTTCATGGATGCAAAAACTAGATTCAACATTTAAAAACAATGCTTATTAACTTTGCAAAATATTTGAGGTCCTAATAAAGTTCTTTTTTGTTTCACTAAGAGAATATGAAGCCTGTAATAAATGTTTTGGTTGAAGTAATAGTTTGATGTGTTTTAATGCCCCTTAAAAGAAAAAATTAAGCTCTATTTTGTAACGTGTCCTAGATCTGACAATACTTGGGAACCAGAAGAAAATCTTGACTGCCCAGACATGATTGAAGAATTTGAGGTTCAGCATAGAAAAAAAGAGGCGGAAAAAAAACACAAGTTAGGGGATGACAGCTCTCCTGTTCCTGTCAAGAAGGTTAAAGCAGAGGTCAGTAACTTGCTGTTCTAAAAACACTTTTTTAGGGCAGTTCCACAGTGTCGGATGTAAAAATTGCACAAAATTCATTATAAAAAACCAACTCATTTATTTGTAAACAATTTTGAACTGGATCAAAATATTTTTTAAAATACTTTCCGATATACAGTCGCTCCCAAAAGTGTTCGTACACTTGGAAATTTTTTAGTAAAACCAAACTAACACAAAACTTCGATTTCGAATATGAAGTCCAAATTTTTTTCACATCATTCCTATGTCATTGTAAATAAAACCCTGTGACAGATCTTCTGTTATTGACAGATATTCTGTTTGAAATGGGTCAAAACATGAAGAGACAGAGAAATAATACAACATGAAAGTCATCGTACACTCAAATATTTTCGAATAAATTCATGATTAAAATTATCATGTGTCATTTTTTTTAATTATTTTTGCATTGTGTTGACCCTTAAAGGTGATTTGGATTTAATTTTTTATTTATATATTCCTGAATATTGTGCTTACTACTTTAAAATGGCTGGTATTTGAAAACAAACACAAACACCATTCGTAAGTGTTGAATTTTTTTCCCCACAGTAGCAGTAAATTGTTTTGAAATGTCTCTAAATTAGTTAATTTATTCCATTCTGTAGTAAAGTGCTTGATAAAATGCTTAAAAGAAAAGAATTGGACTGAAAACAAGATAAGAAAAGGTCAACCGGCAAAGTTGACAAAGCGTGATTGGAGATTTACAGTTAAACTATGAAAAATACACATTTGAGTGCTGTAGAAGTTTTTGCAGAGTTAAATGAAAATTTGTACGCTTAATTTTCACCTAAAATTGTTCGCCAAGTTCTCTGATTAGCTGGATTAAATGGGACCTCTTCCCGCAGAAATTTTCTTGGCCGTGTGAAAAGCAAAAAGCTCACGCTTTTTGTCGCAAAACCAATGATTTTATAAATGAGCTCAAAACGTTTTGGAATAACTTCTTACTTACCCACAAAAATAAATTCATCATTTTTGGTTAAACTATTGTTATAATTGTAAATAGAAGAAAAAATTAAGAACTTAATCTTAAGAACTTAGTAGGACCAGTTGATCAGGACGTTGAAGGTGTTCTTGTGTGAAGGTGCGTATCAGCATCAAGACTTGGTAGTTTGGAATTTTTTGATGAAATAATGAATCATGCTGTTCATTTAAATATTTAAAAAACCAATTTTAAACTCTTAGCCAAAAATTTGGTTATCGGAGAACACTTTTTTTTATCAAGATAATGATACTTTTTCAACGTTTGAGTCTAGTGCCTCGAAAATTGCCCTCAAGTTTAGAAAACACCCCCTCAATCTCCAGATTTAAACTTAATCTAACATATTTTGAGATATCTGGAGGCTAGATTACGAAAATACGGCTTTGAAACGAAAGTAGAGCTAGAAACAGTAAGACTCGAAATGTGATTGAACACTTGCTCAGAAATTATGCAAAAAGAAAGAAAAAAAATAATGAAATCTACTCCCAGACTTTTAAAAGGTGTTGATACTGCATGATATTCTACTAAATAATAACTTAATAAAAAGCCAGATTATTCAATAATATAATATAGACATTTTTTAAAGTGTACAAAGACTTTTGTGAGATAAAATTTCTGGCACTTTTTGGTTTTTGATTTTTAAAGAATTAGGTTTTAATATTATTAAAAAAAAATTCATGCAGTTTTGTTGAAAATTGATAATAGATCTTATAATTAAATACCTGTTCCAAAATATTAATTCTAACCAATGGATATGGTCCTATTTCATTGAAAGTCGTAGGTGTACGAACACTTTTGGGAGCCACTGTATGTTGAATTGTTAAGCATGAAAAGAATTTATGATAAAAAATTTTAGTTTCAGAAAAAGAATATTTAACCATAGCTGCCAAGTGCTCCGTTTTTCCCGGAGTTTCTCCGATTTTTATTGCGTACTCCGAAAATCCGATTTATTCCAAAAAACTCCGATTTTTCGACTTTTCTTCACCTATTGATTTCAGAAGAAATTTCCTTATCCTTAAAGGCAGGATTTATGTACAAACTCAACAAAAGAGAAGACAATTTCTTTTGACAATTCATTTTTGGAAGCATTAGTGTCAGGATAAACATTGAGGGGAGCGCCGATCGGAGAACATCAGTTTTTGATCGAGCATTTCAGCTGCACGCGTGTAAAACATCGCCACCATGTTTGGTCATTCACAAAATGGAAGTCGACGATGCTAGGCGCCTAAGTTTTCAAAGAAGAAGCAGATTTGGGTGTTTTTCTTAACTGAAAAATCATTAAAGTAAAGTAAAATGTGCTACAATTTTTTTTATAAATATTTTGAATAATTTTCTTGAGAAATGAAAAAAAATCATACTATTTAAAATTTCATCTTATCCTCACTGCTTTGGAAGCTGTTGCGCTAAATATTTTCAATTAAATTGTAGTTTCATGAGGATTTTAAGTTATTTGTATGCAACAAGTTCAAACATTTCTATCCTAATTTTTGACTTAGTCGCCATATTTGGTCATTTTGTGAGATTTAAGTACTTCAGTCTCTTTTAATGACCTAGTTTCTAAAAACGGAATAAGATGTTTATTGCAATGCAAACTATTGAAAATAATTCAAAATGGGCCTTTTTTTTTTTCAGAAAATTCTTAATTATTTTCTTGAAATATGCAAATTTTTTTCTCCAGAATATTACTTTATCCTTATTGTTTTAGATGTTAACTACTAAATACTGATTATATTTCGTCTAAATTATAGTTTTTAAGGATTATTAATTATTTATAATTACTTTCATGCAACTAATTCAAAAATCTATTACCTTAATTTTTTGCGTAGTCACCATATTTGGTCATCCGCAAGATGTAATTAGATGAGATTAATTGCCTAAATTTCCGAAAACAGAATTGGATATTTATCTCAATACAAACTATTAAAAATAACATACAATGCAAAAAAAAAAATGTTTTTTTTTTAAGGGAAAATTTATCTGTATTTGATCCTCATTGACTTGGAGGTTTTGCTATAAACTGAAACTGTTTTATTTGAACTGCCGTTTCCTGTTGACTTCTCATTTATTCTTTTTTTTTTTTTTTTTTTTGCGAAAAGATCAGAAACCTATTTTAACTTAAATTTTCCGTTTGTAAAAAAAGTATTGAATAATACTCTTTTAGAATGTGCGAAGTCCTATTCATTTATTTACTTGTGAAAGTTGTAAAAACTCCCCCCCCCCCCCCCCGTTTGTATTTTAAAATTTAGCGACAGTATTGGCCACTAAATTTTTGGGGTCTAGTGGCCACTTCGAAAATTCCTGAGAATTGACCTTTACTATGAAGTTACATAAGAGCTTTACTTCCAAGCATAATAAGTAAATTGTGTGTTTTATTCTTCAATATATTCTTATGCAATGCATTTTTAATACACGTATATGCATTAAAAATATTTAAAAAGAGGTTGCAGTTTTATTAAATCAAACATCTATGTTTTGTTACTTTTCAATATGTAGCTACGTAACGATGCTTTTTTTTGGGGTAAAATAATTTTATTTTAATCTTGGTTGTAGTTTTGCTGAAAATCAAACATGAAAATTCAGAAAAGCATTATAATGGTGCTTAAAACTTATAGAAGCTTATGGTACAGAAGGAAGGCTTAGCACAGACCACAATTTCTTGCTCCTATTTTTTCCCTTCAGTGCTCCTATTTTTTTTATCTTGAGGTTGGCAGCTATGATTTAACTCATGGTATTGTACGTATGAGCTGAATCTGAAAAATGAAACTAGCAAAACTAAAATCCAAGATTCAGGTCAATGGTTTAATCTGCAACAATGTAACTACTTTTATATCAAAGAGCAATGAATAACTCATAAATTTTTTT
Source organism: Uloborus diversus (assembly GCF_026930045.1). Lineage (NCBI taxonomy): Eukaryota > Metazoa > Arthropoda > Arachnida > Araneae > Uloboridae > Uloborus > Uloborus diversus. The sequence goes on from NC_072731.1 coordinate 16,800,323, forward strand.
TTAATTTTAGAGGAACACTCTATAACAAAAAAAATTGACGCACCAAAAAGCAATCGTCCGATTGCTTTGAAATTTCATATGCATGAGTGTTTTGATCAGATATGCTAATGATTAAAATTTGGTGTCCAATGAATGAATCGTTTGATCTTCATCGCATCGGAACTTCACATCCAGCAGATGTATATAAGGAGCCAACGGTTGTTAAAAATTTTGGTTTGGTTGAGATTCAGATTAACTTTTAACAACTTAAAAAATGCCTCGGCACAGAGTTTGTGCACATTACAAGCTATTGTCAGAGTTTGAGAGAGGTCTTATCATTCAAGGTGGCAAGAGATCAGGGAAAAGTCAGGGATATATCGGGGAATTTGGAAAATATAACAAAAAATCAGTAAAAATTGATTTTATGATTTTTTTTTTTTTTTTTTGCTTTGTAAAATTAAATATCTTAATTCCCTATGCATTTTCCGCTAATTATCTGTTCAAAAAAAAGTAAAATTATTGAGGTGCGATTATAGACTGCCGCATATTTGTGCATCCTTTTTCCTCAATGTCAAAGTATTCAATCTTACTTATTAAACACAGGATGAACTTTCTAAGATTGCTTCTATGTTTGTAAAGTTGTTTATGTTACCTAGCTTGAAGTTTCCTTTCACGCATGTCTTCCACTATGTATGTATATATATATATATATATATATATATATATATATATATATATATATATATAGGGTCTATTACAAAAGTAATGCAATTATTTTTTTGAAAAGTAATTTATTGAATAGATTTGAACACAACACTTAAAATTCTTCAAAGTAATGTCTTTAGGCTTTTGCACATTTCGTCTATCTTCTCTGCCATGACTGGTAAGTGCTCTGAAAGGCGTTTTGGGGGGCCTCCCCTAAGGTCTTCATCACAGCTGATTGGATCTCTTCTAGGGATGAAAAATAGGTTCATTTCACGCCTGCCTTAATCCGAGGGAACAAAAAGAAGTCTGCCAGGGCAACGTCAGAAAGATAGGGGGCTGGGACAACGTTTTCACCTGGTGTTTAGCCAGGAACTCGCGGATTCACAGCACGTTATGGCAAGGTGCTTCGGCACGAACTTGCCTCACACTTTTCTCATTGCTAAATCTTGAGTAATGCGAAGCACAGCAATAGACGACATGTTCAGTTCATTTGCAACCATCTTGATAGTCAATCAAGGGTAAAAGTTCAACAATTGAAGAACACGAGCCAAATTGTTGTCAGTTTTGCTAGTTGACGGCCGCACAGAGTGTTGTTCATCTTGAACCTCTTCCCGGCCCTCTTTAGAGGTCTTTAACCACCTCAAAACTTGTGAATAGGACAGAGAAGAGTCGGCGTAAGCCTCACGAATCATTTTGTTAGTCTTCTCAAGAGATTTTGTTGGTTAAGCAACAAAACTTAGTCGCGTACTATTTTTCCCATGACACAGCCAATGCACAGAGGTTAACATTAACTTACGTCCGGCTACTTCCACAGCTCGGAGGACATTGAGACTGGTTTTCAAGAAAACCTTAGGTTCCCCCTCACCTAAACCAAGTAGTTCTATTATACTCCGACCAATAAAATCAGCCTGAAAAAAACCATTGCATTACTTTCGGAATACACATTGTATAACCAACCATGTACAAAACAATAAATTTTTGCCCAAAAATTATATTTTGATCACATGTTTAAAGAATTATTGTGTGAAACAACTTAGCAATCTAATATGACATTCACATTAAATGTGTTGGATATGCCTAATCAATGTTGATAGCCAAATTTCGGAAATAAAAAGCCATTCTACGAAAAGTAAAAAGCTTAACTGGTTACAAAAAAAAGCAAACATCAACAATTATGACATTGAAAAGGAAGATTCTTTGGTTCACAATATGTTTCTTTCATAATTTCATCAAGTCTTTCAGTAAAAAATATTATAAACTGTGTAATACATATGTATGTATCAGTTTTAATATTTTTTTCATGTTTAGATTTTTTGTTAAATTTCCCTTTTTTTTTTTTTTTTTTGTAAAATACCCAGTTTTTGGGTATTTACCCGATCCACATCACTAGCTCAGTTTAGTGAGATATGACAGCTCGGATGGAAATGATTGAGCTGGCGGTGTATTTTATTGAACCTCATTAGGTTTTTTCGTTTTTCATTTCTTTTTTAATACAAACATTTCTGTTCAGTATATTTCGCAAACCTTTTATTCAGCGTAATGTCAATGGTTTACGTTTAATTAGAATTATGAACCGTGTTGATACCTCCTGGTTAATTTTTAATTGCTACATTAAGATGTTTTTTTTACCAACACGTATTCTCTTTTCAGGGTCCACGAGAGGCCATATCAGCCTTGTCAGAAACTAGGGGCATGGTCCTTAGAAGGGCCCAGCTCTTGAAAACTTTTTAGGGGGATGGGATCTGGAGACCGATCTGACGATGGGTCCACCTTGACCTTCGGCGGCCCTGTTAATTTTCCCTTGTACTATAATTAAAAATAACTGATTGAAGAATGCAGTTTATTTCTTGAAATTTCAAACACTCATCCATCATACAGAACTATAAAATGTTATGTTTGAGTCGGTATTTCAATTTCTCCGTAATTATGTCCCATATTTCCATTTCAACCAATATATCGGAAGGATAGAAATCTAAATATCGTTACCGTGGTAATAGTTATATATTGATATATGACAATATATCGGTATATCGTCCAGCCCTAGTTGTGACTTAATCTTTTAAAACGTTTTACTCATTCTATTGTTTGATTTTGTGTGTGTGGTTTTACTCATTCTATTTTTTGATTTTGTGTGTGTGTGGTTTTACTCATTCTATTTTTTGATTTTGTGTGTGTGGGTTTTCTCCCTTGTTTGATTGTTTATATAGTGTTCAATTCATTTTATGTATTGTTTCGCTTTTTCCCCTCTGGCCCTATGTGATATTATGTGGTGCTTAGGGGTTACTATATGTGTCTAATAAAAAAAAAAAAGAAAAAGAATGATAAAATCTGAGCAAATGAAATTGAAGTCCTCCAATTTACACATGAAAGTATGTCTTTTTTTGATGACCCCCTTACCATTTCAATTTACAAATTGCAGGGCTATCTAATTGCACAGCTATTTGGGAGGAAAGGCAAGCATAACAACTATTTTGTCAAAAAATAGGCAATACAGCCATTTTGCATTCAAATTTTAAAATATATTCATGATTGTTTTAACAAATTAGTAACTCAAGCAAGGAAAAACTCCCTATGTTTTCCCTTGCACTGTCTTTAAGACTCGCTCATTCTTTTTCTTCCTTTTTTTTTCCTTCAGAATAGTTATATCCAATTTGTGGAATTTTTAAGGCACATTTTCAAAATAGTGCAGCACATTAGGCCATTATAGTTCGTAAATCTTTGAAAAAACTTCTTGTTTTGCAAGTTAAAATATAAATGGCTAATCTAAAATAAATGTGTTGCAGAAAAAAAGAAAAGAACATGAAAAAAAATTGTGTAACAAAATTTACTATTTCTCTCATTTTGTTATGTTTCAATATGCATCCAAATACATGACAAAGGAAGAGAGGTAGTAAATTTCTTATCCAGATAATGTACAAAATATACATACTTCATAAATCAGTATCCAAGTAGTTATCAACAGTTTTGACTGTTAGAATGTCCATTTAAAAGGTGTCTACTTTCAGGAGGAACGTCCTCGGGGATTTGATAGAAATCTAGACCCGGAAAGTATTATTGGTGCCACAGATACAACTGGTGAACTCATGTTTTTGATTAAATGGTAAGAACTTGTGAATTATGCTCAATTACATATTTTCCTGCCAAGTTGTGAAGTCACTTTAAAATATCTAGTAAGTTTTGTGGTTAAATGTTTCAAGAGTTTTAAATCTCTTGAAATCTACATGTGATATTTATAGTATGTATTATGGTAGTGCCTTAAATATTTTTTGACTAAGTGCTGGATTGTTTTTTAATGTCCTGAAGGGTATGCACTCAGGGTATGTTCATATCTCTCGCGCAGCTCAGAAACGGTATTTAGTCAAAAAATAAAATTTTATATGTGAACATGCACAGTATAGAATCGACTTTTGCACCGTTCTTGATTACAGTTCCAAAAAGGTTCATTGTTGGGTTTTGTGTCAAATTCAATGCAGACCAAAGTTATGTCATTTGGAGATCAGCTCAGGGTTTGTATGCGTTAAAAAAACCACAAAAGCTGCTTGAAATAAAAGTTTATCTTTTAAATACTTGAATACCTTGGAAAATGTTAAAATGTAGGTTGCAGTCCTTGATCTTTATGACTTACTTTTGAAAAAAAAAAAAAAATGCTGTTATCAATATTTGTTGAAATTAGATGGACCAATTACTATATTATTCTGAATACCCAGTATTAGGTTGTAATTCCTACCAAATATTCTATTAACACTAGCTACATCGCCCGGCTTTGCACGGTCCACCTCAAAAATAAAAGTTATGTCAAGTGACGGGTGTTCAACAATCAGGCTTGAACAAAAAAAATCCGTAAAATTTTGCAGCAGATTTCAGAAAAATAACCAAAAAGTAAGCATTTTAAATCTCTCGATTACAAGAGAAGCCTTCAAAACAACCCAGAATTTTATTTGCTGAAATTAGAGACAAAAAATAACAACAGATCTTTCGTCTCAATAATTTTCTTCAAGCTATAAATTTTATAAAAGTATTGTTGCAGAAAGTTGAGATGAAGCATTTGAATGGAGGAAAGCCTTCAAAAAATGGGGATTTTATGTCACTCTAAATGTCATAATAGTTTTTAATTGATATCTCTGCTAATTATTATCGAAGGATTATATTAAATAGCCAAATATAAAGACGGGAAGATTACGAATCCATCGATACCTGGTTCAATGGTCAGTTCACTGTGGTTTGGGAGAAGAAACTTGGACGTAGATGGCTACATAAGTACATACATAGATGCATACGCTCAGTTTTTAATTATATAAGTTAGCCATGATATTTTTATTTTATGCCAGTTTAAAACAGAAAAGTTTTTTTTTTTTTTTGAAATATAAATCCATTTATTTCCTTTTAACATCCTAAATTTATCTACATTAAAAGTATAATTATTAAGTTCAGATAAATAAAATGTCATTTCAAACCCATAAGTAATATGGTAAGTGGCTAATTTGGTTTATGTAGGTTTGCAGTTTCTATATTTCCCTATAAATCTGTAAAACATTCTTATTTTCCAAAATTCCTGTATTTTGTAGTCCCTACTTCCTTGCATCTCCTATTTTCCCCCATCGATCTTCGGACACCATGATTGGCACTGAAAAGCTTATTTTTTGGTAAAATGTCAATGCCAAACTCGTGCTTCGTTGAAAATGTTATGCCTTGTTTGAGATTTCATTCCTTAAGCATCTGTTGAAGTTTCAATTATTTTTAAAGCTTATTAGTATAGGAACATAGCTACCTCAAACCAGCTTATTTTATTCTTTATTTCAATAGTTAATTTCTTGTTTAACTTGATTTTAGTTGTTGGGCCTAATCAACCTAGAGAATAAGATTTAACACTCAGTCTTGGATTTTGATTAAACTTAGCTTGTTTGTTCCTCTTATGTGTTTAAGAAATCATGCAGAAGATTTTTGATAAATCTCAAATTGTTTTGGTTTTTCAACTAGTTAAAAGTTTTTGGTGTTAAAGTTTTTTATGATCAGATGAGAGAATTTGAATTTGTTCCTGTATGGAAAACTAATTATAAAGGATTCATTGATTGAAAAGCAGCATTGATATAGTTAGTACAAGTATAGTTTGATGTGCAAGGAATCGAGAAGAATGTAACAAACCTTTAATTATCTTCAGTTGGTTGGGGAAATTTAAAACTAAATTTCGGGATTCACGGCAAGTAAAATCACTAAGAGAAAAGATACCAAAGCTTGGAACTGTTATTATTTTCATTATCAATGCACCAATAGATATGTTCTGCATAAACTAATCAATTTGCTAGTTTTTTGCACTTTTTTGTAATATTTTATTTCAGGGTGGCGACAGATCAGGGAGATCAGGGAAAAGTCAGGGAACTTTATTAATCAGGGAAATATCAGGGAATTTTGAAAAAATAACAAAAAATCAGGGAAAATTTATTTTATGAAGATTTTTTTTTTTTTTGCTTTACAAAATTAAGTACTCTAATTCCCTACACATTTTCTGCTAATGAGCTGTTAAAAAAAAAAAGTAAAATTAATGAGGTGTGATTATACACTGCCGCATATTTGTGCATCTTTTTTCCTCAACGTCAAAGTATTGAATCTTACTTATTAATCAAAGGATGAACTTCCTGAGATTGCTTCTGTGTCTGTTAGGTTGTTTATTTTACCTAGCTTAAAATTTCCTTTTACGCTTTCAATGCTACGTAAAATAAACAACCATACAGGCAAAGAGGAAGCCTTCATTAATGCCTTAGCTTCTTTGCCTTTATTCCGTTGTCTTGAAGTGATTAGCGTACTGTAATCACGATCTCAAGAAGAAATCTTTGGTTTTTGAATTAATACTTTAAAAGCTTAAAAGTTATCATTTCTTTGCATTTTCAATTAAATTGCTAAAACTGAACTTTCAATAAAAAAAACTTTTGTTTTTTGCCGTTATACTATTTGTTGCCACCGCAGATCAGGGTTGGCAAGGTTTTGGACACTACGGTAAAAACCCTGGTTTTTACCGTCCTGTCCAAAACCCTTGTGTCCAAAACTGTCCAAAAGTGTCCAAAACTATATTTTTAGAAAAATTGTATTCTGTTAGAAAACATCAAAAACAGAATAAAATGTATCAAAGTAATGTTTTAGATAGAACATTTATTCAATGAGAACATTCAACTTATTTATGCAGCTGATTTAAAACTAGTTATATAGAAGTTGAATTCTCGATTAAAATTTCAATTTGTATGCATGATTTTATTTAGCTTTTTTATATTAGTAACCGAATTTCCCTATGTTTATGCAGGTGGGCAAATAAAAGCAGGGTTTTTATCATCCTGTTCAAAACCATTGTGTCCAAAACTACTTTTTGAGATTTTGTGAGAAAATATCAAAAACAGAACATATATATATATATGTAACTTATTTATGTAGCTGATTTGAATCTAGTTACATAGAAATTAAATTCTACAATAAAAATTTCAATTTGCATGCAGGAGTTTTTTTTATTTTCCACAAACCAAATTTTTCAACATTTATGCATGTATGCAAAAGAAAGTGTTCAAAATATGGTGTTATAACTGACTTAAATGCAATAAATTACAAATTTTTTTCATAGTTACAGAATGTATTATATTAAAAATATGAACAAAAAAAGAATAGCACTAGTTTTATAACATAAGTGTTTCATCATCAATTTCTTGTTTTTTCATCTATGATTTAAAAAATAATTTTCGTTAAACCGTCGTGTAAAACTTATTTGAAAAAACATTTAAAATTTTTTTTTTCTTTGGCTCCTAAATATTGCACATTTTGTAATATTCCTTTGAGTTATAAATGGAACTGAAATTAGTTGTCTTGGTTGTGTTGTGAATTTCCTTTCATAACTCTACCAACTGTTACATAAGAAAGTTTTTATGTAGTAGTTATTGGCAATTTTTTTAAGTAAAATATTTTTAATTAACATTTTGGAGAAAAATATTACCAAATATTCATTAATTAAACCTCATTATTATCTATAATTATGCATTACAAATATTGCAGTAAATACGAATTGATTAGATAACACCTGTAGCATAGTTTTGGACAGTTTAAGACAGTTTTGGACACTTTTGGACAGTTTTAGACAGTTTTGGACGGTAAAAACCACCTGTCCTGTCCTAAACCAGTTTTGGACAGTCCAAAACCCAACCCTGCTGCAGATTATAAAGGTTTTCTTTTCTTCAGACTTAAGTGATTCTTTAATTTTATAACCAAGTTGTATTCTTTTATATGTTTTGAAATTAACTAATTGCTTTTTTTTTCTTTTTTTTTCTTGCATTTCAAAGTTTTTTGTTACAAAAGCAATCTAAGATTTTTTTTCATTACATTTTTTTTTTCATTGAAATGATTTTAAATAGAGTTAACTTGTTTACTTAAATAAATTTTTTTTATTGTCAAAATGCTGTAATCATTCATTAAAACCTATGTTCTTGATTAGAGAAAAGCTCCCTATGAATGGATGTCAAATGGTTTCATCTGTTTTGCATAAATATTCTATTCTTTCACTATTACTTGTTATTCTTGCAACAATTATTATACTGTTTGAAAACTTAGTTAAAAATGACTTTAATTACTTTTTAGTTCTATCTTAAATACGCATATGGTTTTAAGAGTAATTTTAATAGTTTCTTAAAATTCTCATGCTAAGTGGTTTCTGGAAGTGAAGTTTTTTTTTTTTTTTTCTAAATTTTCTATAATCTTTCCATTGTAGAAAAATTTAATGTACTGTTTTGTAGGTTCCCCCCCCCCCCCCCCCCCCCCCCAAAGATTGACTTGATATATTTTTTTAACCATTTTATTAAAAAAAAGTAACATCTTTTGAAAATATATCTTTAGTTCAACAACTTTACACAGCTTAAAACGTTAAAAATACTGCATTTTATACAGATATACAATGGATTTCAAGTAGAGCAAAGAAAGAAAACGATTATCATTGGTAACGTAAATCAGAGAAATTTGGTGAACTTAATCAGGGAAAAGTCAGGGAACTTTTTTTCACAGTTCCTGTCGCCACCCTGTATTTGAAAAACAACAATAATATGAAAAATGATTTTATTCTTGACACAATAATTTAAATTGCTTGTGATTAAAATCCAGATATTTTGCCCTTGAAGACATGAAAAATTGACATTTTAAGGTAATATAACCAAGATAGCCAAAGAACGAGCCACTGGCTCCTTCTTTGGGACACAAATCTAGATATATATCCATATACTAGATTACTGCCATAGTTCAATAACGAGACATGGTAAAAATTTTGCACTCTAAAATGGGAAATGTGTAAGGCAATATGACATTAGAGAGTGGGAAAACTGGAATTCATCTTATCTCTATAAAACTAGATAAAGCATGAAATACTGTGTTTATCAATATAGAAATTTCAAAATCAAAACTTTTGTCTTGAACTAAAACAGCAATAAGTATGTTTATGTAGGAATAGTAATTTAATTTGCATTTTAGAAAAATGCAATACTATAGAAAATCTCAATTGAAACATTTTTCTCCAGTTAATATTTTATTTTTAAATATTTTTCACTGAAAAAAAAATCATATTTTATTTTTGCATCAAAAAGTTATAAAAATTGGCAGAGTTTATGGTCATTACTAGCCGCAGGGCGGCTAAATTAGCCACTCTCAGCGTGAGGATGAACCCTTTGGTGATGTGCTTAGGAGGTTTTGCTGCCTTCTTGCTGCTGCCTGCTGCGCAGCATAGACCTTGACGCCTAAGGTGTCTTACTCAACCCGCCTACTTCAGGTTTCTGCTGCTTCCAATTTCAATGGAGGTACCGCAGGGTTACTTTAGGACTTTGCCCCGTATTTTACCCCTGACACTGCTTAAGCTAGTGAAAGAATTTAATTGACGTTTTTGGGATGTAAATTACATTTTTTTAAAGTAAAGAAAAAATCATGGCATCAAAAAACGTGCTTTAAGCTATTCATGTTGACATAAGCCTTTATTTTTTAATGGTCTGGAGCAATTTCATAAAAAGCCAGAAAGTTTTTAAAATGTGTAAAGTTAAGGAACTTCTGGCATGCTGCATAGCAGAAAACAAATTTAAATTGTAACAGTTAAAAAGTTAACTATGTTAAGTTGTCTATGTGGTGCATTGTATGCAAAATTTGATGTCATGCGGTGACTGCTTAAATAGCAAGTCAATCTTTCTCTTATTTGGTACCATATTGCAGTAGGCGTTTTATTTTGATGTGTGCTCAGAAGATTGATCTGCCACTCAGAGGATGTTGAAATTTATTTGAGGTATGTGAAAAGTAATGAGTTGGTTATCCTGCTAAAAGTGCCGGAGTGTTCTAAAACTGCACCCTTAGTGTAACAAAGGAGTTTTTGAAAAAGTAAATAAAATATGAAAAGTTGATGTTTTGAATGCTAATCCTCACGGGACCGGATGGTCTTATCGGGCAGAGAACAGATTACAGAGCCGGTCAGAGTGGATTCAGTTTATCAAGAGCTGTCCTCTACAATTGAGTGGTTCCTGTTTTGCCTGGATTTTGGGCAGCTTATCTTTGCAGCATATGGTGAGACATCCTCTGCTGTTGCACGGGTTTGCCTGAATTGGATTGACCATGGAATTGGAACGGCAGAAAACAAACAGGAGTTTTAACTCATCTGTACGTCCGACAAACGGATGTTGACTTTGTGTTTTTCATAGGGGTGCGCCAAATTTAAAGTGTGAACTGCTAGTGGTGAGAACATTTTTAAATAGTTGATTCTGGACAGTACCAATGTAGTGGCATGGTTTTTTAGGATGGACTCATTTAAAGAATCAAAGATGTTTTAGAACTGGTATTTAAATCATCCATATAAATTGTTTATCAGGATAGTAGGGTAATTTTATCAGGATCAGTATGCCCTTTTATCCAGAAGCACCTTGCGTCTTTTTGGATCTGGGGGAAACACTATCTGTTTTGTTGTTATGAAAGTAAGATTTTTGTTGGTATGTTATTTTTATTTAATTTAAATTTATCATTTGATGCCTTAGAATGAACTCCTTTTGCTTAAACAGAGCTATATCAACTTTTGGCTATTGAGAGTTAACTGCTTTGTGCTATTCTGCTTGCAGGAAAAACTGCGATGAAGCAGATCTTGTGCCAGCCAAAGTTGCCAATAAAAGGTGCCCTCAAGTAGTGATCAAGTTTTACGAGGAAAGACTTACTTGGCACGCGGGAACTTCAACAGAAGATGATGACACCAAAGACAAAGATGCAAAGAATTAAAACCAGCAGAATGGTGCTTTTATCAAACCACATGTTTTTACTGTTAATGTCTCACTTTGTAAATATTCATTGTCATAAGATATTGTGAAATATTTGCATCTGTGTCACTTTTGTATGTTAAAAAAATGTTTTGTGGGGAAATATATTTCATCAAAATTTTAATTCTAAATTTTGTTGTGAACAAGAGAGAACATTCTAAAATGCACTAAAAATGATGTATTGTAACTTTAGTATGCTTGTGTTCCTTTTCGTTTTTCTTTTAAGCAGTTGGATAGAAGTAACAGCTGTAAATGGTAATTTGAGAAATTTTTTTAATTCTTATTTGAAGCTTTAATAATGTTAGTATAAACCTTAGATGTCAGTAATTTATGCAAAAATAACTTCCTATCTTGAAAAGCCCTGAAATTTCATAAAGGTTAGTAAAACTTTATATAGTCCAAATTCCATCTTTGCCAGTTCTAAAATATAATTTTAAATCCCTTTTTAAAACAATAGTGAAATTTTTCCACTACTTCCCCAGAATTTCATATTTTTTTCTCATTGATGAATCCCGGTAAGAAAAATGTTTGAATTATTTACCATAATCTGTTGAGGAAATCAAAAGTGGCCATTCTTAAAGACATAATTCAGTACGATATATAATACAGCATAGATGCATTTTTAATGGTTTTTCTTCTCCAGTAGCTAGTTGGAATGTTTCTTTTTCAAGAAAAGTGCTGATTTTTTTTTTCGACATGGCTATGGAATATGAAGAATGACAAAAAAAGAGAAATCCATTGAGGGGGAGGGGGCAACAGTTTTCGTTAACTCTTTTTGACTGTGCACCTATGCTACTTCAATGTACATGTATTACTTGTGGTTTGAAGAAAAAAAATGAAGAAAATCAGCTTAATGATGTGGTTTGAAGAAAATCCGCTTAATCCCTACTAAAATTATTCTGTACTGGTCATGAGCTCTGTGCTAATAAAAGAATTCGCAAAAAATCCAAGCTGTTCATTGAATCTGAACTTGGAGCATTAATTATACAATTTGGGAGCACATTTTAATCTTGTTAATGTTTGAAAAATTACACATTTCTGTAATAATTCTTTTTTAAGGGAATACTTTTTACCACATGTTCTTATTAGATACATTTTGAGCGATGCTATTAATAATGGATATCTATCAGTTGTAAAATTTTCTATCCTAAAGATATTTTAAATTTTTCCTATGTGATTTCAAGTTAATTAGAATGTTTTTAATGTGCAAATTACCTCAGGGCCCTTTTTTAAGTTAAATTATTTTTGTAGTACCTGGAAGACCGAGCCTCGCTCGGCTTTAAAAGAATTATTTTTTGTTAACTCATGTTTTTTTAAGGTTCAATACTTTTCCAAATATATTTGAAAAGCTTCACGTTAACAAAATATTAAGCACTCGACCTTCTTATAACACTAAAGTACCAAACAAAAAAGATTCTGAATGTAATTAAATCAACATTTGGCTTTAAACTATCTGTTACATTTGTTTCTACTATACAATTTTTCTTGTCAGTAATTAAAATATTTTGACCTTGGAGCCAGTTTTGCTATGGTGAAATCGGTTTTGCGTTTTACGATTTTATTCCAATCGAGATTTTCTTTTTGAACAAGTACTTTTAGTGTAGTTGGTCACTTTACGCCAGAAAATGCTACATACAGCATGATATCCATCAAAAATGTTGATCCACATACCTATTCCATCAAATAATAACAACTGTCTTAACAAAACATAAACAGTCTCAAGACATACATTTCTTTGAAATAAAATTTAGATGCAAAATTTAAAAAACATGTTAAACTATTTGAAGTGTAAAAAGAAAATAAATAAAATAAAATAGTACGGTCAAGCAATAGTTTCACTTAAAAAAGAAAAAAGCCTTACATTAACTTACATAATGCTTTTGAATTTGTTTTCAGCCAAGTGTGTTTGAAATTAGCCAAAGTCAAAGTGGCCAATATCAGCCAAACCTGGCAACCCTAAACAAGTTTAAAATTTTAAAGCGAGAAGAGACAAATTTTCATTGTTATGGTTGCAAATTGTCTGTCTGATACATCAACTCACAGTTTACTTCAAGGCTTAACTTAATTAGACTTTATATTAAAAATCTGTTTTTCGTAAAAAAATCGCGTTTTTACAGAAAAAATACTGATGTAGATGAACTTAGAATGCAAAACTACAATTTAATCCAAAATTTCATCCAAATCGTTAGAGCCGTTTTCGAGATACGAAATATATACATACCCACAAGAATTGCTCATTTAAAGATATAAGATATAATTATTTTTGAATTCAAATGTGATATATATTGCTCCTTAAAAAGATAACTTGAAAATTTTAGCTTTGCAGAAAAGAATGAATCCCGATTGAGTATTATATAAATAGGACATGTTCATGTTACTTCATGTTCATTTATCTTTTATTTTTGGTTTAATGGGGCAATGCCTGTATGTTACTTTTCAATTCATATAAATTGCAAAAGATGTACACATTGGATTCCTTTGTAATGCATAAAGAGTTTTTGTTTTAATATTCTCATCGTAAGTTGTAAACAGTCTTGAATTGTGTTATTGTAGGCCATACATTTACAAAAGATGTATTCTCTTTCTTACTAAAATGAGAGAATTCATAATTGTTTGTAATGTGTATATACTAGTTTAAATTTTGAAGTGTTGATTTCAGTTTAATTTTTAAGTTTGCTAAGTTCTCCTTTTCTAAAGTTTTTTATTTGTTCCAAATTATACCAGTATCATAAATTAAAATTCATTTTTGCATTCCTCTTAATTTAGTATATTGTAGTGTTTCTTTTTATGTTTTCCTATCTGTTTATGCAGCAATTTTAGTTAAATTGGATGCAGTTAGTTATTTTACGATTTTCAGGAAATATTCAAAATTGTATTCATAAATCCATATTTCAGCCTGATATTTTAAGCGAGTAACATAAAGCCATTTACTTTTGAATGTCTTGTTTTTCCTCTGTAATGGTGCCATGTCTTATCACATGTAACTTAATTTTTCATTTTGATCCTTTTTTTTTTTTTTTTTTTGTTATTTTATTTTTAATTTCAGAAAAAAAGGATACAGATACAGCTTTTTATACAGTAGCTTTTGTGTGATCAGATTTGTGCTTCAACATTTTCATCTTATACTACTGGAAATGGTTCTTTGTATTTTATTAGTTTGAATGTGCTTTTAATAAAAAAAAAAAAAAAAATGCTCCAATTTGCATCATCTTATGTTAAAAGCTTTATTATATTAATTTTTTCAAAATATTTTGTAATGATAAATTATTTAATGCTTGTTCATTTATGGGTCGTTTTCTACTTTCACATTGAAGCTCATATATTGTAAAAGGGAGTGGAAGCTACATTTGATAATAGTAACTGCGATCACAGTGTAGGGAAGCTACTGTATTTTCAAAGGTGACTTTGTTGTATTTCTGATGTTGTAGTTGAGCTTCATCTATTTGAAACTTAAATATTTTTGTTTGATTGTTAATAAAAAATAAATTTTCAAAAGTTTTTGTGTCATTGATATTTGAAAAAAAAAAATGCTTCAGTTCTATTAATCAAAGTACCGTTTTCGTTAGTTTTAGGTAAATCAATGTTGTAATTTTTAGTAAAACCAGCCAATCGCTTGTCTTGTTAAGTAGGATGCTAATTGCCCCCTTCCTTCAATCCTTTGTGTTTTCTGAAAGACCATGCTTAAAAACAGGATTTAATGACTTTTTTAATGATGTAACTAAGTTGAATATTTTTTAGAAATTATTTTAATCAATGCTCAGATTAAATTTTTTACGCTTCTGTGCTTGACATTACAAGTGATAAAATGCCATTATATGCCAGTGGTTAGGGAGTGAAAAAAAGCTAGATATTGCTTTAATCTATGCTGTATGGGTCAGAAATGACCATACTAAATTTTCCCCCATTCTACTTAGTTTTAGCTATTGCGCCCAAATTAATAACAAAAAATGCCTGTTTTTTCATTAATGTACCAATATCTCAAGAGTAACTCTTGCAAGGGCCATACATATGACCAGATTACTTGTAGAGATTAAAATTCTGAACAAAATGAGTACCTACAATGTATGTATATCTTTGTATATACTCATTATAAATACCCAGTGCACAACATAATTTCAATTTTTGACCAAAATCACTATTCAAGCCTGGACGTACCTTTCACTCTCCCTGGCTCTCCTAGAGACCCCGTGGAATAGAAGGCCGTGTTTTTTTCCTACCTACGGAAGCAGCTACACAGATACGTGATCATAAAGTTGACATAAAAGATGCTGCTGAAAACAATATATTTCATTACAATGTAACAAAAATTTTTCAAAAATCCCATCTTTATACAGAACTCATTTTATTTCTTACTAGTAGAACCCGCACGGCTTTGCCCGTAATAGAAAAATTAAAAGGTCTTTTGGTTCGCCTGTATATTTACAAATAATGTATGGTGAATTTTCTCGCCAATTGGCTTGTACCCACGTTACAGTTCCACGTTATGATAATTTCGTATTTTATCATAGTTTTTTTCTTAAAATTGGAATAGAAAAAGAACCACATCCAATTTTCGAAAAATCGCTTCGAGGTGCATACCCCCATGATACAAACTAACTTTGTGCCAAATTTCATGAAAATCGGTCCAACGGTCTAGGCGCTATGCGCGTCACAGACATCGAGACATCCTCCGGACAGAGAGACTTTCAGCTTTATTATTAGTAAAGAAAAAGAAACGCGAAAGTACTGTGTTAATTTCAAGTAAATACATTGTGTGATAATAGATGTTTTACTGTGAGACAGGTGAGATGCGGTTTTAAAAAATCTTAAGCAAAAAATATCACAAATTCAATGTTTTAAAGTAATGCAGATTAAAAGCCATAGATCAGTATTAAATTAAAAAAAAAAAAATACTTTGTATTACAAAAATTCAGTCAATCATCTGGACTTCAAAAAATTATGTCCCTAGTAACAGAGTAAAATAGCAAAAATTAAAACAAAAAATTAATGCACGTAGTTTTTCCTTAAGTTGTTTTAGTTTTCGAAGCATAGCAATAAAACTTTAAAAATTCAGGCAAACCATAAACTAATGAATTCGCAAAAATACTATAAAAGAACTCGATCGTTTTAATTTTTTATCCGATTATGTTCCTTTGACTTGAAAAATTCTGTGTTGATCATTATTTTCAATTTTACTGTTTTCAGACTATGAGGACTTATAAGTTTGTCTTCTTGTCACGCCCACTCGGAAATATCAATCCAAATTGATTCAAGCGAAAGCAATCTGTAAGAATTAATGTTGTTCACCAGTTTTTACTTTCTTCTGTATCCAATATATAGAAGAAAGTATTGGATTCTTGCAAATTTTCGAATTTTGACGGGGGATTCGAACGTTTTGAGGTGTGCTGAGTTCATTTCGACCATTTTTGGAAAATATCTGTGTGTAACTAGTTTCTTGTGGCCGCTCTACAGCAAAAAATACCGCATGAAATCGAACGAAATTTGGTACACATATGTGCCTTTGGTTTTTTGGCGCGCGTTCCTCCAAGGGGGGTTGAGCAATGGGACGTTTTTTGAGTTATGCGTGCCTGCTATTCCCCAAGAAGTAACTGGCGGAATCAAATAAAATTCGGTCCATATGTTGCCCCTAACAGGTACAGGTGCTGATTCAATTTTAGTGTCAATAGTTCAAATGGTGGTTGAGCTATAGAACATTTTTTGTCGTCAATTGTGACTGCTGTATCTCAAGAAATAATGAACGAAACAAAAATGTATCGACCAGTAGCTCTTAGAGGGTATAAGACATGATTCTATTTTGGCATCAACAGCTGAAAGGGGGGTGGTGCAATCGAACGATTTTTTTTTTCCATTGTGACTGCCATACCTCAAGAAGTAATGCTACGCTCAGGATGAAATTTGGAATTAATGTCAATCCATATGTAAACAGGCGTTGGTTCAATTTTGGCGCCAATCGCTCTATGGGGGGGGGGGAGGCTGATTTTTTGCGCAATCACGATTGCTTATTGTCTTCACTTGACCGTCTTTGATGTCCGGTTCCTTTTTCAGCTTGTACCAGGGGCATCTGCAGCACCATCTTCCTCTGCAGGCGCGGCTCCTCCGGTCCTGAGCTATCCGCTTCTCCTGGTCGGAGACGTCCATGTCCTACACACACGCATGCTCACACGATTTCACACACATGCACTCACACGTGCATACATACAGGTCTACGCTCACACACACAACTATGCACCCGTAACCGCCCAGGAGTAGAGGCGGGCTTGGAGGGGGGGACAGGTGCCGTTTCTAGAAACAATAACTCCAATGAGTAGAATCCTGTCGCAGTTCGTGACTGAGAAAAGCATAATTTGAATTCAAAATTTCAGAATTCAAATTTTTATTTATTTTTTCTTTTTTTTTTTTTTTTCTTTTTTCTTTTTTTTTTTTTTTTTTTTTTTGTGTGTGTGTGTGTGTGTGAATTAAAATAGCTTTATAATTGTAATAATAAGAAAGATAAATCGTAATAGACTGTCGTCAGCATATTTCGCGTGATTTTAATTGGTGGAAAATGACCAGAAAATCGCAATGATTTAAACTTTTTAACTGTTGCTATCTTGTGGTTGTTAACAAATAAATGTTTGTATCTATTTTAAGCATGGGTGCAAGACCTTCTGTCTTAGGACGGATTTTCGTCTTGGACAAAATTTCTGAGACGGAAAGAAATTCGATGACTTTCATTCATTTTTTACTTAAAAAAGAAAAATTGAGTGTTTGAAAAATATGCTTTAATATTACTGAACCGTTCCATAACCGCGAATTTACATCGACATTCTCTCGAATTTCCGCCATGGGCTTGTTTTGTTTACGTGCTTTTGAAGGAGTGGTTTTTAGACTCGCGCCGTTTGACTTTTTATTTTAGGTTGCTCTGTTATTTCCAACTGCAGACCGCGCAGTTGCTCGCTATTCTCCCTGATTTTTCGAATTAATCTTCTCTTATTTGAAAATTTAATCTTTTCTCTTGCATTTTTGATCATCTTTTCGTTTTTTCTTCATTTGCGTTTTTTTTTTTTTTTTTTTGCAAACTTTATATGCATTTATAGTGCTTAGAAAGAGTAGTGTGCCGATCGACGGGGAAAAAGTGAGGTCAGATTTGAGGAAAATCCAGATGGCGCTGCGTTCGAGGAGTACGTTATGCTCCTTAATCAGACTCGTTAAATCAGCGATTGCATGCTGATTTCGCAGTTTAAAAGCCCAATTTTTCGGATTGAACTTATTTCTGCGCATAAGACAAATTCTGTAATAAGTGCTAATTGTTACATGGGTGTTCATTTATTTTTTGAAGCATATAAAATTACCTTATGGTAATTTATCTTCAATGAAAATAGTAGACTATAAGGGGGGCCATTCATTAAATACGTAAGGGTTCCGAGGGGGAGGGGTCCCTAAGTCCCATTTTTTACCTTAACGTCGGCAAATAGGCTTTAAGACTATCAGCCGTCTCGTCGTAAGTTTCGTCTCGGGCGGAAAGCGGGTCAGGAATAAGCGTTTTCGCCGGTCGTAAAAAGGGAGGACTTTCCGACCGAAGCGGGAACTGCTAGTTTCGTGTCATGGGTATTGAGCTCTATGTTCATAGCAGGCGAAAAGATTATGACCGGATGGATTGCATTTTTTGGTCGAAAAAGAGAAACGAAACTCGCAAACGGTCGGATGCTTACGTGACGTCATGATTCGGAACCGCTTTCGCTTTCCGCCCAGACGAAACTTCGGCCGTTTAATTTCTAAAAATTTTAGAAGGCCTCCCCGAACCTTTCCTCTCCTTATCACCAGAGAGTCTGAAACTGCATTCCTGGGACTAAAATTTCAAAAAAATTTCAGGGGGGGGGAGGGGAGGTGATTTTGGACTGCAACCTATTCACGACTCCAATAAACTATAGGAGGCGTTGCAGCCAGTCTAATGACGGACGAAAAAGGTAAAATAAACACACGCGGCAACTTATAACTTAGGGCCGTGGTAGCCTGATCGGTAAGGCATTGGACTCGGGGCCGGAGGGCCTCGGGTTCGATCCTTGCTGGTCGAAGACCCACCGTCGTCATTAAAGGGGACTGGGCGACGTTAAATATGCTCGTGGTCTCAATGTCCTCCAAGTGAAACGATACCTCTGGGGGTGCTAGTACCAGGTAGCTATTAGCTCTTGGACTAGTTCTAAATTCTCATTAACTGCTCGATCCGGTGATGGTGCTGCCATCTATCGGTATACAAAATAATGGAGGTAAGGCACTCAGTATGCAGACCTCGACATAAATGCAGTTGAAGTCAGTTGTGACTCTGAATCGAATCGAATCGAACTTATAACTTGCTTTGACGCTTAGTGAATGACAGTAATTTTTCATCGTGTTTGCGGGAAGCTTTCTTTTCCATTCTTCTGAAATTACATTACATCACAAACTGTCTGAAGCCTGTAATTTACCCCAAAGAAAACACACGTGGAATGGAATGTTTTACCTTTTTCTTTAGTATTGTTAATCACCGTAAGGTGTAGCGTATTCGAGCTCTGGAGCTGCCAGGGCCGGATTTGGAAGTGTGGAGGCCCCGGGGCAACGAAGGAGTGGAGGCCATAATCAGGGTTCGAAATGATCATCATATTTTCGAAAATATCCGATACTTTGATATATATATCCGAATATTTTGATATCTTTACTAATAATAAAGCTGAAAATCTTTCTGTCTGTCAGGATTTCTGTCCGAATCTCTGTCTGTCAGGATCTCTGTGACGCGCATAGCGCCTAGACCGTTCGGCTGATTTTCATGAAATTTGGCACAAAGTTAGTTTGTAGCATGGGGGTGTGCACCTCGAAGCGTTTTCGGAAATTCGATGTGGTTCTTTTTCTATTCCAATTTTAAGAACAAAATTATCATAAGTTGGACAAGTAAATTACGAAATTATCATAACGTGGAACCGTAACATGGGCACAAGCCAATTGGCGAGAAAACTCAGCATACATTATTTGCAAATGTACAGGCAAACCAAAAGACCTTTTAAGTTTCTATTACGGGCAAAGCCGTGCGAGTACTACCAGTATATATCCGATATTTTTGACCCGTGAAAGTTAGGATATTTTTTAAAAATTTTACTGTGGGGGCCCCTTTGTTGTGAAGGCATCGGGGCAGTAGCCCCGCCTGCCCTCCCCTAAATCCGGTCCTGGGAGCTGCGAATTGCATTGGAAAGACTTTTTTAAGAGTGCCCTCCTGAAACAATTTTTTGATTGCGCCACTGTCCCAGGCTCGCGATTCATGCTCCTATGCAGCACCACCACTAAACTAGAACCTAGTGTTGGTTTTATTAAATTTGTCGTCCTTCGCCACTGGTCGCAGAGTGTTTAAAAAGTAGTTTGCCACCATTTTGAAATATTTTGTCCCCACGTTAAATTGTGTAATGAAAAAGAAACACTTTAGTACAGAAATTCTAGTAACTTGAATGTGTGCCAATGCGTGTAATATAATATAAAACACTTCTCAACTAAACTCGGAGGAAGAAAAGATTATTCTGGAAATTTGGTTGCCAAGGTGATAAGCGGAAGTTCGTGGAGCGTCGCCCAGTGGTGTCGATGCAACGTTGGTTGTGAATTAAGTAGAGTAAATAAAACACTGATTTTTTTTATAGTGCTGACTGCTGCGTGGCTTTGGGTTTGTAGTTTATAAGCTTGATGCCTTGATGTTAAATAACCGCTAAAATGATAGAAAATCAGATTTGCCAACTAGATAAACTGTTTGATTGTGGCTTACAAATCGAATCTCTTATACCAATATTGAAATCGCTTACGGAATTGATGAAAATTGATCACTTTAGGTAAATTTTCACTTATTGCTTTTTGCGTTTATTTGCCATAATTTGTCTGCACACTAATATAAACTTATAGTAGTTTATGTCTTATAAATGAAACCGCCATGGTCTTTTTTTACCAATTTAATTTTTTTTTTCAAGTTTTTGATCGTTGTTAATCATTATTGAATCTAAAAACACATGGCAGCATGTGTAATCAGATAACTTAAGATGTCCTAACAGATTCAATAAAAGGAACAAGTGTTATTAATTTCTTACAGTGTTCTTACAAATTATCTGCAATGGACTCTTTCTATCTAAACACTCTTTAATGTGAACACCCTGATATTTTGAACATATTTTCATGGTCCTGGGGAATACACGTATGCATTATCCCATCTCCCTCTGTAATGAACACCCTTATTATTTGAACTTATATTTCGTCCGATGTATATTTAGAAAAAAGAGAGCCTACTTTTAATTGCAATTTTCTCTTTTTACTTTCTTCTATATCTAATATATAGAAGAAAGTATTGGATTCGTGCAAATTTTCGAATTTCGAATTTTGACGGATTCAAACGTTATGAGGTGTAAGATAAATAAATACCTTTGTGCTGAATAGTAAAGTCAGACCAAACAACGTAAGTAGAAGCACAAATTTGTAAATTACAGCAGACACGTGTTTCGGCGTTACAGGGAACGCCTTTTTCAATGCAAAAAATAATGAGCTTATGGATGAAAAGACTTGGTCTGACTTTGTTATGAGGTGTGCTGAGTTCATTTCGACCATTTTTGGAAAATGTCTGTCTGTCTGTGTGTGTGTCACGTCTGTGTGTAACCAGTTTTTTATGGCCGCTCTACAGTAAAAACTACCGCATGAAATCGAACGAAATGTGCCCCTATGTGAACTTGTGCCTATTGGTTTTTGGCGCGAATTCCTCCAAGGGGGGTGGAGCAATGGGACGTTTTTTGAGTTATGTGTGCTTACTATTCCTCAGGAAGTAACTGGCGGAATCAAACAAAATTTGGTCTATATGTTGCTATTAACAGGAACAGGTGCTGATTCAATTTTGATGTCAGTAACTCAAACGGGGTGTGAGCTATAGAATGTTTTTTGTCATCAATTGTGACTGCTGTATCTCAAGAAATAATGAACGGAATCGAAGAAAAATTTATCGACAACTAGCCCCTAGAGGGTATAAGTGCCGACTCTATTTTTGTGTCAACAGCTGAAAAGGGGGTGGCGCAATCGAACATTCTTTTTTTTTTTTTGATTGTGAGTGCCGTATCTCAAGAAGTAATGCTACCTTCTGGATGAAATTTGGAATAAATGTCAATCCATATGTAAACAGACGTTGGTTCAATTTTTACGCCAATCGCTCCAAGAGGTGTTGATTTTTTTTTTTGCGAACAAAAATAGCTTTATTAATGCAATAAGAAAGATAAATCATAATAGGTTGTTGTCTGCATATTTCTCGTGATTTTAATTATATGGAAATGATCGGAAACATTATCTCAATGATTTAAAATTTTTAACTGTTGCCATCTTATGTTTGTTAACAAATAAAATATTTGTAAATAATTCAAGCAAGGTTTTTAAAATAACTTTCAATTTTTGCTCTTTGCTTTGCTTTTGCAATAATTCAGACATTGGATTGTCGTCAAGTTTTTGTATGTGTAATTTTGTTTTTGTTGGGAATATTGCTTCCTCGTCAAGCATGAGGAGGGATCAGAAAAAAAAAAGAAAAATATAGAAGAAAGTTTCGTGATGGCCACAACATACTAGTTTATAGTTTGTATGCACATGATTTTATCCTACTTTCTAATTATTTATTTTCTCATCATTTCTATTGGAAAATGTTCTTATTATCGAAAATCTTGAATCGGATTATATTCGTAGTACTAGCTGCTGTTGGTGGCTGCATTCACCCCCTTGTGAGGTAAGTACGCTGTGGTCTGTCAGTCGCCGTGTGCCGTACTATATACCTATGATTGTAATTAACATATAAGATGAAATTAAATTATCTTCTAAACATTACCAAACATTAGTATACAAAGCAGCATATATGATCATAATTGCTTTTTCATCTCTTAAATAAATTTTTTATGCACACTGTTGTTGTTTTATCTATAAATTAAATGTTTGTGAATAACTCACGCAATTAGTTCGCTTCTCTGCTGCTATCCTAACACTCTATTCATTAGATAATTGAGAGTTTTCCGTACATTATTCGTAAATCAAAGCTTATTCAAGAAAAATTTAAATTTTGCGAAGTCAGAGTTTGCATTAATTTAGGGAGAAAAATTAGAGAGAAATTTATCTTACACTATGCTGAAAAGATTTTTACAGCTCCTGTCTTACTGTTATCCTTATTTTTTTCTCCTAAGTGACGTCAATATAATGTTTTCAAGAAAAAATTAGCTTATATTTTTGTATATACAGTGGAATCCGCTTAATGGGACCACCGGTTAATACAGGGGTGCTTGTGTTCTGGTATTTTACCGAATTGCCGGTATTTTCGGACGTATTTCCGGTATTTTTATGTCCGAAAGTACCGGAATTGTTTTTTTTTTGTTTTGCTTTTATCTCCCTACCGCCGCAATTTTTTAAAATTACATAATACTCATCAAATATACCAGCAAGAACCTTAAAATGGACACCTATCCCTTAAGTTGTACGAATGTCAAGATAATTTGTATAACACCAGCTCAAAAGTAATTTTGTAACCCATTAAAAATTTAATCACATGTACACACAATATTTTGACTCAGAACTATTTAATACTATGGCAAAGGTGCACTTAAGTAATAAGGGTCAAAGATTCCCCCCCCCCCCCCCCCCCCCGATCTCGCTTTGAAACTTTCAGGTATTTTTTGATGAACTCACAATCACCCCTGTTAATAGGAACAACCGCTTATTCGGACCAAATACTAAAGACCCAAATCATTTCCTATTACATAAGCCTAAAATAATTCAATTATTGGGACCAAAAATCCACTTAATCGGACCAAAAAAACATGAGAAGAAATGAGAGAAAAGACTACAAATTGTGCGTTTAGAGCGAATTTGGTCAGCAAACTTAGTAAATATTTCATTAAAATTAATAGTTCTTGTAAATTTCAATAGAGTCCAGCGATTTATCAAGTAGATTCGTTTTATCAAATTTCAGCCAGATAGCACGCTATTTCAGCGAAGGTCAAAGTTCAGTGAAATTTTTCAACATTAGCTGAGAAAATTGATTTCTTAGATCAGATTCAGAATAAATCCACCAAAATTTAGTCAGTCTCAGTTGGCAAAAATCACCGGCTGAGATAAGACAACAATTGTACGATTAATGAAACAAGAGAAAGAGCTGCGAGAAGAATGGGCACTACGTGAAGAACGACGAGGATCTTCTCAAAAACGGAAGCGTGAAGGCAAGGATCCAGAAGTCAAAGAAGTCCTTAATGAATGGTTTGCCAATGTTACCGGACGCAATAAGCGAGTAAGTGGCCCAATGTTAAAGTGCAAAGCAGAAGAACTCGCCAAAAAGCTGGGTCACAATGATTTCAAAGCTACGGACGGTTGGCTATCTCGATGGAAAGTTAGATGTGACACAAAATTCAAGAGAAAGTAAGTGCTGACAGTGTTGGAGCTGAAGAATGGAAATCTACAAAACTACCCTAGCTTGCAAATAACCTCTACAATGCCGACGAAACCAGGCTGTATTATCATGCATCACCGGATGGCTCCTTAATTTACAAATATGTAGCACTATTGGGGTCTAAAACAGCAATGGATCGCGTAACTGTCTTGTGCTGTTCAAACATGTCAGGAACGGACAAGAAGAAGCTGTTGATTAAAGGAAAAAGCTCCAATCCTCGTTGCGTTAAGGGAATCAGAATTGACAGTTTGCCCGTTGTATATCGGGCAAACAGAAATGGATGGATGACATCTGCCCTTTTTCAAGAATGGCTGAAAGATTGGGACAGAGATTTGCAATGCCAGGCAAGAAAAGTGTTACTCCTTCTTGACAACTGTTCAGCACATTCCCATTTGGATTGCTTGAAGAACATCGAACTAGAATTTCTTCCTCCTAGGACCACAGCTTTAGTTCAGCCTATGGGCATGGGAATCATCAAAAATTTGAAGATCTTCTATCGTGCAAAATTAGTTAATCACATCGTTGAAGCTATTGAAGACGGTTTGCTGAGCTCATCAGCCAGAGAAGTCTGTACTAAGGTCAACATTCTACAAGCTATCACATTTGTGGCTGATAGCTGGAAAAAAGTGAATCCTGAGACCATTCAAAACTTTTTCTCACTGTGGTTTCAAGAGTTTGAGGATGAGTGTTGACATTGAATGTGAAAACATTGCAGAAAATTTGGGACTTCAACATGACGAAAATTGTGAAGAGTTTTTAAACATAGACAGCAAACTTCAATGCTCCGATGAAAATGAAGATTACGAAACAGTAATTGTTGATCGAATAGTATCAAAACACGTAACAGAAACGGAAAACCAGGAAAGCAACCATGATGTGTCTTACACGCTGGAGAAAGTAACAACCCAAGATGCAAGGAGATGTGTTGAAACTTTGCGTCACTATTTCATGCAAGATGAAAATGAAGGCAGTCCCATGGATGCGTTAGGCATTTGTGCTGATTTTGTTCAAGTGCAGTCCGACAAAAGAATGAAACAAATTACATTGGATAAATTTTTACACCACTGATTGACACATTTGGTAGGATTTTGAAAAATGTATAATTCATGTATATTATGTATTGTTCATCCACTGAGGGATGTTTTGTTAACTTATTTTAATTTTTTTTCAATGAATAAATTTTATACACAGCGCTATTACTTGTTTGATGACTGTTTTAAAACAGTATGCATATTACAATTTTAAAATATAATATGTAGCATGTTTGGTTTCACTACTGAGGTAACTTTGCTTAATCGGACCAGCCGGTTATTAGGACCAAAATGGCCCCGTCCCGATGTGGTCCAATTATCTGGAATCGACTGTATAAGGAAAACGACTGGAAGCAGTGCCAGATCTAAATGGGAAAAGAGCCTTGCCTTGAACTGCAACTTAAAAAGGGCGACGTGTTCTCTCGATGTTGGATGTTTTGTTTCATTGAAACTCTCAATATAAAACCTTGAAAAAAGAATTAGTATAGGCAACTTTTCAATATTTACTCTGATTCGGAAAAATTGTTGATCTGCCACTGAAAGAAGATTAAATTATTGTCTGCATTCAGGCCCTAGGGACCCATATTAATTAGTGCCATTGCAAACTTGCAGCAGTTAATATTTTTAATGGCTTTAATTGTTTTTGGCCCCATTTGATTCCCCCCAACCCTCCATACCTCTTAGACTTGTCATACGAGAACAACAAGTTTTAAACTTTCAACCAAGCTTTGCCACACACACACACACACATTATTTTCATCTCTCACAGTTATAATGGTATTTTTGGCTGCCAGTTTAGCGGGGTGAGTGGGGGGGGAGGGGCAAATGGTACATACACGAAATGCATATTATAAGAAGAAAGCAGCAAAACACATAGAAAATGTTTTTTCACAATGTGTTTGAAGTTTAAAGAGGGAGGGGGTTCATTAATTCCTCCTGACATAGGTGGATTTAGAACTGAGTTCCTGAGGGGGGGGGCAGCTTTTTATTTATTTTTTTTATTATTAGCATTATCAGTTGTATTGATTACAACTGGTTGGATTTAGACATAGCGTGCTTCTAAGCTATTTCAGGGTTTGGGTCTCTTTAGTAGTCTGGTCAACTTCTCTATCGGCGTCAAAAAAGGCCATTTTTTAAAGCTCCCCCCCCCCAATGCATTATACATAAAGTCTAATAAGGTGGAAAATGGAGTCCCTTTTAAGTAGGGGATAGAATATCTCCAATTTTAGGGAGTCCGGGGGTTTCTCCCCCGGAGGAATTTTTGTAAAATAGATATAAAATTCTGCATTTTGAAGCCTTAGAAGGCAGGGGCGTAGCTAAGGGGGGGGGGTTTTGGGGACAACCCCCCCCCCCGAAAAGTTAGTCTCAAAAAAAAAAGAGAAAGAAGAGAGAAGAGAAAGAAAAAAAAAGGAAGAAAAGGAAAAAATTCCAAGCGATTATACATACATATATATATATATATATTATATATATATATATTATATATATATATATATATATATATATATATATATATATAAAAGAAGTAACCCCCCCCCCCCGAAAGTCGGGTCTAGCTACGCCACTGTTAGAAGGGGTAATTGGAACTACTAAAATCTCGGAGACAAATGGCAAAACTCTTATGCAGATTATGATAATACAGAGTAAAAATTGTTTTCAGGTTGACAAATCAATTACAACAGTTCTCAGAGAGAAAAAGCGAAAAAGAATAGAAGATTATGCATTGTTATTTGCTTACTTTGGCTGTTGGCTCAATTCAATCCGTTTTTGATCACACCTCCAACCCACTGACAAATACAACAGTGAATTAAATACAAAATGATCAATAGTAAAAAAATGCTTTGAAAGAAATGGTGTATAGATTTAGAAAAAAGGCCCATTTGGACAGTTCATAATTTATACACTTGATAAGAAATAAAGTTGAAGCACACTTTGCTTAGGAATTTCAAACACTCATCTAATCCATTTCAAGGACTTGAGAACAGTTAAAATTATCTAAGGCACTTAAATTGGCCTTTCCAGTCTCTGAAATTTAGTACTTGATTGTACTGTTTTACAGTATTGTTCTAACTTTGTAAGAAACAACTATTTTAAGCTTGGGGCTTCGGTGGCCAAGCGGTATTGCTCAGCAACTGCTTGCATGCATAGAGGCACAGGTTCGATTCCCCCCTACTACCCTGGGTGTTCTTCTGATTTCCTTGTATTGTAATAAATCTGAATTGTGCTATCTGTCAAATGTGTCTGAGTAAAAGTCGGATGTCCACCTAAAATGGGGCTCAGTCAAACGGAAGCCACTCATATTAGCCTCAAAAGTGGATTAACGCCTCTGTTATTCATTGCCTTAGGTGCTCCAAGGGCTATCAGAAACAACAACAACATTTTAAGTTTAAAAGAAAAAAAAATATTGATTTCTCATTACAACAACTTTTTATTTTCAATTATAAGTAGTGAAAAAAAATAGAGGTAGTGTTTTTTTTCCTTTCTGGGCTGAACAGATTAACAATATGCAGAAGAAGTAAGATAAACGCAAGTTATACAAAATAATTTCCAAAATTACTGCATTCGGGATTAAATAAACAGCAATATATGAAACATGTGAGTCACAAAAATTTATCTCAAGTAAAATGCTACAGAAACGTGAGAACCATGATTTTTATATTTTTGATGCAGGATGTGGCAAGGAGCTAAACTTGACACATTTCGGCATTTCTCTCCCCCCCTCCCATCATTTGTTATAAATTTTTAAATTTATGGTTTGTATCCACACCTTTCCAAATTTTCAAGGTTTACAAGCACCTTAAAATGGAAATAATTTTTTCAAGTACTTTTCTTCTTTTTTTTATAGAAGAAATCATGAAATTTTCCGGAGTTGGGGGCCTTCAACAAAGCGGGTGCCCTCAACTATAGCTTGTTTAGTTTATAGGTAAATCCAGTTTTTTTTTTTTTTGAAATCTTTGTTTTAGTTTCCAATTTGTTGAAATAGTCGATTATTTTAAGTATAGCGGCTGATTACTTATATTTTCTCTCATATATTTGCTCTAATGGTTTTCAATTGAAAGTAGTCCTTTTCAACACATTTCAACAACCCGGTAACAGCTTCACTCTTAGTAATACAGTGAGTGGTGCCCCCCCCCTCCCCCATCAGAAAAGGACAGTTGCTATTCTCTTCATTTTCACTTTTGAACTTTTCAAAAAAAGAAAAAAAATCATGATTTTTTTCTTTTCACATTTTGTTACCATGTATAAAGTTCTCCCAAGGCTGGGGGGGCATTGACCCCCTCGCCCCCCATAAATCCGCCCATGCCTCCTGATCCCCCCACGTGGTGACCCTGGATCCTGACCCCCCCTCGAGGCAAAGGTCTAACTCAGCCCATGATTAGGGCTGGAGACAAAGGGTGGGAGAGGCAAATGCATAAGGGTCTTGGACTCACAGAGGTCGACGAAATTAAAAACATCCCAGTGCTTAAAATGTACGTTCGCTTATAAAAATTTAAATGACAGATTAAGTTAAAATGCTTTACAGCTGCTCTTTCTTAATGTGCAGAGAATGATTCGTTTCATTCTAAACCAATTGTAAATGCTGAGTGTGTGGCGCGGCTCAAAGAAATTTTCATGAACCTTGCCGCTGCTCGCTGATGTTCTCACGAACCCCATGCGGCGCGGGAGCAGTGATTCACTACCTTCCCCTTCCTTACTGCAGGTTTCAACCTGACTGAACAGTAAACAACCTGATACTAAGTTTATGTTTCCTTCAAGCTCGCATTTCAGTGCTGTTTTATGTTCTTGTGTGATTAGTTTTGTACCATTCTGTGTTGTTTTTAGAAGAAGATTAATTTAACTGATAACTTCTATTTACTAATTTTTCTTGTTTTTGCATTGCTAATGGCCCATACTTCTTAATTGCACTGGGGCCGAGTATCTTGTCACCGGGTCTGCCCATGATGACTACACCACCGAAATACTGTCTTTTTTTCGTATTATTCGTGGCAGTGTGTGATCCCCAGGTGGTGAAACTGAACAATCTAAAGAAAAAAAAATCTTAGTATAATCCACAGATAATACAATGTAAAAAAAAGGAAGCTTTTTGATTTTACAATTTGAGCAACTTAATCAAAAGCATATGAAGGAGTAATAATTTTTAAGGTATAATCAAAATTATTCTAAAACCTAATCCAGAGAATAAGGATTTGTTCTTGTCAGTAGTGGATTTTCAATTTTTTAGGCCCCCTCCAAAAATTATTTCTGTTCCCACCCCTGGTTCTTGTTCTTGAAATGGTGATTGTAAAATAAACAACCTTGCAGGCTGTGAAACTACCTTTATTGGTGAAATTAAGGTTCAGTTCACTGGCATTGATAAAAGAAAAAGCACAGATAACCCGCTCCTTATTAATTTTACTTTTTTTACAGATGATATGCAGAAAAATTCGGTAAATATATCTATTTACAGTTGAGAAGTTATTCATCCTGCAAAACTTAACCTACTGTACATTTAAAAAAAAAAAAAAAATCGGTTTTCAAAATTCCTATTAATGATTAAAATGATGATTTTTCACTTTTTTTTTAAATTATTTTTTTGTCATCACATTTTTGTTCATCATAATTTTATGAAATTTCTTCTATTGTAGATATGAAATCAATGATGTTCATTGGAAAACCATCTCAAAAGTTGCCAATCATGGTCTGGAAATTTTAAGAAATGGAGATTTTAAAGACATTGAATTAGATTTTCTAGCAGACTTGTTTAGGTTTCTGAGGAATTCATGTGCTGGTTCTGCAAGAAATCAAATGTATATATTCAGGTAAAATGTTTTCCTTTTTTTTGAGCGATTATGATTGCTTATTTTTTTCACTTGGCTGTAGTTGATGTTCCTTTGATTTTATATTTCTTTGCTCATAATACAAACTCCTCTAGTCCTTGGGGCCCCTGTGAGTGTGCCCCTTTTGCTGCGTGGTGGCATTTATGTCCCATAGAATAAACTTTGCACAGTCCTCTTTTACATGCCGTATTTTCGGGAATGAGCTCTGGGGCGCATACAAGAAAAAAAAGGAAAAAAATTGCCGGTGCAGTGTGGCACATAAAACAGGTGCGGCGGATACAGTGTCTTTTTTTTTTCAAGTTAAAAAAAAAGTGGAAAACGCTGCTAATAGACGGCACCACATCCCACATCGTCACCACATCCCACATCGTTGCGAAATCCTTAGACATTGGGCAACAAATAAAGGAAAGAGGGGGGAGGGAAGGTGAGTCGGCAATTGCACGTGTTTCACTGAGGAGAGAAATGCTGATCCAATTGGGCTAGCAAGCCCTATCCCGTGGGAGCGAAGGAGTCCGGAAATCCTTTGAACTTGGGCGGCAAGTGAAGCAAAGAGGGGGGAGGGAAGGTGAGTCAGTGATTGCACAGTGAGTCAGCGTTTCACTCAGGAGAGAAACTGATCCATGTGGGCGAGCAAAGCGTATCTCGTCGGAGCGAAGGGGTCAGGGAGAGGAGGCAGCAAAAGTACTAGTAAGTGAGGGGGATGGATTTCCAGTTTTGTAAAGGGAATTTACTACTGCCCTCACAAAAGTGGGTTGCTCGCTCAAGCAATCTTATTGAAAACTTGTCTCCTAGCTCTAATTTTATTATTAACTCATATCTTCACATTGCTTCTTTTGCTGTCGTTCGTGCGTTCTTGGCTTTTCTTTTTTTACAGAATTCTTTCACAGGTAGCTTATGAAATGGCTCCTAAGCGATTGAAAAGTTATACTGCAGCCTTTAAGTTTAAGGAAAAAAGGCAGAAGCAATTGGAAATCGTCTTGCTGCCAGAGAGTTTGGCATTGATGAGAGATGCGTTTGCCGTTGAAAATCGGACCTATTAACCATCGAAAGTGATGCCGAGGCAAATGGGCCAAGGGATGCTGAAGGCAAAAAGTGCAAAATGGGGATTTAAAAAAATATTTCATAATTGTTAGTTAAAAATAATAATGAGAAAAAAAAATTGTTGGACTTGCCCGCTATGGTGGATAAAAGACCTAAAGTTCTAGGAACTAAAAATGGGTCGGTGCAAGTAAACCGAACGATTGTGAAATGGTATGTCAGGGGAAAAGAATTACAGATACTCATTTGTCTAAATAGATAACTATTTATTAATAAAACAGAGTAGAATGTGTAAACAGGAAAAATACATTTCACATGGGTAAAATAACAAATTTCATGCACCCAAAATAATTTAGACTGTAAGCCCCCCAAACATATTGATTTAAAAAGTTCGTTCCAATTCATAAAAGTTAACACGTCCACTCTCTTGAAAAATACCATAATAGAAAAAGTCCCGGTAAAAGAAACCAAAGTTCATCATACCAAGGTAAATGCATTTTTAGAAAAACTGGTGTCATACAAATTGGAGATTCATAAATTAGAAGAAAACTTTAAACATCGTCGACACTTTTAGTAGACGTAAAGAAAACATGCACCATCCATAGGCTGTCCTCCGAATCGCTCCGCTGATGAACCCATCTGCACAGGCATCCAGTCCGGCCAGCTCATAAGGAATAGGCTTGGTTGGGTCTAGACGAAGTCTCCATGCTTTGCATCAACCATGGGAAATCCAAGTCGGACATAGGAAACAGCAAAGTCGACCGAAGACACATCATCATAGACATAACACCTTCTTAAATTACATTGGAGATTTTTATGCTTTACTGAAGCACGTGGACAAAATCGTCTAACAATTAGGGTTGAAATATTTTATGAACATCCCTGCTCTTCTAGCAGGGTGAACAAAAGCACTCAACTCATAATAAATTCTATCCACTTCCTCTCAGTTTGAAAATAAATTAAGAGCCCATGACTGGCTCATCAGGTGCAAAATGTCAGCACCAAAACTAATACCAACCTACTGCAATGGCGGTCAAGACCAAAAAGAGAGAGAGAGCGAGTGAAAGAACACTTTTTTTATGGACAGTTAAACATATGTAACTACACAAAACACACCATATTTTGCATGATCTGATCTAAAATTACATCTTAACTTTCAGAGATTTTCCACCTTGAAAACTTTTAAAACTATTTTCCACATCAGCATAAGCAGCCTGTTACTCAACATTTACGCTGTGACGTCATACGGCTTCCGCCAGTAAACATGCGAGTTACGGTTTATTATTTGAGACTGAGGGGTAAACATTCGCATATGCCGGTTTAGGAGAGTGGGATAATTTACCAAGCTATGATACAAAAACAAGTTCTATAATTCAAAAACACTTCTTAGCTTTCTAGGAATTCCTCCAAGAACCAAGGGCGCCCATATAGGGGGGCAAGGGAGGGGCTTGAGCCCCCTTAGAAATTAGAACTTCCTTGCTTTTAGTACTTTTTTCTTTGTAAAAATGTAAAAACATTTCTAAACTACCCATTAATGAATAAGTTATTAAAAATGTCAAATTTTAATGACTCTAATCTGTCCTGAAATCTGCATCCATGGGGAAAATATCCTGTTAAGCCATGGTTAAAATATCTGAGCTCCCCCCCCCTGACAATTTTGCTTATGGGCACCCATGCCAAGAACTAAAATGGAGGCATTTTTCTAACAAAAATACTTTTTATTTACATTTAATCCAGCTTTCTTTACTACTGATTGTGCTTTTAAGTTGTTTAATGTTTAGTGCGTGTATGTAGAAAGTGCGGAGCTTACACCGGGTGCAGCGCATACATTAAAATTTTTTAAATTTAAGAATATATTACGTTGCAGCGCTTACACCGGGTGCGGCGCTTATTCCCGAAAATATGGTAATCATCCAGCATCCAGCCCCCGGCATTCATTTGAATTTTGTTGTCTTGAATCCAAAATATGTTTTTTGTAATAATAATTGTGATAGGACACTAGCGCAGTCAGAAATACCTTCTGGAGGGGGTTTTTGATCAAAAAAATCTTCTGAAGGTTTTTTTTTTGATCAAGAACACCTTCTGGAGGTTTTTTTTATTAAAAATACCTCCTAATGAAGGTTTAAAAAAAAAAAAAATCAAAACATCACTTTCGTATGCATGAACTACTGTATTGGAATTTGCATTTATGATAAAACCAATGCCTCTGGGGGGGGGGGGGTTCACTCCCCCCCTTTGCTGCGCCACTGTGATAGGAGCCTCATGCAGAAATAAGAAACGTAACTAGTAGGGTCCTATCCCAATTTGTAACTGCTTAAATTGTAATTTGAATTCAAATCATCAAAATTCAAATGAATGTCAGACTAGATGCTACCTTTTTTTCTATAAGATGCTCATGTATGGTCCTTCAAAGATTAAATTGTAGGTTGTTGAGAACTTGTCAAAATTTTGTGTATCAATATGATTGTTGCTCAACTTGAGGATGGATTACAGAAAGAAAAAAAATCCACCCCTCTCATTTTTTCTCACTTCTCCAGCTCCAAACTGATATACTTCCACTTAACTTTGAGACCACTGCAGTAGTAAATATAATGCATTTTCCATGAAGGTTTTCCCCCCTTTTTGTTTTAGTCAGGGAGCAAAACAAGATGTCTTCTATTCATCTGAATTTGTTGCAATTCGGGTTGCAAATTTAGATTTTTGTTTCACTTGGACAGGATCAAAAAGTTTTTTTATTTCTTTTTTAATCTTAGAAAGGTTAATTGGTGAGTTTATTTTTCTTTTGTTGATTTAAGTCCTTTTGCATCTTGTAAATATTTTAATGTTTTGGCCTATTAGCACTTATTTTAATACATACTGCTGAAAATTGGATAATTTTATTCCTTTTTTAAAAATAAATCAGGAAATATAATTTACTTTTGGAAACACATACCAAAGTCAACAATGAATGCTTACTTTTCACAAATTTGCTTCTTCTGTTTGAGATTTAAATCCTTTTGCATGCATTAATTATTATAGTATTTTGATAGTTGATAGTTATTTTAATGTGTGATACCTTAGATTAGCTCATTTTTTATTTTAATAATTAATTATTTTTACATATATATATGTACAATGGTCTGGCCAGAGGAAATTTGTGTCTGTTAATGGACCCTTCACAAAAATCCGATAAACTAAAACGGATCTTTCACCAAATCCCAATCAACCAAAACGGATCCTTCACAAAATTCTGACGAACAAAAACGGATCTTTCACAAATTGTATATTGAAAGAGCAAATCTCAAATCAAAATAACAGAGTATATTTTTGTACATAAAAGTGATAATGTTTGGAACCTTTTTTAAAGTTAAATTAGAGGGATCAACTTATATAAAATTTACTAATTTTGCAAAAGAAAAAAAAACAGCACTCTTGTGATGCTTCTGCAAGCGATGAATACCATACCATAATAAATAACTACCACTACCAAATAAATATAATGCTTGTTGTTGATTTCTTTGAAAGAAATTAACAGCTGAAAGTCAGTTTGGTTTATAATTTTGCTTGTTTGTTTTATGCAGTGGTGTTGTAAACTTCTCTGAAAACACAATCTTTTTACATCTGATATGAGAATCATATTTTATTCTTTTTCGCACTAACTTTGCTTTATTAGGATGCAGATAAATGAAAAGTCTCTTTATTTTTGTAACAACAAGTTTTTAAAGCAGAATTCCAATTTCTTTTATGAGTCGCAAATTAAAATGTGAATCAATGGTTTATTTTTTATTTTATTTATTTAATTATTTATTTTAATTCAACTGTGTCCAGATATTAATGATATATTTAACATGGGACTCTAAAATGCAATTCTGGCATAATTTTATCAAAAATATTTATTTTACAAGCCGTTTTTTTACTTTTGATGCCTTCACTTTGAGGATAGCGATCTCTTTGCATCCGCTATGGGAATCTGATTTTTCAATGTTTGGTACGCTTTCTTCAGAGATAAACAAAATATTTTTTTAAATATTTATTAATCACAGAGTTTATAAGTTTTAAATAAAATTCTGTGCACTTTGAGGGTCTTGGGTCGAAAAGTTAAATGCTGAACCCCTGCTTGAATTTCTTTGTTACAATTATTTTAAATACTATACATATGACATTTCTAGAAAATTTAACATAATGTAGAATGGTAAATAAGTATTGATACTTGAGGGGTACCCATCTCCCAGAGAGCAATGCCGCCCCCCTCCCCCCAGAATACTCGAAAAATACTTAAGAATGATATTCTCAACAGAAAAGAGGGAAAACACTCAACTTTAAGTGTCAATGATGCAGTTTGCGCCATCTCAAAGTTCTAAAATTTTGTTTTTATAAAAAAAATTTTTTTGCAGAATTATTTGGTTTTTTACGAAATTGTTTTTTTACAGAATTATTTGATTTTTCACAAAAGATCCCGTGAAAAATCCTGGACAGACCCCTGATGTATTATTTTGTTAATATACTTTTTGTGAATTTTCAGTTCTTTGCTTAGGTTTGAGCTTGATCTGTATTTTGAAAAAAGACTGTTGCAGACTGCAGAATAGTTAATTTTCTGTTACTAATTTTAAAAATAAATAAAATCTTAATTTCCTGCAATTGTTTTGTGTAGTATTTTTACTATCTTTAAACTACATACTTAAGGAATGTTATTTTAATTTATAGTTCTCCCTCCCTCCTCATGATAGTAGAGGTTTAAGATGGGAGGGGGGGGGGGTAGATAAACCTTGCTAAATAGAAAACTAACATAGATACTTGAAACTATACATCTTTTTTATTAATACTATCCATTACTGTCTGAAAAAGATTGACAACTCTGATAATATTTCCCCCTTCCCCACTTAGTTGCATGTACTTACTACATTCTGAATGTTGAATAAATAGTATGTAGTAATTTTACGTATCACTTTTATACCTAATATTTTTTTTTTTGCTTCCAATAGCTCAGATATCATTCTTAACTGTGCAAAGACAGCTTTAGATCATTTTAAAGAAAAAAACTCAGAAAAAGGTTAGTGGTGCTGTTATTTATTTATTCATTTTTCTTTTGTTTGGGAATGCACATCTATACATAGTATAAAATGAAGTCTCCAAAAAAGCGTCTGTTTATGTGAAAGCGCAAAACTCGAGAACTACCTGACAGATTTCGCTGAAATTTTCACAATATCTTTATTTTAGCCCCAGAAAAGTTTGCAGACCAGTTCGGAAAAAAATTTGACGCATAGTTATTTTTTATTTCAATATATTAGGCCCAATTTCCACATAAATTCTCGATAATGGGGATTAAAAAGTACTTGCACATATTAATATTGTGTATCGTGAGAAAGAGTAGAATTTTCTGCGTTCTACGCAATTTGTTTCAATACCATGACTTAATTACAGCAGGAGTTATTTGTAGGAGTTTTTAGCTCGAATTTTTTAGGCTTAACTGAAATTTAGGCACTACTTTCTTCATTAAATAAATCAATAAACACTGAAGGAATTGTCCCACACTTTTCTTTTTGACACCATTGGAAAAAGCGGCACCTTTTACTCCAGATCTATCTCAACCTATGGTCAAAAAACTAAGCTTCTATCTCCAAAGGAAAAAAGTTACAAGATTTTAAATAAAGTTCAAAAAATCTCATCTCCATTCAATTTGCAAGCCATTTTATTTTCGCGTTTCCATGATTTCGTTTTTTCAATCCATTGTTTATTTCCATCTTTCTCATTTTCACATCTTTAACTTATTTTATGATATGGTCAGTAGGGAACAGATTTTTGGACATCATCATAATGAAATTTTTGAACTTTTCCAAAGAAAATTTTTTCTATTTTTGAATTCTGCAATGAAAAATTGAGGATTTATGAAGTACATGAATGACTTTATATACTAATCTTTAAATAATAAAATTTTGATATGGTTTCGTAGAATTAAAAAAAAAAAAAAAAAATTTTGCCAGCGCAGGTGATAAAGTCGCCAAAATCGACGCTGTTGGCAAAAACCGGAATTCCTCACTGGCAACCCTTTGCTCATCGTACGCTGTGAGTTGTCGCCAATCGGGGTTTGCTTGGCGATTTTTGCTGCCTATTTGTTTACTTAAATGCGATCGTTATGATCAAAACTTGTGTTTCTACTGTTATTTATGTAATGTTCAATGCATAACGTATTAATTGTGCAAAATACCAATGGATTAAAGAAATTAACATCATACTAGGCTTTTTTCATTAAGGTTACAAGACAGAAGACAATTTATAATATTGAATAAATGGACACAATTATTGGTGTCTAGATTTTAATGCAATTTGGACATCTCACATATATGTTTAAGAAAAATGATTTTGCTTCAAAGATACTGCATAAAAACATATGAAACACTTTAAAAGAATTAAAAATTGATTTTGAGGACGAAAAATACCTTTAAAACATATAAATCATATATTTAGTTCTCAAATAATAGCATTGTCCAGATTGTAACTTTTGGACATTCATCAAACTTCTAACCTCTTTTTTTTTCTAAACTCTTTTACAAAACAAATAATATGCATTTCCTTTTGTAATTTGTGGAAAATATTATCAAAAAATTTATTTTGATGCTTTTTTTATGGTTCATTTGCTCAGTTAACGTTTTTAATGTCCAAAAGAGCATTTTTTCCATAATTTATGTCAATTCTTGTCTCCATACAGTATTATAATTTAAGTCAAAAATTTTTGAGCTAATTAAAATGAAAGTTATTTGATGTTCAAGCTTCAAAGTTGAGGTCTGTGTTTGCTCTCACCTTTTGAAAACTGCCCTATTATGATATTTAAAATATTGTAACGTAATTTTGCTGTCAAATAAACTTCGCCAGCAGAGTTTTCAACATGCCGAAATAAGCTTGTTGTGTGTGCTATCTGGTGGCCACAACTCAGTCTCCAAACACATTCCTTATTTTTTAATTAACAACCAATATATTCACTAGAAATAATTTATATAGCAGAACAAAGTTTGCTAGGTCCACACTTGTAAGTAAATTAAAAAAAAAAAAGAGGTCTGCTTATGTGTCAAAATGTTTATTTATTTATTTACTTATTTTTTGTCAGTGATGTATACTTATATGTTTTTTTTTATTTCAATCTTTTTCTTTTTCAGAAGTACTTGTGCTTAGGTGCTGTTTGCAGTTTTATGGAAACTTAGTTTGTTCTGGGACTGATTTTAAACTTCTAGTGTGGAATTTATATATCCAAAGAAAGATGTTTAGGTACTTTTTTTTTCTTGTATGTTTCTGGGTGATGTGTTTTTTTCCAAAAGAAAATGAACATTATATTGATGAAAACTATACAATTAAGGGAACACCATACATTAAAAATGGTTTTAGAAATTCAGACAAGATAAATGTTGTTCTAGTCAGGCTTGGCATCTGTTCTTGTTGAAACCAACCAAAAGAAATTCAACCAAAGCATAGGAAAAGCAGATAAAACTTCAATGTCAATGAGGGATGTAAAATTTTCGGAAATTTTGAAGCGGCTAGAAAAAAGCCATTGTTTTACTGAAAAAAATGGTTAAAATGTATATAATAGCTTTATTTTCTAAGAAAATATAAAAATGTTCAGTATTTCTAGATATATACAATCCATGTTTTTTTTCTTTGTAACAAAAATATGAAAGGGTCTGTCTATAAATGATGTCACACTTTTAAAAAACAATTGCCCCCCCCCCCCTGCAGGCTATATAGC
The DNA here is from genome assembly GCF_026930045.1 of Uloborus diversus. Lineage (NCBI taxonomy): Eukaryota > Metazoa > Arthropoda > Arachnida > Araneae > Uloboridae > Uloborus > Uloborus diversus. The sequence continues at coordinate 16,839,343 of NC_072731.1, forward strand.
TGCCAGTGCTAATATGTCAACTTTAAAATTCTTTTAATGGTCGCTGTGGCTGTATTTGCACTTTTTTAACCAACACACTACAAACGATTAAAGTTTAAGGAATTACAATATTTTCAAATCTTTACTGGTAATTAATCTGTATTACTTCAACTGGAATTTAAACTTTCGTAAGTTGCTGACTTAGCAGCTTTCAAAAGCTCTTTCAAACACTTCTTCAAAATTAAAGGGTTTCAAAATTAAAGTTTTTAGTAATTAAAATATTCTCCTGGTCTATCAGACAGTGAACAAACATACATAAAAGACACCGCCAACTCGGTCATTCCAGCCGAGGACTGCAGTTTTGTGCTTATTAGCACTCATCAGCCTGACTTAGGAATTGATTGAGCTGGAGATGGAAAACCTCAAAGGAAGCCAAGAGTGCCAAACAAACTGGTAGCACACATAGAATTAGCACTCTTGGCTTCCTTATGAGGTTTTCCAGCTCCAGCTCAGTCAATTCCTAAGCCAGGCTGATGAGTGCTAATAAGCACAAAACTGCTGTTCTCGGCTGGAGTGACTGAGTTGACAGTGTCTTTTATGTATTTCTGCCTTAACCCTGGCTATTGGGCGGTAACTTACTGAAAAATGAACCGACAGTATAATCAGACAGTGAACTGCACAACTCTGTTCTCGTCCTTCTGAGGCATTAAATATTCTGTCGCCCAATAATTTTCTATATGCGATCTCATAAGTGAAGACCTAAGAAGAATGTCTATTCTGTGTTTTGTAATTTGAACAGAAATAATAGAACCAAAATGTTTAAGTCTTTAGAATAGGTTCCCGGATAACTAATTCTGTCAATTAAGCAGCTTTGGATAAGCAGCTGATGACCACTTTCCCTTATTGTTCAGGGCCAGAGATAGAGTGAGGCGGGAAGCTTGTCAGTTTCTGAAAATGAATTCAGTTTCCACCATAGATATAAATGTACCATATCTAATCTGGTTCCCACGTTATGACACAAAATAGCATTCATAGTACAATACTTTGTTACAGCTCTTCACATATTGTATGCTTAATTTTATCTTTATGTCCACTTTTTTGATGTATTATCATCAACATACCACACTGTTAGAAAATGCTAAACTCAACTTCATCTTTTGAATTTGAGCATTGCTCTTGAAAAGCAGGGCTGCGGAGTCGGAAGGAAAATGGCCGACTCCGACCCCGACTCCGACTCCTGGATTTTGAAACGCCCGACTCCAACTCCGACTCCGGATTTTTTAAAATTTTTTTAATTGTATTTTTTAAACTCCCTCTCTCCATTCAAGGGAAGGGGGAAAACCTCTTAACAGAGATTGAAATATTAATTCCTTTTTATGAAAATTTAGCATTTTGTTTTTTATTGTAAACCCAAGACGTCATACAACGTTAGAAATTCAATTTAAAAATCAAACTTTCCAATAGTTACGAGTTAAAAAGTGAGATGACTTAAAAATCCCTTTTAAAAATTTTGAAAATGATTATGTGTAATTTGCCCCCCCTTTAATGTTTAACAAATATATATTGATCAAATCGTGTGCTTTCAATTTTTGAAAGCTGTAACTTGAGAGAAAAGAAACTTTTTTTCTAAATCCAAGTTCTTGAGAGGGAGTGGTTTGCCCCTGGTGACATCCATCTAGTAGATGACACCCAAAGTTAATTTCAGAGTTTATAAAAAATATAAATACTTTAATTCTAAAAATTTTCACGAATATATTTTAAATTATATTTCATCAATAAAATTTCAACGAAAATAGGGCACATATGCGTCAGGAGCTAATTTTACACAAAACGCGGCGGTATACAAATTTGTACGAATAGCTTTTACTATACCTATATTTCTTCTTCGCTAAATTTTTAATTTAAATTTTATTGGCTGCTTTAGAATTAACCTAAATATGAAGATTTTAAGATTAACTGCAATTCTTGAGTGTTGTAATTAAGAAATTTTTTACACTTATTTTGTTACATACTTTTTAGTGAGAACCAAGCTTACAGAAATAGTCTTAATAAAGAAAAAAACATTAGATTATTTCATCGAATCTTTTGGATTCGTGCTTTCAAGCCAGAACTTCTTTGAATTTGCCGATCACACTTAAACGTTTCAACCTTAGCTACAGGCGTCGACTTACTAATTTGTTACGTTTCTTTTACTATTTTAAACTGAGATAGAACAAAACACTATATTTCTATTTTTATTTGAAAGTGATTACTTGAAAATGTTATTCAACAAAACCGTTTGCTTAAAGTTGCTATTAGTTAAGTTAAAAAGCAAGCAAACTAGGGGACGGCTACAGAAAGTTCGGTAAGCATTCAAGCTAGCTGATTGCCATAATGGCAGTTATTTTCTCATTAGTATCTTTTTATACATGTAATTGAACCAATTGGTAATCAATTTTTAAAAAATGCAAGGAGAGTCAGTGAAAAGGAAAGAAAAAAAGAAGCCCGGAGTCGGAGTCGGAGTCAGCATGTTTTCCAACGACTCCGACTCCGACTCCTTTATTCTAAAATCAGTCCGACTCCGACTCTTCGACTCCGACTCCGACTCCACAGCCCTGTTGAAAAGATAATAAAAATGAATTGCTGTGACATTTTCATTAAATTTTCCAAAAACTGTTATGTTTTGTGACAGATGCTTATTAGGGTTGTTCCAAAAAAACTTTTTTTTTCAGTTAGATTCCAGAACCCCCCCCCTCCCCTTTTTTTACACTTACTAATAGTATTATGCTGTGCAACAGTTTTAGCCTCTGTCTCAAATTTTAAGAGGGTGCTCAATGGCCCCTTAATTTAACATTATCAGTAGCTTAGAAAATGCCACAAATTTAGAAACATTTAATTTCCCCAGCTGTTTTTTTTTTTTGCAAATAATTATTTTTTTGCAATGTATATGCATATTGCTAGTGTATATCAGCGGTTCCCAACCTTTTCCCTCTTACGAACCCCTTCCAAACTCCCAAAGAAGTTGGCGTACTCCTTGGGTACAAGCAAAAAAAAAAAAAAAGAGCGTACACACACACAGGCAATAAAAATTGTGAGATTTTTTTTAGTTTCATGCTGCTCCATAGTTTATAACAAGAACGAAAACGTAATTGCAGATTATAGAATTACAAATATTGCTACGAACTAAAATGGTCGCTAAAAATAAAAGAAAAATAAATTCACCAAACAGTAAACACAGTGATTATTCTGTGTTGAGCTTCAATCAACTTTGAAAAAATTTTGAGAATGAGATATATGTGGAACAAAGAGGTCAAAAAGATTGGCTGAAATTTTCTGACACAAGGGTATATTTATCAATATTATCACTAAATCAGAAGTCAATTAGAGGATGTAATTTAAAATACCTTTTCAGGAACTGTCTCAGATTAACTAAATGAACTTTTTTCTTACAGTAAAATGAGAAAGATCTCTAGATTTAAGTCTTCTTAAAAAGGACTATGAGCCTAGCTGTTTGATAAAGATATACTGCATACATTTATCGTTCGATTGTTGAAAAATTTTCTTGTAATTATGCTATGAGCAGGCATATATTGAAAATAATAGAAGCATCTATTTTCAGTATACACGTTTATTTTAATTTTTACATAAAAGGTAATTTTTAACGAAACAAATATTTTTAAGCTACTTATTACAAGAGAAATTTTCTACACAAATTTCATGAATTCCTTATTTACATATAGCGCTAATTAAATTGCATGGTTAAATTCCGTTAATTTTTTTTTACTGCGTAAACCTCGCACTGCCAAATTTCCACCCACGAAAATTTTCTATAGGAATTAATTTTTCATACTTCCTGTGGTATTTTTAGGTTGCTAGCCATTCTTTCCCTTTTTCAGCAATAAAGCTCGAAGTAAATTGTAATCTCACCTCTATGCATTTTTGACTCAACACAGAAGAAGAGGGATAGCTCTTTCTCGGACTCAAATGGTAAAGAAATACTTAACTTCAAAACAATTTTAGACACTCGCATATGGCCCATGCAATGTTTTCAAGTTTAATCAATCTTTCCAATACAACATTTCTGAAGAAATGAACGCTTTCAAATTCTTTCATCTGCGTACATTGTATTCATAAAGTAGAGCTTTTTCAGGATGGCTTCAAGGCTGTCATTCTCAATGGAAGCGATAAATCCCGTATTTCGCAATGACATACTAAATTACTTAAATGTAAAATATGTGAGGAAGTATGCAAATATTTTAATGCTAAGAGTATCAAATGTGCAATAGACAAATGAATAAAAAAGGAGCAGAATTTGCTTGAAACTGCTTGAGCATGAAACTTCATCAGAAACAGGCATGTTAAAACTCCGCCGTTACAATATTTTTTTCACAAACCCCCTGAAAACCTCTCGCGAACCCCCTGGTTGGGAACCTCTGGTGTATATCATAATGTGTAGCATTGTTTTTTCAGTTCAATGTATTTTGTTAACCACCCTCCGCATACTAATGAAGTTTGGGGGAGGGGGTTGATCACCCTCTTTCAGTTGAAATAGGAAGCTAAAATTCTTCCAGTATATTACTATCCGAATGTCGAAAAATATTTTAGTGTGTCCTGTTATCTAAGAGAAACTTTTTTTTTTACATGTATTTTTGAACCACACTAATGCTTATCTTCTCAAATGTTTTATTTCAGCTGTCAGAAACATATCTTATTGAGCGCTATGTTTTCTTTTTTACTGTTCTAGGGATCTTTTACAGCACAGAGATGCCAAAGTTCAAGAGTATAGCATGATGGTTTTACACAATTGCATGATTGATGAGCACATCAGTTACATCATCAGCACCAAAGATGGACATGACATTTTAGTTACTTTAATGAATATTTTGTGTGACAACTTAATTGATTGGGGGTAAGAAAATGTTTTGCTCATTTAAGTGGGTTACAGTAGTTTTATCTGTCTCATATTATTCTTCCTTTGTATGTAAGATGTATCAGAATAGAATAGAATGCTGTGCATATTCTTTTGCAGGTTGAAGTGTTGATGCAGAGCTCGTGTGAACATGTGATGATTTAGACTGATCTAAAAAAGTCATCTCTATGATAAAAAAATAATGAAATGAATACAATTACAACAACAGAAGTTGTGTTCCAAAAAAGGCCTTTTTTTGGTCCAAAAGCTACACCATCATTCACAAAAATTGTACTTTTGGAAGTATTTACTTGGTAACAATTCTGATTTGAACATTACTCCTGAATAATGTTGTGAGATTCCGGGCTGTTGTGCCGTGGTCTGAGTGTTATTTCCCCAAATGTTTCAACCGCATCTGAGGAGGTTATCTTCAGTGTTTACGTGGTCGAAGCTTTCAGGGAAGCAACTTCCTAGTAACTGATGCAGATTTCGAAGTGTTTATTTATGTGGAAAGAGCTAGCTCTCCCTTCGTTTTGGGCCATGGTTGGTTGAGGAACGTTCGTCCTAGTTTCTGGTTGGCTGAAACTTGAGCTGTCTTCATTTTGGTTGGGGATTAGCTGCTGGACGTCTGTCGCTGTTTCTGGTTGGCTAAAAGTATCTCTCAGGATAATCTAAGTACAGCATGCCAGAGTTTATCTTAATTCCTTCTTTCTTTTTGTTGAAATTGTTGGGATGTTTGAAAATTTCGATTGCTTCTCTGTTTAATCTGGCGTAATAGTGGGAAGTCCTTGAAAGTTTTTTGGTTTCTTTGAATTTAAGGTCATGGGTTTCTTTGGTGTTCTTTTATTCTTGTTTTAACACTTCTTTTTTGTTGTTCCAATGTAGACCAGTCTGCAGGAACAGGGGATCTTGTAAACTCCTGCAGCGGACAAAGGGTCTCTCGCATCTTTCACTGATCATAGTAAGTGCTAATTCAATGGGTAGGCTTGAAAACAGTCTTGATGTTGTGTTTGTGCAGAAGTCTGTCGGTGACGTCCTCAGCGTAAGAGAGGTAGGCTGTAGATTTAACCGGTTCTTCAGGTTAGTGCCTTATAACTTTGGGGTGGAACACTTTTTTAGTTTCTTGCTTCGAAAAGCCGTTGGCTTGGAAGACATTTGTGAGGTGGGAAAGTTCCCTCTCAATAACAGTTGGTTCGCAGATTCTGTTGGACTTGCGAAAGTTTTCAGGACACACCTCTTCTGTCGAGGATGGGGATTGGAGTCCTTGTGCAGTTAGCGATCGGTATGTGTAGGCTTGTGATAAATACAATGGCCTAGGATTCCGTCAACTCTGCGGTTGACCATGACATCCAGGAAAGGCAACTTCCCGTCATTTTCAGTTTCCATAGTAAATTGAATATTCCTATGTTGGCTGTTTATGCGAGTCAAAATCGATCTAGTTCGTATTTTCCGTGGTTCCATATCACAAAGGTGTCATTGACGTGTCAACTTTTATGTGGAGAAATTTGAAAAAGTGGCTCTCGGCACCTCAGAACAGCAACTGATATGCTGGCTCAGATAGGTCAATGACACCTTCGTGATGTGGACTAGTTTTCACCCTAGAAAATAGAGAATCAATGAAATAGAACATTGTACCTTGAGACTCTGTAGCACTAGACTTTGAAGCAATAGAAATATTTCTTGTTTTGAGTAGTGCAAAGTTTTTCCAAGTAAAATCCTACATGAGCATGAAAATCATACATATTCAAATATAATTTTGTTGATTAAATGTTATTTAATTTTTAATACAGAACCTAGCCCTGTAGTTATGGTGTTTATTTAAAAAACCTGTACCTCAGAACCAGACTGACATAAGCTAAAAAATTATGCAATTTTCTGTTTATTATTGCATTATGTGAAGGAGCCTATTCCACATTGAGCCTTGCAAATGTAATTCTCTTTAAAAAATTCTTTTCAATTTTTTGCCAGGCGTAAAAACCAGGCCAGGCGCACGTCCCATCCTTTCCATGCGCCAGAAAAAAGTTTTCCCCTCTCTTCCGTAAAATTACCATAATTTGACTTAAGTCCTTCTGGCTCTGAGGTACAGAAATTTATCTTTCATGGTGTATTCAGGTTTAGTATTTAAGAATGAATATTTTATCGAATTTAATGTTTTTTAAATATATGTTCATACTACTTATATGGCTCTGCTTTTCCCTTAGTGAGATTTGGAGATATGAATTTTATTGAAACTATATCGTGTTCTGAAATAATTTTTGTGGAATGTTACTTGAAGTTGTTTTGTGTTTAACAGTGCATCTTTTCTATAAGGAATGTCAAGTTCTATTTATTTGTCAGTCTCATTTTATTTTTAAAAATAATTTTTGTCAATTTATTTTTATAAGAGTTTTGTTAATAATTGCTTGCATTTGTTTTGATCAACAGAATATTGTTTTTGGAACTGTTGTTGAAGCAGGAAAGTTTTATGCAGAACTGCTATGAAGTTCTTCCTGGCAGAAACAAGTAAGATTAAGCTGTTTGCAAAATTCATTTTTTTAAATACAATTTAAAGTTACATTGAATACAATTTAAAATTAATTAATAAGAAACAACTCTCTAAAACTTGAACTTTGTGGTTCATATCAGGGGAGCTGGAACCCAAAACTTAAAATCTTGGGAGGGTGGAAATACTCAATTTACCGAATGAAATTTCAAACTTTGCTGAATGGTTAATTGTGAGCAAGAAGGTAAATCAACATGAAAAGAAGAGACAATATGTATCTTCAAAAAAATTCTGTGTTGCAATACTGTTTCCATATTTGCCAAATTGTGTGACAAAATGTGTTGAATAAGAAAAATTTTGGGATATCGAAGCAACCTCCCATTCAGACGCACTTTGTTCATATCGTTGCCTTAGAGCAACAGTAAGATATCTTAGTGTTATTTCTGGGATTAGATATCTTACTGTTGCTCTAAGGCAACGATGTATGTACATTAATAAAGGTTTGTTGTTTGTTGCATGTATTACTAAGGAATTCTTTGTATATGGGTCATTCTTCAAAAAGTAATTTTTCTGTCACATGCCTTTTACCATTGAAAACTTTTAGGAACAATTCATTTAACATTGATTTGTAATTTCATCAAAAATATATCCATTTCAACCTGCCACCAATGTTTGAATAATAATTTTTAATTTAGTACATTTTTGGTTCACAACATGTGAATTCTCTCTTCAACATGTGAAGACATGCACTTCCGTGGCATGTCACACACCTTGTGTGGCTGTTTATGTTGCTTAATAACTTGTTTAATTAAAAGTATATACTTATTTATTGATTATTCCTTTCACGAGTGTCTCAAATACTAATTGTTTAAGTATATTTAATTTTTTAATATTGTGTTTTAGTTTGTTTTAGTAAGACAAGAAGCCATATGTCACACAATAAATTCTCACCTCCATTACCTAAACACAAAATGCCATTCCTCCTTAACACATGGCAGTTACGGCATCAAATTTTATTTTCCATGGTACAAGGGAGCCCCCTTGTTTATTTTCAGCTATAGTTGAAGTTGTGAGATTTTTGTCAAAAAACAAAAAGATAGATTTTGCTTCAAAAACTCAGTATGGTTACTCTAACTTCTCACCTCCGTGAACTTGAATTTCAGAAAAGATAAAAATTAATTAATTCAGGAATAATAATTTCAGAATCGAGTAAATTCTTAATTTCCTGCTTGGCAAAATTCTTTGCAATGCTAGGAATCGGATATGGCTTAGATAGAATTGGAAAATTATGCAATAAATTAAATTTGGGAGTGACAGCATTAGTCGAACCAAGAGTTTGGTATGACTTTGAAAATACTCTACTGTTTTCCATAAGCATATTGAGTACTTTACTTCTATCGGGTTCATTAAGGTGTTTAACTTTGAAGTCGGATTCATTAAGCTCCTTTTTTCTTAATTCAATTACTTCTTTCATGGTTGGGCTATTTACTTGATAATCACCTTTCTTGGTAAAAGTAAAAATAATGCTATTGTCAACAACTTCAAGTTTCCCAATGTTTGTCTTTTTATTTACAACAATGGTTTTATCTGAATTATTTTCAAATGTTGTAATTATTTTCCCATCATTAACAGTATGAAGAGATTCTGACATTGTGTAATTCTATTTGTTTTTACAAGGATTTAAGATGAGATGAGTCTTCTGCGACAAAGATTTTGGATCAGAAAGAGATAAAATTTGAGATAAATTTGGTTCCAAAGTAATGTTTTCAAAATTTTTTGCAACAACTTCCTCAGTGGGAGTTTTTGAAATGTTATTGCAAGTCTTACTATTATTTGGAGATTCTTCGAGAAAGTCAAATTTGTCATTACCCATTATTAATTGTTTATTTGGAATGTCCAAAAGAACTTTGTTGGCTTTGATAAAATCATATCCAAGTATAATTTTGTATTTATATTTCCAATTATTTTGAGTGACAAAAAAAAAAAAAAAATTACTAAACCATTTGTTGTTGATTTGAATTTTGAGGAAATAGCAGATAAATATGGTACTGAAATATTGTCGATGGTGTGAATTTTGACAGATCTTGAAGTATAACTAACTTTTGCATGGTTCTTTATTAAAGTTAGTGTACTAGGTTCCACCATGGACAAGTTAGCACCTGTGTAGATAAGAGCAGGTACAACAAAATTTCCAAAATTAAGATTGATAATAGGCAATGAATCAGAGTTTGACCCCTCACATGACATTATGTGTTTCTCAATCACCTCATTTTGAGTTTGTGAGCAGTTTTGTGTCACAATGTTATCACCTATTTGGGAATGGTCATCGAATTCAGTTTGTTTACAAAAATCTTGGGTGGAAAAATTATCTGTTTGGGTCCTTGTAAAAGAATTTTCTCTATATAAATCACAAGAACCCCTGTCTAGTTTAAAGAACTAGAATTGCTTCTATGAAAATTACCCCTCGTATAACTAGAATTGTACCATCTTTTCCCCCTGTTGTTCCTATTTTTTGCTTTGAAAGAATTTTGATTTCTTTTGTTTGGTTTTGCTGGTTTATTTACATACAACAATCAGCAGTACTGTATTTTTTATCGCAGATCCCACAAGAAATTCTGTCCATATGCGATCTTTGTCTGCTTCCCTGCCTGAAATATTGGCGACCCCTTGAAAATGATCCCTGAGCATTATTTAAATTTCTGCTCTGAGATTCTTCCTATTTTTTTTGTTAACTCCTAAAATGCTTTGTTTACAATTTGATTTTTTAGAATTAAATCAATTTCATAATTTTTTGCAACATTGGTGCAAACTAAATCAGTGTTGTTAAGGGCAGTCTCAATGTTTTTTGCAGCCTTAGCAACATCATCAAATTTTTTTTTTGTCCTGATTTAATCATATCAAATTTGATATCAGGTCTGAAGGCATCGATTAATTTTTGCGACTTTAATTTTTCAGCCAAAATTATGATCTCAAGTGGAGAGTCTTCTTTCAAATCAAAATATTGTGTAATTGTTGATATCTCATCAACTAGGTAGAGACGAACTGGTTGGGCTTTTGATGCGAATTGGAAAATTTTGTTAAAATTTCAGAAAAGTTTGTTGTTTTTGAAAATTTGTTCTTCAGTGCCTTTGTGAGAATTTCAAAATTACCTAACTTTATGTTTTTTGAGGCATTACTAATGAATTAAAGTGCTTTTTCAGTTAAATTAAGCTTTAGGATGAGAAATTTTCTTTCTGACGACCAATTCTCGAGATGTGAAACTTGTTCGATAATTTCTAAAAAGAATTCTAAATTTTCTACCTTCTTCACTCGAAAAATTTTTAATGTTGCATGCTAGCTTTGTTACATTACTTCTATTCCCGCTTTTGTTTGCCATGATGGAAATACAGGGAACAAAACCAATCTAATAAGAAATCATACACGAAAAACATTAACAAATCCCCCAAAATATATTGCATAACACATACATACAATAAATGATTTTTTTTCACCAAATTTACCATCGATTAATATTGTGAAATATCACTCAATGCTTGAAAATTTTCAAAACAAATATTTGGAACACCCATATTTCCATGATATACCCCTACAGTTTGCATACATAAATGTAAGAAATTTTATTTTAACGCAGCATGGGAAAAAATTTTTTGTTCAGGATGATTGAAAAAACCTGAGTTTTGGATTTGACATTCTGTTACTAAATAAATTCAACCCTAAAAATTTACAACACTAAATGGCAATCCAAGACTGAAAAATTTGTTAAAATTAAACAATAATCCAGTACGAAACCAAACAGCACCAATGATAAGGTGGTGAGGGGGTACTAAAGATAAGCTGCAGAAGGGTTTTGAATAATGATAAAGAGAGGGTTAAGAAACATAAATGCTGGTTTATTTACATTATATAAACATTTGTATGCATGATTTAATAGTTTAGTGGTACAAGTACATAATATTCTATAATGGCCGTTTTTAAGAAATATTAATTAAAACACCTTACTGATCAGCAAATAGATTGAAGTGAGGTGATACATTTGTGTAATATAGTGTGTAATCAAAATTTCAATTTACAATTTCTGGACAAAATATTAATGCAATAGTGATGGAACATTACAGAGAAAAACATACGACCTTTTTATGCTCAGAAGCACGTTGATCAGCGAATCACAATTTTGAAGACACCTACATCATTATTTATAAAAATCATAAATTGCCCAGCACATAATTTATTAATTTGTTGGTGATGCGTTTTATCACTAGATTACAAATCACTTTTAGGATGCATCGGGATTTCACATCTTGGTAGTCATGCTCATCAGATGCACAAGGGTTTACCAAGAGCTGTAGATCTCCTTATTCTCAGTTTGGCGTCCCCATCTCTAGGACATCTGCATTCGTAGATTGAAGAAATTTGCCTTCCTACTTGTTTTAGCAGAAAGATCAAAACACAAAAAAAAAAAAATTTGAAGATCACATCAGCAGGTGATACGGCTAGCAGAAAAACTTGAAAGAGTCAACAATTTGTGTGCTTGATCCACGCACACTAAAAAGTGCTCGGGAGTCGAGGAAAATCTTGCAAACTACATTCTTGCACAAATTCCACAAACTCTTTTTGAATGAAAAATCAAGCAATGCCAGAATGTGTAGGTTAACTGTAAGGTTGCAGTTACGAGTGGTCGAAACAGTGAGAGGTAGAAAAAGCGGCCGCTGGATAGAGGTACCTTTTGAATTGAGGGTGAAACGCAGTAGAAGGCAGGTGTGGTAAATCATGATTGTCACACCCACCTGGGGGGGGGGGGTCATGGCGCAGGACTGTGGAGTTGACTTTTTTGGGAGGGGGGGTTTGATGCATATTTTCGACTTATTTTTGAGGGGGGTCTCTTGTTTCTAGGAGGGCCATTCTTTGTGTTATTTAAGGGGGGGGGTGCACCATTGTTCTTGGGGAGAGGCACCTCTGTAGGAAAGTGGTGCCTCTCCCCAAGAACAATGACTCTTCCCTTTTTCTTCCCTGGTGGTGAATGGATAGCAACTCACATGATCCATTGCCATTGCTTGCAAAGTTTTTTCAAAGACTTGAATGGATCTTCAATGAATGATTTTTATCACCCATAATGAATGAAATTCATGAAAACTGAATTATTGAGAAAACAATTCTGTCTCCGGTAAAAAATATCATCTACTTTTTTGCATGTAAAATTATTTATTTATTTTTCTTTTTATTTTTTGGCAAGTTATTTCAGAGTGGATATTCTTTGTTCTTGTTATCTTATGTATTCATGTATGTTTTTTGAACATTATTTAATTTTAAGCGCTTAAATACAATAGTTATGAATGATTATTCTTTGAATAGTATTTAACTTAAGAATTTCACTACACCATCAACATTTTCACAAATTCATCCCAAGTTTTTTTTTTTTTAATTTTTATTTTGTCTGCTTTGATATCAGTTTTTTTTTAATGCTACAATTTTTTTGCAATATCTTTTACTTGACATTATAACTGTACACATTTTTTACTGAATGATTTTTTTTCTGATGATAACTCCATCTATTATGATGTAACTTTTAAAATATTATTATTTAAAAGTGTTCTTGTGAATATAAAAATCAGAAAAGATAGAATAATATTAAAACAGTATCATAAACTTGTAGAAACACGAAGTAATCAACTAATGAAACACAGAAATTTGAAAAAAAAAAGAAAAAAAATCAAGTGTGGAGAGGGGGAAAAAAAGGTTCAAAACCTGACTGTAATTCCTTATTTTGCAAGAACTTCAATTTTTCGGAAACAAGACCTTTTTCCTTTTGAAATAAACTGATTGATAAATGCATGCATAAATTGGTTTCATAATTTTATAGCTGAAAATTGTTTTATAAAATTTTTCAGGTTGTTAATATTGGATCTAATCACTCATCAGCTGAATAATTCCAATGACGGCCAAACCTTAATTCCTCCTTCAGCTCTTAATTTCGTGACACAGCGCTACCTGAACCTAGTAATGAATATAATGAAAGTCTGTAACACAGAGTTCTCTGAAATCGTAAGTACTATCAATAAAACCATTTACATATAAAGAAAATCATTCCGAGGTGTGGGGTGGAGAGGGAATGAGAACTTGTATGTCAATTTTTCCTATATGAAGAGTTGTCTAATTCATGTTGATTTTGTAGGGTTTTTTACATTCCTTCAAAACTTCATGTAAGCCCCTCACTTAGCAAATTGTTTTAAAAAGCCGTTCAAACTTTTGCTAGCTGGTTCAAAACTCCCTTTTCAGTTTCAGAATTTACAACTTTTCTCTTTGATAGCCATTTATGACATATTGGTTTTCCTGCTCTTTCAATTAAACAAATACTATTTTCGACTTTCCGTACTGTCATCAAAGTTGGGACTTGCCACCAAAATTGTGCACTTAATTTTTGGAAAGAGATCTACATTTTCTGATCTGGGGTCCTATGCAAGATCTTTGAGTCTGAAGGGTGTAAATTCGGGAAGCTTAATTTTTGCTCATGCCCTGAGCTTTTGTGCATTTTGTCCAGCCAGTTTGTTTTGAACTGCCTGTCTGAACCTGTCAATAAATCTAACGACCAAAGGGCTGACCTTGAGGGTCGCATATTTCACATATTTGGACAAAATTCTAGATATAGGTCCATTCCCACTAAATATGAGCCAAGGTAAAGAGATTTGACTGCATAAGCCCTAGTTTGGCAGCAATGAGGGTCCAAAATTGCTAGTTTGGCCACAGAAATGCAATGGGGTTTCCATTGGAATTTCAGACTTCAGCACTATGTTCAATCTTCCAACACATTTGGCATAACGAGTGGAAGGGAGAACACCTATTTATTCATAGGCATTTTTTAAGTTTCTTGAAAAGTTGAAAATATCTTGTATTTTCGTTCTCTTATGTGCCATGTGCAATAAATTAAAGCTTTTTCCCCTCCCCCATTTTTTGCTCATTGTTATGGAACATCTTTGATAGCAGACGATAAATATCCAGTAAATGTTTTATTTAGCAAACTATAAATACGTTTTACTAGCTGACGATTTATATATAACAAAAATAATTAGTTTTCTTTTTCAAATGATAAATGTCCTGTAACTACGTTGTTTCAGCATTCAAAATATTGAAATTAAAAGTAGTATCCAATTTAAATTTGAGAACTACTTATTAAAAATTAGTATTCGAAGTAATTGATTCAAAGGTAAGTGCATACAAGTGGCTCGTACTGCAGTACAATTGCAGAAAAAGTGGTAAAGATAGTAATTCTGGAGGAAATTCCATTGCATTTCTGGGCCCAAATTATCAACTTTGGACTCCCGTTGCAGACAAACTAAAACTAGGGCCTATGCAGTCAAACCGTGTTACCTGGGCTCAAACCTAGTGGGTGTTCTATGTCTAGAATGTTGACCAAATCCGTGACCCTCAAGGTCGTGCCTTTAGATACTAAGGTATTAACAGTAATCGGCTTACTCGCTTACACTAGACAAAATGATATTTTGACACGAGATTTTCGCATTCATGAAGTTATTGTTGTTTTCTACCTCTTTTCTGTGTAAATTTTGTCACATAGAAAACAAAATCTTATTGCATGTAAACTTTGATTAAAACGAGCTGATGTGTGCATCACATGACTTCCTTTTACTCCAATTTAATGTCATTTCCCCATTATTGGCAATTTTAATGTGATTCAATTGTTTACTCTCTAAATGTCACCAACAGTGGACAAATTAAAATCAAATTTAAAAAAAGAAAAGATAAAAATCGCCAAATTTGTCGCCAAGTTGGCGACAAAGCTTGGCGACCAAAAGATTGGAGATATATCGCCAAGGGTCCAACAAATTATAATACAACTTGAGTTTACGTCGAAATTAGCAATGATTTCCTCCCAAAAAGGGGCAAAAGACCCCCTTAGGATCATCCGAATTTCAAACAAATGGAAAGTTGCACAACTAGACCCCACTAGGAATCTACATACCAAATTTCAACTTTCTAGGACATACCGTTTTTGAGTTATGCGAGATACATACGCACATACATACATACATACATACATTTGGACGCCACGAGAAAATTCGTTGTAATTAACTCGGTTGTCGTCAAAATGGATATTTCGGGTGTCTATACGTTCCTAGGCATATATCCACGTGTGATCGGGTCAAAAAAAAATTCAAAATTCATTCGAGGGTGAGAAAAATGGAAATTAAGGCTGATTTTTGAGTGAAAATTTTTTTGCGAATACAATACTTCCTTTTTTGTAAAAGGAAGTAAAAAAACCCTTTGATCCTAAGTTCAATTTCGTCCTGTTCAGTTAGAGGTCATAGCAGTGAAAAGCAGCGGTGACAATACACTAGTGTGGAGCAGAGATTGTTGGCAGCATTTTTAACAGACGCATTAGCAAGGGGAGGGGAGGAGAAGCAATAGGGCCTTGATCTTAGACCCCCCCCCTTACCCCGGATATTGATGAGTTTATTTTTGTTCTGCATTTTTATAGTTATATATTTTTTGGAAAATATGAAAATACTATTAAATACTTTTTTCTCTCTTTCTTAAATGTCTTACAACGTTTCACTATTGTTAGTACAGAATCCAAAAACTGTTTAGTAAAAGATCCGAAACGTGTTTCTTAAAATATCTCAAATTCTGCAGATACTGCTCTCTATCTTCCCATGGCAGTACTGACTAATGAAGTTATGCAATTAATGGCTCCTTGAACCAGTGAATCGCTTTTTAAAATTTCTACTTTATGGTGTTATCAACTCCAATTATCTACAATGGAGAGTGGCAGCATTTTAAGTTACAAGGAAAGTGAAATTGTCCATATTATTTCGTAAGAGAACATTATGAAGTTTTTTACTACATTTGAACTAACATTACAATGAGCCTTCTGGTCTCTCATCACTCTGAGCATCAAACTGTATAAACTCATAAATGCCTAATTGTTTTCAAATTCTACATATTTTGTACATTGGCCTTGAATGTGTAATTTCCACAAAATCTATGCTTGTTTAAAATTTACAACATAATAATTGGTTATAAGATATCATATTTTTATTTTAGGATGCTTCAGAAATTGTGAAAATATTAACTCTTCTTTGTGCTGCATCTATTTCAGACCAGTACAGTCATTCATTGAAAAGCAGCAAAGAGCTGCTTGAGAAATCCTTAGGTAAGCTGAAGAACTTTGGTCTTGAATAATTTCTGCTATACAGTTCTTTTCAAAATTCTAACTCTTGTTAACAGAGCATGACAATCAGGGGCGCCCTGATGGGAAGTCAAGTGACCTTCCACACATTTCCTTATTCGGCAAATTTTGTTTGACGATTTCGCAAAATTATCATCACCGAGAAAAAAGGGAGTTCTGTTCGACAAAACTATCATCATTCAGCAAAAATAGCAATATTATCATCACTTATTGAAGTCTAGAGTTTTATTCTACAAATTCATAATTTCTGCCCACCCAAAAATTTAAGTTTGGGGCACCCCGGATCACTATCTTCATAATAATGCAAAAAAAGAAAAAGAAAGGAGCATGGCCATCCGTGATCTCATACTTACCAGTTGTGCCATTTGCTGAAAACCATAGAAATCTAATGAGCGCTATTCACCCTCATAAATTGGCATGTCATATTGCCATTTTGGAATTTGGATTTTAGTTAGTTTATTTTTTGAGTATTTTTCGTGTAAACTCATGCTGCTTGATGTAAATTTTATTTTAAAAATAATGAGGAATAGAGAGAAAATTTGTAATTCTCTGGGTTTTTTTGTCCACTTGATATACATAAAGAAACAGAACAAATTGACCACATGAAACAAAGTTTCTTTAAAATGTGTAGTTTGAAGGTTTGAAATAAATGTGTGTACATTAAAAAAATAATTGTTGATTTAATATGAAATAATTTATAGAAGAAATTTGTTTTGTTCGAAAAGATAATTCTATTATAGGGAAACAAAAAATATATTCAACTATCTTAATATATAAAAATCTTCTATGCGGACGTTTGTCATCATAAGGCTTTTAAACAGCTGGACCGATTTTGATCAAATTTTTTGTGGGTAATTAAGTTGTGGCAAGCATAGTTTTGAAGTGCAATGGATTGAATCGGAAACATTTTTATTAATTCGTTAATTAATTTAAACATTGGATGATTACATCTCCCAAATGATTAATATTTATTTTAACCTATTGTTGAGCGAGAACTGAAATAAATATTTAACCCGTTACCAAAAGGCAATAAGAAAGCCTGCTCTGCTTTTTGTAATGAAATTTCCTACTGTGATATGACAATTGAGAATAGATGAAACTTAGAGAGAGAGTGAAGCCTTCATTTCTTGAAAGCAGTGATTTTAGATCCCGTGATATAAAGTAAAGTTCTGGAAGGTTCAGGCAAAACGTGTGTTCTGTCGTCGTAGTTGAACCATGTGACCGCATCGGTGCTTTAGGTTTTCTTATCTAAATGATCAGAAAGTACCGAACCTAGCAACCTTTTTTTCTCGGCTGAAATCCATCTGAGTTTTGGCACCAATGTCAAGAATACTTTAAGGATTATCTAACTAATCAGTGCATTATTAAGGAAAAGATGATGGAATTAAAAGACGAAACAAATTTTATTTTCGTCCAGATAAATTACAACAGGGTAGTTCTGTACATAAAAGATCAGTGCAATGGAAGATCTTTATTTTTGGTGGAAAGAACAAACTAGGCAATATGTGAAGTTTAAAAAGTTTTCATTCAAAAGATCTAATCGGTCGCATTTGGCTTCGCTCACTGATCGGCTGGAATATAGTAACGTGGTGACTTGGCTACTTTGGCTATGAACAATAAAGTTGCTTGATCATTTGTTTACATTTTAAAGCTACTGTTAATGTAATTTATTGTACTTTTTGTTTATTTGGCGAAATATTTCAAATTGCAAAGAATTGTTTTTCTTTTTTAAAGCGTTTTTAATCATTTTAGTTGAAGAATGTGTTTATTTTACATCGGGAGGGGGTGGGGGGAGGGGGAGTGATTTTCGCTTATTCAGAGAACTGTTTTTACCTTTATCATTTTTCTAAACGATATCCTTTCAATTGTTTTATTCTTTTCCATATGGGGGATGTTGCAGTGGGATTTCCAGTTTCTTCTAGATGGGTAGTTAAATTTTTACACGCTATTGAGGACGCTATTGCTGAAGGAACAGACCATCAAGTACAGGAGAAAAAATAGTTAAAGAAACAACTGTTCAATGGGCATTAGATAAATCAAGTTGTAATAAATATACGCATTCTGACCCCATACAGCTTAAAACATTTTTTTACTTATTTTTTCAACAAAAAAGCTTTAGACTTTCTACACATGAATCTATGAAAATTATAGTTTAGAAAAATTCTATTGCACAAGTGTTTTTTCAAGATAACAGTACTGATATTGTAAAGTTTTAACAGGAAACAGTTCTACAAAATTTATGTTGCCAATGAAAAGGCTTAAATAATAATAGAAGTCTGTTTGCCATGCTTCTGATGCAGTTGAAGACAGATTTCTTTAGAATACAAGATTTGTAATTTTTAATTTTATCTTAAAGCTCAGTATTTATGGGTAAAATTTGCATGTTTAAGTAATTTTGGGATTTGTTTATTAATATCAAAACCATTGCATTGTAAAGTGTTCACATTGAAAAGTCTACTGCATTTAAAAAAATGTACTAAAGAGTGCTTTTGAAACATTTAGATGTACTGAAGAGCGTCCACTTGTTGGGAAAAAAGAGCTGCAATGCCTTCTCTTCCATCAGCAATCTGAATGCTTGCGATCAGTTCTCCAAAGAGGATATTGAAGCTCATCCTTCTTTCTGTTTCAAGAAGAATTTGATAAGGTTGATTGGAAACCTGTGCTATGGCTGTCGAGAAAACCAGGATTTGGTGAGATTTTTGACCTAGTATAAATTCGTGATAGTTAAGTGTGACCTTATGTACCGTTGCTACCAATGTATTCTTATTTTCTTGTGTGGGACAGATTTATAAAAAACTATAACCAAAAATGTTTTTAAAACTCATTTTCGGTGGCGAATGTTTCAAAAAAATTTTGCATGTGATATCCTACTGAACACCTTGCACCTAAAAAACAATTCAAATCCCTAGAACTCAATCTTTATCATAATTTTCCCCTTGGTTAGCTGTGAATTGCAGGGCTTTTATAGTTGTACCGAAACTAGATTTCTG
The DNA here is from genome assembly GCF_026930045.1 of Uloborus diversus. NCBI lineage: Eukaryota > Metazoa > Arthropoda > Arachnida > Araneae > Uloboridae > Uloborus > Uloborus diversus. The sequence goes on from NC_072731.1 coordinate 16,858,881, forward strand.
ATTAAAAATTTTTTTTTTGAAAGTTTAACAAAAATTAATTTTTTTTACTACACATACAATCGATAAAATAAGGAAAATAATTCAACTCTGTCATTTGTGAGAATTTTTGTACATTGGAAACTATTCTAGCACTAACAGACAATGAACAGTCGAAAAAATAAATAAAATAATAAAATAAACAAATGAATAAATAAAATAAATAAAATAATACGGAAGGACCTTTTAAAGAAAATGGTCAAGCTTTCATAGTCGACTCTGGAGCAACAAGAATTTTCTCTCGGCTCATTACAATCTTTTCATTTATACAAGTAAGGTATTAGGTTAGACAATATTGTTCAAAACCGAGGGCTCTGCTAAGAGGGTTCAGCACCCTCCCGTTGTATTTTGCACCCCTATACTGCTTCTCATTGAGGATGTGATATCAAAAAATTTAAGAATTCAATTTTGAAATATTATATTAAGATATGAATATTTATATAAAATATGTGTGCGTTTGAAAGAGAGAAAGTTCCCTTCCTTTCTCTTTATTTTTAGCTTTTTATTATTGTTTTGTTTCTATTTCTCAATTATACACATATGTGTGGTTTCTTTCTTCCGAATTAGGTTAGAAAGTTAGATGGCATTCCATTGTTGCTGGATTGCTCCAACTTAGACATCAGGAATCCATGTATCCTTTCCTGCTTAAATAATACTGTATTTTATAATGTGATTTGAATGTGTGTTTGAGAAAAAATTATCGAGAATGTATTTAAAGTTATTAATTTTTTGCGAGAATTACTACTTCAATGAGTAAACATGGTATGCAGTTGAATATTTATTATTATTATTTATTAATTATTATTATTATTATTTATTATTTATTTTATTTTATTTTATTTATTTATTTATTTATTTATTTTTTTGATGTGCTCAAATGTAGTGTGCAAATGTTAAGCCTTTAAAAGATGGAAATGTACATATTCTTTTTCCTGTTTAGAATTTTTGTTAAGACCATAATTTTATAATGCATGCTTTACTTAAAGCAGTGCTTAATTTCTAATTGAGTACAAGACCCCTACCCAGGTAGCACACTTTTCAAAACCTTTTAAAATGGTTGTCAGAATCAATGTTGTGGCAAATATTTAAAAACGTTTGTGACATTATGTGTGCTACTTGAGTTGTATCTCCGTGCTAAGCACAAAAGTTGTATTTGCACTTTTTATCGATTGGGTTACTGTCATCAGGTTGTTCTTTGCCACATATTTCACATAAATACTATGTTTTGTGGTCTTATATCAATGGAAATATTTTCAGAAAAGGATCTGAATCAAATACATGGAGGTGCAAAACTCTACTGAGAAGTTGTTTATCAGCATCACTAGTGGGCAATTAAATCCTTGCAGTATTTAATGCTCGTTCTTCTGCCTCTCATTAGCACTTAGCTGTACAAAATTTAATTTTGAACTGCTCTTTATAGTCCAGTCAATAGATACATTTTAACTTGCAAAAAATGGGGTCAAAGATTTTTTTTTTCTTAATTTGTACATATTGGTGACGAGATGAAAAAACTAAGTTATCCAACACGAAAGACTCCGGGAGAACTTTTGGTGGCCGAAAAACCACAAAAATTTATGACATTTTTTGTTTTTTCCAAAATATCTCTGAAATGGTTAAAATTAGCAAAAAGTATCAAATATAAAGTTTAAAGAACATTAAATTTCCTACAACTTTTATATTTACAACAACTTTTTTGTGGCACAAATAGAAAGCTTGCTATAGCTCTTTGAAAAAAGGCAGTTTTCCTCTACTCCGAAAAAAAAAAAGCATTGACACCGGAAATAAGGCGTCACAATTATTAGAACTTGAGTAGAACCCTTAGTTTCAGAGTTTATCGCCAGTTTGGGTTTCTTGCTCCCCTCCCCCCACCTGACACAGAGTAGCAATTCTGGCTGACAGATTAGTTCCCACTAGACTCCAAAAACAGACGATCGCGATGTATTGTAAAACTGAAATACATATATACACATTCATTTAAAGCACATAATTCGTGCATTCTACTTAGATTGCTATTGAAAAAATGCAATATTTGTGTATAAATGTAAGTGAATTAATATTAGGTTGCTAATAAGCAAATAATTAACATAATTATGCTTAAAAGACGATACAACAATAATAAACCCTTCATCACTGCTCACGGACTAACATTTCTGGTTTGACAGAGGTAGTCTTCATCAGACTCCAATAACAGATCATATATTGCAGTTTGTAACTTTATTACGCAATATACATATTTATTTGAGGCACATAATTTGTACGCTTTAGTCTAATTAATACAAACAAAGATGCAACTTTTAAATATAAATGTGAAGGAATGAATATTAGGCAGCTAATAAGCAAACACAATTAACACAATCATGCGTCCTATGTTGATACAATAATAACAATAAACCCTCTTCTACTGCTCACGAACTAATATTTTTGGTCTGACAGAGGTAGTCTTCATCAGACTCCAATAACATATGATTTATATTGCAGTTTGTAATTAAATTACATAATCTACACATTCATTTAAAGCACATAATTCGTACCATCTATTCTAACTATTACTAGTGAAGATGGGATATTTGAATATAAATGTGAATGAATAAATATTAGGGTGCCAATAGGCAAACAATAGACACAATAATGCATAAATGAAGGTACAATAGTAATACGTAATGAACACTTTGAAAAAATTCTGCAGACTGCTTACAGTGACGTTTTGAGACATGAAAAACCCCAAAGAATTATCTTTCAAAATAAAAATCCAACTGTAGAAACTTAATACGCATCACACGTAAATTAAGGGAGATTCATTCGACTTTATATCAAATAGAGAAAGGACGACAAAATACATAGTTCATCGTTTTCGAAGCCGTTTTAAAGGGTTCAGATTTCTCCTGGTTCAGAATCTGTAGGGGGTAGAAATAAGCTGTCGTCCTTGAACTGTTCATCTAATTGTTGCGGTAATTCCAAAAGCTCCTGGAACAAACCATCTTCTTCTGCAGTCCCATCTAAAGATGAAATTTGTGCAACATTTTCACAATTCGTGCCACTGCAGTGTTTGCACATACTGGAACATTTTAAACTTGCCTTGCGACAAGAAGACTCTAGTACAATTTTTCTTGCAAGTACAAGATACAATCTTCAAAAGAGTCTGAGGAACTGAATCTCTTTTCGTGTCAACAGGCATTAGGCCTTACGTTCTGCGTTCCCAACCCCATTTCTCTGGATCAATTATGTTGCCCAACCAACTTTGAATTTGGTGGTAACACCAATAAGAGTGATAATGTTCAGCAGTGGGAGGTAGCCGTGCAAGATGTTATTTTAGCCCTGTATACTAGTTTTATAAAAATATTAAATCGCAAAGTATCCAAAGATCGGTTTAAATACTTTACGTCATTTGTGTATAATATTTTCAAAATATTTTCTCCAGCTGCAGTACGGCATTATGATGAATGATTGGATCCATAAATACTTCAATAGCTTCCTTAATTTCAGGAGTTTTTTTGACTATGTTGCACAATTTAATCTTGCTTTGGCCAAAAATTGCCGATGTCGTATCACACCCACTAAATGCATGAATGAACAGAATATTGGTGGGGTCAAGTATTTAGTGGGAAAAAAACAATTCACCAGCATTCCCTCTTCCAGGTTTTAAAAAGAACAAGTTGCTGAAAGGCTGTCCTAAAGCTGTCTTCAGCACTAACAGATCCATATCCTCGCCCACTATGACAACCTTTTCAATATTCCTCGCCTTTGAAAGAGTATTGTTGACAACAAGTCGGCATCTTCTTGATTCTGCCTGACTTGAATGTCAGAATCTTCAAAAATTGTCTTAAGAAGTTGGTTAGGTTCAACCATTACTTCAAGGGAAAAGTGCACCCTCATTCGCCGTAATCGTTCAAAACTTTTTGTGATAGTATGTGCAGGATATCTATCAAATACAACCATAACTTGAAGGCCATATTTTTTTTATTTTATTTCAGAAATGCAGAATGATTCTGAGATATGATAGTAAAGGAAGCATTGGTCTGGCATAATCATTTCTAGAAACAAAATCGTAATACAGAACACACAGATTGATAAAACATACGCTCGCTCGAACTTTGAAGTGACCAATATGCATAGTTGTTCAGTCAATGCATCGCATTCGAAGAAAAAAAGGAGATAGAACGGGGGTGTTTTATGATAAAGGGAACGAAGACATTTACTCTCAGCTACGAAAGACAAATCATTTCCAGGGTCACACAGCCGGAATTTCTGCTCTTTTTCTCCGTTATCCGATGCGCCTTCACGCACTTTGTTGAGAGATTCAGAAAAAGTGTGACTTTCAAGAAGTTGTAACTCGCTTGCTTTTCATGCTACAAAAATGTTGTAATGACAAAAGTTGAAGGAAATTTAATCTTCTTTAACATTTGTATTCGAAGTTTTTTTCTAATTTTAACCATTTCTGAGATATTTTGAAAAAACTATAAAAAGTCATAAATTTTTGTGGTTTTTCGGCCCCCAAAAGTTCTTCCGAGGTCTTTCGTGTTGGATAACTTGGTTTTTTCACATTGGCACTAGTATGTCCAAATTAAAAGAAAAAAATCTTTGACCCCATTTTTTGTAAGGTAAGCCCATTTTATCCTACCTATTGACTGGACCATTAGTAATGCTTATATATAAATAGCCTATTACTTTAAAAACGCAATATTAAGTTTGATAACCATGCATGAAATAGCTGTAATTTATTTTTCATAAATATTTTCTATAAGGTGTATGGAAATTTCTGGCTACTATCCGAGACACTGCACCTTCCGCATTGTTATATGCCAATTTTCATTCATGCAGTCCTCAAAATGAGGTGGTTGCAAAAAATTTGACACCCATCAGATTCAGGTTCCTTGATGTATACAAAAACTATGTTTCAATGCTTTTTTTTTGGAATAACAAGTCTTTACCATCTCTCGTTAAGGTGGAAGAGTTAATCTACTGCTTCTTTCTTTCTCTTCCTTATTTTTTTTTCTTTCTTTTGCACAAAATATGCTGGACTGCAAATTTCTAACTAATATGCTTCCATTTCTATTACTTTGAAACTGAAATTTGTCCTCATGACCTCATACGACATTGATTGCTACAAAAATTTTGCAGCAATTTTTGGCTGCAGTCTTGCTTTATACAAATGGATTTTTTCAGTATGAACTAAATGAATTGTTCCCAAATTATTTTTATTTCTGATGGCTCTCATCGTCTGCAATTGAAGTTGATGAACTTTAAATCAACCTAAACTAAATTAATTTGATTTAAACTAATTCAGTCAATTAACTAATCACTTTAAAATTTTTGATCCAGACTAGGAGCCAGACAACCTCTGATTCAGTACTGCCAGCTCGAATGGTTCAAGCAGGGACCGATTATAACTTTTGAGCATACTGGGGCATGAACTAGATTTGCCCCTCCCTCCCCCTGTTTATTCTATCTTCAGAAGCTCTCAATATTTTGGCTTTAGACTTTGAAAAAGAGGTTAATACTTTAATCACAATCATTTTTAGACTTAATATATACATTTTACATCTTGATTTTGTGCAGTATGAAATTACTCCATTTTTTAAAAACTTTAGCTATAGATGTGGTTCCCTGGGCTTGTACTCCATGTGCTTATGCCTTGACCTGACCCTGAGTTTAAGTCACAACAACAGTGTAACATGTATATAATTCTTTAATGTGTGATATTTTTTAAAATTTAAATATTCAAGTTTGTTATTTTCTTAACTCTGGAAGTTATTATGCAATGGTGTATTTTAGCAATCAGAAATGTTTTAGAAAATAATCAAGAAAATCAAGCTGTTTTAGCTGGAATGTCAGTGTCTGGGGACCTGGTAGAATCTGCACTGATCAAAGAGCTCGGCTTTCAAGTATGTAAGGAAGACGGAAAATTTGTTTTGAAATCAAGCAAGTAAAAGACATTGGAATGTAAAACGGGACATATTTTCAGCCCATTTAAATTCTTCCTTATGTCTTCCTTAGTCAAAAGAAAACTGCTCAGCAAACAGCTGAAGATAAAAAGAAAATATTTAAATAAGTTCTGCATTTATATAAATTATTTTTATAAGTCGACAGCTAGTAGGGAAAAACCAATAAGCAAATTGGATGACTTCCATTCCTGATAAATTAGTAAAATCATATCGGCCAATTAAACACAGATAATTTTTATATTGATTATAATTTTTAATGCGTCCCTATCTCTTTTAAAAATTTTACTTTTCAGAATTAGTTTTTTAAACTACAGTGGACGCCGGTTAATTGAATCAGCCGCTTTAATGAATGAAATCGTCAGAAACAGAATAAAATCCAGCATTATTGAATTATCTGCTTTATTGAATCAGCTGCTTTATGGAATCAAAACTGTTAAGAAAAAACGTGACTCATATGAGCGGCGGTCACTGTATCAAAAAATTTTATCATCTGAAGAAATTCAAGCATTTTTCTTGAAATACTAAATAGAAATTTATCCTTAGAGCTATAAGATAAGGGATATTTCGAATATGTTTCTATTTTTTTTTCTGGCTGCAGGAAATGAAAAAGAAGTTATATAAATATCGAAATACACTTCTTCATAATTAAATTTTTATGAAAGAGATATTTTGATTACTTCAGTAAGTCCTAAGCTTTTGATTTTTCACTCCAAAATATAGACATTGTAAACGATTATATTTTTAACTAAATGATTTATTGAAACTTCTTCATTCTAAGTTTTTATAACAAATGTGCCATTAGTTTGTGATTTGAAAGAAAAATCACTAAAAGAATTATAAAACTAGCAGGCTTTGTAGAGCGCTGTACGAAAATTATTTTGATTTTAGATTTTTATTTATTTTGTACATGTTCAGATTTGAAATTGTTTTCTGGAAGAAACTAGTGATACTGAAAAAAAAAACCCCCTCATGTTCTACTTTTTGTTTTCTTGGCTTGATTGTGTAAGTGCACAATATGTTGAAGAAAAATGTCTGCAAGTTTTTATCTGCAACTTTATCATATTTTTATCTAAACTTTAGTTTCAACCATATCATATAACTAATATTTTGAAGCTATAGAGATGTTTTATTCTGTCGCACATTTATCCATTACAGCCAATTTTTATATCATATATATATATATATTGTATGTAAGAGATGGTTTGTTGCCGGAATGCACCAGAATGCCATTCAGGCACTGCTTTTCTGGAAAAATGAAGTTCCTTTTCATGTTGATATGGTCCTATTGGTTCAATTGGCATTCTGATACTGGAAAATTTACAAAATCACCCTGATTCATATGCGTGATATATAATATATATATATATATATATATATATATATACACTCTCAAGAGCTGTTTTTGACCCTCCACTTGGCTATAAGAGAAAGATGGTTGAATAAAATAAAAAAAAAATACTACCAAAAATATTGTACAATAAAGCTTACTTCTCTGCACAATCACCTTGAGGATTGAAGCATTTGTTATATCTGTCAACAAGCATTGGAGTAACCTATTCATAAAATATGTTGCTGCCAATGATTCATATTTGAAGTGAGTTTTGTCGGTTTCTTTGAGCTCTTGGTCACATTGGAAGAACCTCCAAAACTCTTTTGTCGTCAATGTTTCATTTATGGTAAACCTTCCACTTTTTTAACCTTGGGTACCTCAAGGTCAACTCCTTGAACAAGGTTCTCTGCAGGGGTGTCCACCTATGGACGGTCATGGTGCAGAGTGGGGGGAAACATTAAATTTCATTACTCTGAATATTCAATTGTTCTGCAGTACCATAAATTAAATTGATATCAATAAAATATTTGGAAGCTAAGTATTTCTTGTATTGTGCATCAAATTGTATTGTGTTTTGAAATGATGGTGACTTTGTTCGTCTTGGGGAACTGTCTACAAATGATGTCACACTTTGAGAGTGGGGAAGAGAGGTTCGCAGTTTGTGACAAGAGGGTGGGACGGGACATCAAGATGCATGACATAACGCATTTTTTTGATAGCAAAATGCTAATGAAAAACAGTGTAACATGTGACCGGGGGGGGGGGGGGAGAAGTAGGTCTTTTTTTTGAAGAAGAAGAAAAGTGACATCATTTATGGACAGCCCCTTGTGAATTCTCTCTTTTAATGTTTTCAAATTTTATAATCCTTTGTAAATATAAAATTAATTGTTGTAAAATAAATTATTTTTTTTACTTTAACAGATGTGGTTTCTTTACCTAATTTTATAATACTCACAGAACGTAATCATAGTCCTCCTCAAGTGAAAGAAAAATTAAACAACGTAAAGGCGCAAATGTTTGCATACACGTGTTTCGGCTTTGTGAGGAATTTCTTTTTCAATTCAAAAGAAGGGAACTTATGGACTAAAATAATTCTTTTTTTTAATTTGAAATGAGACTTGATCAAGAGTGTTCATTGAACTTCCTTTCTTTCTTGGCCAACAATGACATTGTAACCAATCGTGTAAATAAAGGCTTAGAATCAGGGCTCATTAGTCCTCCTATATCTCCTATATTTCCACAATATGTCAGATATTCTCCAAAATTTCCTACATTTTCTCACGAACTCCTATATTTTTTTTTTCGGATGTTAAATGCTACCCAAAAATACAAAAACCTTTGATCCATTTTTTTTTCTTTTTCCACTGCTCTGTGCACTCTTACATCTTTAATGTTGGCATATGTACTAAACTTCTGTTTTTAGCCTACTTTCCCAGTAAAAATCAGAGAAAGAAGAAAAAAGCATGAAAGAAGGCTTAATACATCTTAAAAAGATCCCGAAAAACAAAAAAAAAGTCAAAAATAAATAAAATAGTTAGATAAATATTGAAAAATTAAAAATTGGAAAGTAGGGTATTGAGATGGGGAAAAATGTCTGTCGGTCTGCCTGTCGGTCTGTCTGTCTGTCTGTCCCCCCCTAATAACTTTTGAATGAATAGTCCGATTCGAACAATTTTTTTTTGTTAGAAAGATCTCGGCGAGGACATCTCATTCCCATAATTCATTTTTTGATTTGAACAATTTTTCGTTCAATTTTGAACAGTTCAAAAAAACTTAACATTAGCGCCTACGGGGAAATTCAAATCAAAAATAAATCTTGAACTTAGAAGTGAAATGGCTTCAAACAAACTTTGTAGGGAAAAACTTTTGATAAAAAAAAATGTATCGAAAATATCTTTTTGATTTGAACAAGTTTTCCTTCAATTTTGAACAGTTCAAATCTCTTAACGTTAGCACCTAAGGGGAAACTGAAAGTCAATATAGATTCCGAACTTAAAGGCGGATTCACTTCAAACAAACTTAGTTGGAAATAGTTCTTGACGACCTACTCCCGACTCCGACTCCGAGAATTTAGGGGCACCTGACACCGACTCTGACTCCTGTTCCCGACAATTAATCGGACTCCGACTCCCCGACTTCGACTCTGACTTCGTAGCTTTGGCAAACATTTATACACGGAGGACAAATGACTGACTCCAATTCTTAAATATTCGACTCCGACTCTTTTATCCCAAAATGAGATTGACTCCGACTCCGCTGCTGTGGTTTTAACTGTGAAATAATTATTGTTGATATGATTTGTTTTTATTTTCACGCTAAAGTTTTAATTTAGGTATTTAGTTTTCGGTGAATAAACTCGAAAAATATGCGCAGACGATTTTTTTTTTTTTTTTTTGACAATGAAAATTATTTCTTTAAGTTGACATTTTATTGTTTTTTTTTTATTTTGGTAAGTTTAATTCGTGCATTAATTCCCTGTTGCCAAAAATTATTTTTGGCAACAGGGGAAAAAGAAACTATTTTTTTTTATGATGTATTTATTTTAATGAACTTATTATTATTATTATTTCGTTTTGAAAGCTGTTAAAAAAAATTTTTAATGGAAAGAAGTGTATTAGCTGCTTTGTTTAAAAGGTGCTGCTATTTTATTTGTTCGTTTTTTTGAAGAAAAGTAAGGAATTCAGCTTAGAATATTTAAAAAAAATATGTTTGAAAAAATTTGCGATTTTAGCTATTTTTGAGAATATTGATCAGGTACTAGAAAGTAGTATGGGTATACGGGAAAGTAGGCTCGTCTAGTTCTAGACGGAACTTCTTGTTTATTTGAATCAAACATGCCGCCTAAATAAATCAAGCACATGAGACTGACCATTGCTCCCGCAAATGTGATGCATTACTGCAGTCTTTTTTTCTTTGGCTTCATTGAGTAAAAAAATCCCCCCCCCCCCCCCCCGTAAATAGTGAAATGAAGGTGAGGCAGAGTGTTGCGCGCTTTTTGTAATAGTTTTCTGAGGTTTCAACAGAGAGAGACATAGAGTTGATGGGACTACTGTGTTCTCAACTTTCTCATTGTTAGTGTTAGCATTGAAGCAATGAGGTACCAATGCCGAGGACTAAGGGTAGATTTATGACTTTAAAAAAAGAATGCCCAAAATAATTATTACCTAGTTGTAGCAATCAATAAGTGATACATTTTTTGTAGCATGTAAGTTAAAATTTGAATTTTGTAATTACTTTTACATACTGTTTTGCTATAACTTTTTTTTAAATAATCAGCAAATGGATATTTTGAATGAATAGTATATTTTTAATGATATCTAGTTTGACTAAAAATTTAATAAAGTTCTCTTAAATCGCATGTAGAATTCCACGTTAAACTAGTATGTTGTGGCCATCACGAAACTTTCTTCTATATTTTTCTTTTTTTTTTTTTTCTGATCCCTCCCTATGCTTGACGAGGAAGCAATATTCCCAACAAAAATGAAATTACACATGCAAAAACTTGACGACCATCCCAATGTCTGAATTATTGCAAAAGCAAAGCAAAGAGCGAAAATTGAAAGTTATTTTAAAAGCCTTGCTTGAATTAATTACAAATATTTTATTTGTTAACAAATATAAGATGGCAACAGTTAAAAATTTTAAATCATTGAGATAATATTTCCGATGGCCGTGGTAGCCTGATCGGTAAGGCATTGGACTCGGGGCCGGAGGGTCTCGGGTTCGATCCCCGCTGGTCGAAGACCCACCGTCGTCATTAAAGGGGACTGGGCGACGCTAAATATGCTCGTGGTCTCAATGTCCTCCAAGTGAAACGATACCTCTGGGGGTGCTAGCACCAGGTAGCTATTAGCTCTTGGACTAGTTCTAAATTCTCAACTGTTCGATCCGGTGATGGTGCTGCCATCTATCGGTATATAGAAATAATGGAGGCAAGGCACTTAGTATGCAGTCCTCGACATAAATACAGTTGTAGTCAGTTGTGACTCTGAATAGAAATAGAAATAGAAATATTTCCGATCATTTCCATACAATTAAAATCACGAGAAATACGCAGACGACAATCTGTTACGATTTATCTTTCTTATTGTTGCATTAATAAAACTATTTTTATTCGCTAAAAAATAATGATAATAAAAATAAATCAGCACCTCTTGGCGCGATTGGCGCCAAAATTGAACCAAAGCCTGTTTACATATGGATTTACATATATTCCAAATTTCAACCAGAACGTAGCATTACTTCTTGAGATAGGGCACTCACAATGGAAAAAAAGAACGGGCGATTGCGCTACCCCCTTTTTAGCTGTTGACACCAAAATAAAATCAGCTCTTATATTCACTAAGGGCTACTTGCCGATAAATTTTTCTTTCATTCCGTTCATTATTTCTTGAGATACAGCAGTCACAATTGACGACAAAAAACGTTCTATAGCTCAACCCCCGTTTGAGTTATTGACACCAAAATTGAATCAGCACCTGTTCCTGTTAATGGCAACATATGGACCAAATTTTGTTTGATTCCGCCAGTTACTTCCTGAGGAATAGCAATCACGCGTGACTCAAAAAACGTCCCATTGCTCCACCCCCTTTGGAGGAATTCGCGCCAAAAACCAATGGGCACAAGTTCACATAGGGGCACATATGTGTACCAAGTTTCGTTCGATTTCATGCGGTAGTTTTTGCTGTAGAGCGGACACAAAAAACTGGTCACACACACACACATACACACACACACACACACACACACACACACACACACACAGACATTTTCCAAAAATAGTCGAAATGGACTCAGCACACCTCAAAACGTTCGAATCCGTCAAAATTCGAAATTCGAAAATTTGCACGAATCCAATACTTTCTTCTATATATTAGATATAGTAGAAGAAAGTAAAAAACGCACACACAATTATATTTAATTGAATCAAAATTGTTTTAAACAAACATGATTTATACAAGCGGCCGTGGGTATGAAAATTCATTTGCTCTCACATCTGTGACTCTTCAAATTGCTATGACTTCATGCATTATAGCATTGTATTGACAATGGCGGTCAGTTTTTCTGTACAGTGCTTCAAGCAACTCGATCCTATACTTTTTCGAAATTCCTATATATTTTTCTACCATACACACTACACACACTACTCCTATATATATTTTTCCTTTCAAACTTCTATATATTTTGCTACCAAACTCCTATATATATATATATATATTAGGGTGGTCCTTATTTATATATGGGGAAAAAAATCGGAATTCAACAAGTGACACGCCCCCTAGTTTTGTGACACTATGATAATAAAAAGTAACGTGTGCAAAATTTGAACTCGATCGGTCAATAATAACACGTGCCCCTAGGCCGTTGAACTTTCCCACAAATCTTCGAGTTTTTACTTCAGACCCAGTATATCGTTTCTCCTAGGTTTGTAAAATATTTTTACAGTGAGGTAGCACTAAATTAATCTTTTTAATTACTTTATATCATCCAAAGATTTTACGTTGAATAAGAATGAAATAATGCTTTAGAAACGTTCCTTAATCGTACGCTTTTCTCAATGTATCTCGATAGTGTGTATTTTTTCCCGATAGTCTTTTGGGCGGTCTGTAAAATAAATTGTTTTTGTGACTCATATTTGGTGAATTAGCTGTGAAATTCTTCGATTAATATTGTGCTCCTATTTCAGTTGTATCATTCACAATTTTCAGTATTTTAACGTTCTCTCTTCCCTTTAAATAGCTTTCTTCATTTTGCCGTGAATCAGGATCAAATAGGAAACAATCTTTTAGTATTTGTAACTTATCAAACAGTTTTATTGACTCGTAATTGATTCTATAAATAACAAGATCTTTACTAAGAAAGTATTCCAAATCATCTACTGTTATCTGAAATTTGTTAAACAGTCATCAGACACGTCTTCCTTATCACAAGCATTTTTTGGACTAGTTTTTTTTCTATCTTCAAAGATAATTTCTTCATCTAATGCGGACAAAGCTACTATTTTATCCCCTAAATATTATAAGTGATTTATGAATTTTCCAATCACTGCTTTTGCTGCATGTTTGTCGTCATTTTGTACGCTGCTAGTTTTTCAGACATACTGTATTATTCAAAGAAGCCTCGATTGGGTTGCTGTGAAAAACCATATCTTCATACAGCATTTAATTGTAAAACAGCTTTGTGAAACAGCATTGAAGGGCTTTCTTTTCATGTGAGGTCAATTTGAATTGTCTCCTAAATATAAAAATTTTCAAACAAAAATCCTTTTGCCATCCATTTGGCTCAGGGATAAGCTCCAGGTTGCCGAAAACATACCCCTGTAGGAGGAAATTCACCAGAAAATATTACAAGTTATGAGAATTCTCTGTAATCTTTCTCAATTCCGCTTTTTACGAAAAATAATATGTCATCAACTTCGTCTTTTAGAATTTAAGTAATATGTGTACTTGATTGAAATGTTATAAGTTCTGAATGATGGAGATATTTCCACAAAATTTTGAAGCGCTTAAATAATTGAATATCTGATCTAGAACTAATAGAGGCAAAAACTTTTTTAAGGATACACTCTGCAGTACGATTTCAAGTGCATGATGATGGCAATCAAAATTTAATGTATCACCGTTCAGTTTTTGCTCTAAAAAATTGCATGCTCAATTTACATGGTTGATATTGCAAGTCGTTGTATCAAACACTACATTAACAATAAAAAGCTATCATCTAAGATATCATATACAACTGAAGAAATATTTAAGGAATTCCGATGAGCTGTTCATTATTAGGACCTGGAGCTACGAGTGTTACGGTAATCCTATCGGCGGTTTTTTTTCCCAGTTACATCTGGATGTAACTTTGTATCCCAGTGAATAACTACAAAATCTAAATTTAAATTCATGAAATTTAATTTTACCTCTCGAAGATTTTCTTCTGCTCTCTTAAGGAATGTACGATTGATCACTAGGTCATTTGGATTTAAATTTACTGCATCTACGTAGGCTGTAAATAAATGAACAACATCTTTATCCCTAATATGACATTTGTCTAACAGTGATGAAAGGCGAGCAGATATTAATAGTTGTCAAGCTTTTTTGCATTGTGGTAGATCAGCTGTAGAAAACAAAAGTTCAACAGGTTAGGATAGATACCCATTTCGGTTTCTAAATCTTGTGAATCGCAAGAATTTGATGATAATAAAGGACTATGTACTGAAATAGAAGAAAATTAATTTAAAGTATAGATTTCTACATTGTTCCGATCTGGATATATTTTTAATTTTATATTTTAGCTATGGAAAATACAGTATATTTTTATGTTAGCAGTAATCGAGGATTTTTCGAAATTTATATTTTAAAAATTGAAAACTGCATAAGCATTTAGGTATGTTTATAACTAAAGAACAGCGAATTAAAATATAATTGGAATTACTTATATTTATAGCATTGAAACCTATCGACTCGATTTGCCACATCTATTACGTACACAGGGAATTTTGCAAATCAACACCCCCAAAGCCTGGAGGAGGCAATTTGTTGTTGTCAAATATCATTCATTAATGGCCTATAGAATCCCTTGTGTCCATCTTGGTGGAAAGAAACGTTCCCCTGCCGCTTGGTTGGAACTAGTGCAGAAGAGCGGTACGCTTGACCCAAGGCCATTGGTGTACATGTACCCTCTGTAACATGTTAAATTTTATAGAATGAAAGTGAGAGAATGGTCGGTCTGGAAGTAGCAGCACCTATTAAGGTTCAAAATTACTTTAAATATAAAACGTTAGAATATTTTTACATAAAAATGAGAAAATCCGCAATTTTTTTTTTCGAAACTCATAGAAGGGGGCCCTAGGGGCACGTGTTAATGTTTCATGGATTGACTTAAAATTTTGCAAGGATCATTTATTTGTATAATGGAACAAATTGAGGGGGCGTCGCATAAAATATCTGCAACTTCAAAAATAAGGACCCCATCCTAATATATATATTTCCTTTTAAACTCCTATATATTTTTCCCACTTGCTATGAGCCCTGTAGATTGTACTTGGAATCCTCTAGGAAAGGTTATGTAATTCTAGTTCTATGTAACTTGAAAGTTCCAACCGAATTCCAACAAACGCAAAAAATTCTTTCTTTCTTTTGGTACTGATATTTTAAATGTGTAAGTATGTTTTTAATGCTAAAACGTAAAATATAACTCTTAATTTTTCATGTTTTTAATTAATATTTTCGATAACTTAAGTCATACCAAGACAAGATCTAGCTTAGAACCTTCTCAATCACATCTTCTTTTGGACAACAGTTTAGGAGCTACGTTGTGACACGCGTCAAATTAACCCCCTTGTTGCGTGGTGGTTAATATCAATAAATGATAGTAGAAATATTATCAAAAGGACAGAAATAAGAGGCGAAAAACTGTTATTAAACTCCTCAGCGGTACCTAACAATGATATTGATTTAACTGTTTTGAATAGATTGCAGAATTGTTTGAAAATAGTTAGGTATCAATAATTTAGACTTCCAAAAAAATAAAAAAAAAAAAAAAAATAAAATGTTCTCTTTTCTAATTTCTTAGTAAATTTAATAAATATTAGTTTTCAAGTTAAAAAATGAGGTATTAGCATTCACAAAAATCATTTTTTAACATACTTCAAAAAAGAGGCGGTTATGAGTTCACACCGTATGTTTTTTTTTTTTTAATGGATAGGGGATGGCTCAACTTAGGTCCCATTATTTTGACCATATTTGTTCTTTGGAAAAAAAGCTATGGGCAAAAAGCACTAAATTTCATGCATTTTCCCTATTAAATGATTAAATATAAAACCCATTGTTATAAAAGTTAGGTGCCATACAACAGTAACATTAATAGTAATTGCAATGATAATTTTGAATGAAGACTTCTCAGAAGCAAGCATCAAGTTTCTTCAGTGTCATTGCCCCATAGTGGGGGTAAACCTAACCTGGAAGCGAGGTGATGTAGTGATTAGGGATCTGCTTAGCCTTCACAATGCTACCAGGTTAGGTTTGCCTCAACTTTTGTAGTATTTTTATCGTTATCATCTATGCCAATTACAGATGATCAGGGCTAAGTAAGGAGATACAGGATTGCATCACAAGCAACATGGATGCTGTGAAATGTAAATTAGTTAGAGAAAACGTAATATTTAAATGGTTATGCTGCCGTGTGCAGGTAAACGGCAGTATCTACAAAAATGAGTTTTTGAGATATTTGAAGAAACGCATTTTTGATTTTCCACAAACATCAATAAAATATTTAAATTTGATTCTAGGTGATTCTATATGTTTATATCGAAATATTTTTTGGGTAGTCTGTTTCATTTTGATTTTGCAATCAGAATTTTAATCAAAGCAGATACTGCCATTTACCTGCTCTTCGCCCTAGTAATTTTCATACATTTTTGACTGGCAATTAGCAGTAACTGCACAATATGCTATTGAATGACCAATAATTACAAATTCTACAGAGTAAATACGTTATTACGAAGTACATTTATTGCAAAGTGAATAATAATATTTCATTTTAAAACATATATAAATACCGTGTATACACTTGACATAAATTTAATATAAAGAAATTAAATAAAACTTTGAAAAAAGTAAAATGAAAATTTTATTTTTTTACACAAATGTAAAAAAAATACCAGAATATATACATGGTGTATGTACAGCATTTACAGACTTTCAGGGCAAATAGAGTACACCTAGATGATGGGAAATCACAGAGCAATGCATGGTTGGAAACTTTCCTGACGCAATAGTGACGACAGAAAGCACAAGAAAGACAAGACACGAATAAGAGGAGAAATCATGTTTATTATTTTTAATACAGAAAAAATGCAGGTAAGTTTTTGTCAGGTGTACACGTTTGATGTCGATACGTAAACTGAGGCATCAGTTGACGGTGCATGCGCACATGCGATTTTTGTCGCCGCGCTCGCTTTGACGTTCGATCTTCAATGCGCCGGAGATGTGAGGTATGCATCACAACCCGAGGTTGTAATTTCGAACACCTACTTTGATGACGATTGTTGCCTCTTTCGTGTTCTTTTTTCTCAGTTTTTGCTGTACTAAGATAATAAACATGTTTTCTTCTCTTAGTCGTGTCTTGTCTTTTTGGTGATTTATGTCGTCATTACCGCACCAGGAAAGCGTTTCCGACCATGCATTGCTATGTGGTTTCCCATCATCTAGGTGTACTCTATCTGCCCTGAAAGTCTGTAAACGCTGTACTGATACACCCTGTACATATATATGTTGATTATAAATTTATTATTAAATGCGATATAACTTAAATATGTATCAAACGAAATGACTTACATCCTCTTGATATAAATTTATTGCAATAACATTTACGTACCTAGCCAGATACAGAAATATTGCTGATTTAAACAGTCCTTGCTACAACAAAACTCATTTTTTGTAGTTTATATTTTTTGACTTTAATAAAACATTGAATAGTAAAAAACTTCAGAATTTTTTTTTTCCACGCATCTTGAGCTATGCGTTGAGCCTGTTCTACGTCGAATTTTTGTAAGTTGTCTTCGACAAGGGACAGCATAATTTACTGTCTCCGCTGGAAGAACTTTAGCATTCTGCATCTAATTTCGAGTAGTAGATGGATTGGATGAGTTCTCTAGCTCCGATTCCTCTGACAAGGAATAGTCGACAAGGCATATGTTTTGATTTTACAGCATTATCGAAAACTCTTTTATGTTCTTGTGTTTGTCATTTGGTAACTGGAAGATTCTTTAGGCATTTTTAAAAATTACCACAAATCGCTTAATAGTCCGCACTTTACAATCTTATACATATAAAATCTGAGTATCTATCTATCTATCTATCTATGTCCAAGCTTCTTCTCCCGAACGACAGTGAACTGACCATCGAACCAGGTATCGATGGATTCGTCATCTTTCCGTCTTCATGTTTGGCTATTTAACATAATCCTCCGATAATAATTAGCGGAGATATCAATTAAAAACTATTAATTATGACTCTTAGATTTCAAAATCAAATCCCTATTTTTCGAAGGCTTTCCTCCATTCAAATTATTATTCAGTGCTTCTTCTCAACTTTCCATAACAATGCTTTTATTAAAATGTATAGCGGGTGAAGAAAATCATTGAGATGAAAGATCTGTTGCCATTTTTTTTCTCGAATATGAACAGGTAAAATTCTTGTTTTTATTTTGAGGCTTTACCTGTAATCAGGGGATTTAAAATGTTTACTTTTTGGGGTTTTCCGCAATCTGCCGCAAAATTTCAGTGACTTTTTTTTTTTTTTGGTTCAAGTCTGATTGTTAAATACGCGTCACATGACATAACTTTCATTTTCGAGGAGGACCGTGCACGTCGTAAAGTAAATGAGTGATTTACAAGTTATTTGAGTTCTTTGAGGGTTTGTACCTGGAAAACGGATTGATGTAATTCTTGTACGACCATGTGGATAGAATCCATCCAAATATTTATCTGAGTGGTATGTTGCATTAATAAACACCCGGGCAACGCCGGGTAGTAGACTATTTTATGTAAAAAGCGGATTGTTATTGTGCATAAATATTTCCGATATAGTCTATCAGATGTAATTCAGTTTAACGTGAGTAAAGATTATAGTTGATAATGCATATATTTTCCCCTTTTGTGCTGACTGAAAATGTACTCATAACTTGTATCATTGATAACGATTATTAACGTTGATGAGGTGTTTTGGCAAAAATATGTTTTACTGGTGTTTTGCAAACTTTGCTTTACGCGCATTTATTTATTCCTTAACGCGTTAGAAACTAGTGTCAGTGTACTACAAAAGCATCAACTGGACTGCTCTTACATTTTTTAGGTAGCCCGTGCAACGCCGGGCACGCAGCTAGTAAAGCAATAAATCTCTATGAAAATTTAGGCAAAAGAAATGCTTCTTGTGTTAATAATGGCTCTCATCGAACAACTGAAAGTGCAACAGCTTAGTATTGAAAAATATCGTCTGCGACAAAACAGAGCAAATGGAACAATATCGTTCTGTTGCTACACGTTTATTTATCGTCTGCCAAGTATTGCTTGTGTTTACTCGTTATCTTTTATAACTGTGTATTAGTAAGAACTGATTTTGTTTTTTTGTTTTTAGAAAACAAATATGAAGACTTGTGAAATTACAAAACGTTTTCTTTGACTTTATTTGAAATAAAGTCTAGTTATTTTCCCTAAATAATAGTTTTAAGTCCCTCTTGTGCTGAAGGACGTCCGAGGCGTTTTTTGAGAGGCGTTAATTCCCAATTTTGTCGAATAATAAAATATGACTTAACACGCATACCTACATCTAATGATAATCGACTAGGTATCATTTTAAAAAATGCAATATAGTCTCTAAATTTGTCGAATGAAGGGAGTTTTTGAGAGGTCACACAATGACCTACCATCGGGGCGTTATTGCTTGCCCTTAGTTGAGCTAAAAAAAATGTGAAAACGGTTTTTGCGTCTTAGTGTAAGTTTTGTCAGCGATTCATTTATGTTCCATTCTTCGGACAATGATTATGGGTAGGTATAGAGCTGTAAATACATACTGCTGATTACTTGCACAATGTAGCGATAATATCAGTTTTACTGCTAGTCACCAATTATTTTAAAAAAATGCTTTTATTTATCGGTAACGAAATAAACATGTTTGCACCATAAAACTGAAGTAATGTAGGTTTCAAAAAAGTAAAAAAAGATGAAAATGGAAAATTTTGCAGTTACTGCCGTTTACCCTGCCACGGCAGAACGGTGATGGGCAAAAATTTCAAAAAAAAAAAAAAAAAAAAATCAAAATAAAAAAATTGCAGTTATTGCCGTTTGCCTGCCCACAGGAGAAAGTTTCCGTTCAGCCGTGGGCAGGTAAAGAGCAGTAAGTTCATTCTGCCGATTTGCCGCACAATGTTGCGATAAAAGCAGTTACTGCTAATTACCATTGATTAAAAAATGTGTGTGTGTGTGCGTTTTTTTTTCCTGCGGCAACCAAATAAACATGTTTGTGCCATAAAACTACAGTAATATAGATTCCAAAAATGCAAAAAAAAAAAAAAAAAAAAATGAAAATCGGAAAATCTGCAGTTACTGCCGTTTACCTGCCCACGGCACTATAATTCCCAGCATTACTTTTAGATCCTTTCTTGAAGAGCGGCGTTATGTTAGCCAGTTTCCAGTCCTCTGGCACTGTCCCTGAGTTATAAGAAGCATTCGAAATATTTAAAATAACATCCACTAATTCCTTTACTCATTCAACTAAAATTTTTGGACACATAATATCTGGTCCCACAGCTTTAGTTGCTTTAATTTTTTCAAATGATACAGAACCTCCTCCCTGGAAAACACAAAATCCTCAAGCTGCAGAATAGCTTTTGTGTCTTGCTAGTGTCAACTGTTGAGATACAGTTATCTTTAAATACACTGGATAAAAGTTATTAAGAACATTTGCAATATTCCTATTGTTTTGGATTAAATTTTCATGCTCATAAATCAATGGCCCATTTTGACTATTTCGAGCTTTACCAGAATAAGGTTAAGCAAAAAACCTTCTGGGATTCCCATCAATGTTATCTGCTAGCCTTTGCTCTGATTCCCTTTTCTGAATTCGTACCAAATACTTAAAATTTCGTCCTGCTTTACAATACTGAAGCCTATCTGCACTCTGACCAGTTTCTTTAAATTGACGAAAAGCCGATTGCTTATAATTTAAAGCTTCTTTAATCTCCGTAGAGAACCACATGAGCCAAATTTTAGTACTAACACCTTTTCTCCTAAGTGGAACATAACCCCCAACCGTGTTTGTTAGTTTTTCCTTTAATTCCGTCCACTGTTGATCTACGTCGCTATTTTCCAATCCTGACAAAAAAAAAAAAAACTCATTCAAGCTCTGCCTAAGGGCAACAAAATCAGTGTTTCTGAAACTGGGCACAAACAAAAATTTTCAACTTTGTACACTTCAAATTGAATCCAAAACCTAATGCTGTTATGACCACTATCTCCAATATGATCCCCTACATACAACCCTTGAACAGAACTTCCTACATCACAGAAAACTAGATCCAAAATCGCCTCCTCTCGAGTCTCCTGAGTTACAACTTGATTTAAGAAACAGTCCCCAATAACTTTTAAAAATTCCTCTTCTCTGCCATTACTAGGATAAAAAATATTCCAATAAATAACCGGAAAATTGAAATACCCCATTATGATGATGGATCCCTTACTGGACATGGCACTAATGATACGATACATCTGTTCATCTTGTCCCTGGCCTGAAGGGGTGGCCTATAAATGTTTCCAAAGCGCAATTTTTTGCCCTTATTGCTTATTAACTCCAGCCAAACCATATCAATATCAGTAGGTTATCATTTATGACCAATTCATTGCAAATGAAATTGTCTCTAACATAAAATAAAACCCCACCACCTCTTTTGCCAACTGTATCTTGTCTAAATAAATTATACCCAGCAATATGTAATAAATCTATATAAAATTCGGTAGCCCACGTCTCTGTAATTCCAATAACATCCAACTTCTCATCTATAACTATGCTTTTCATCCTAACTTCTTACTATTTCTGAAATACCCACATTTACACTAAAAAGAATAAAATTAAAAAAAAAAAAACACTTCAAAATTGCTCTAAAAAGTTAAAATAATTTTATTCTTTAAACACCATCCATAATATTTTTAAACATAATTTTTGAAGTTGGCGCAAAAACGATAGATAAAATCATTCACAGTCATATAACTCAACT
This sequence comes from Uloborus diversus, assembly GCF_026930045.1. NCBI lineage: Eukaryota > Metazoa > Arthropoda > Arachnida > Araneae > Uloboridae > Uloborus > Uloborus diversus. The sequence continues at coordinate 16,880,949 of NC_072731.1, forward strand.
ACAACTATAAATTTAACCAGTCCCAGTTTCTTCACTATCACATACATTATGCATTGATGAGAGCATATTTGAGTGACGATATAAATTTTTCATTCTTAACTTTGGATGATTTTCTGGAAAAAATATGAACGAGACGCATGGTTACATTGGATTTTACTTTTTGTTTTTGCTCCAACTTCACAAATTATGTTTAAAAGTATTATCGATTTTCACTTTTTAGAGCAATTTTGAAGTCGGTTCTATTTTTGAGCAATCATGATTGCTTATTGTTCTCACTTGACCGTCTTTAAGGTCCGGTTCCTTTTTCAGCTTGGACCAGGGGCCTCTGCAGCATTCCCTTCCAACGGCCTCAGCATCCGCGGCTCCTCTGGTCCTGAGCACTGTCCCCCGGAATCTGCTTTTTCTGGGCTGTGGCGTCCATGTCCTACACACATGCACGCTCACACACACAAGCCTACATGCATACACACAGGTGTACGCACGCACACAACTATACACATGTAACTGCCCAGGAGAAGGTGCAGGCTTGGGGAGACACGAACCGTTTCTAGAAACAGTAACTCCAATGAGTAGGGTCCTGTCGCAGCTCGTGATTGCGATAAACATAATTTGAATTCAAAATTTCAGAATTCAAATTAATTAAAAAAAATTTTACTTTAATTTTATTTATTTATTTTTTTTAAATTTTTTTTAAAGAAAATGCGTTAGCACACAAGTAAGATTAACTGTAATAGCATATTCATGTACGTTTTTGTTGATTCGTGTAATTGAGAGGAACCATATGAGCCTGGTGAACCAAAAGAGGAGGAGGAGGAGGAAGAGGGGAGCGGCGCTCTTGACTTTCTCAAAAAAAAAAAAAAAAAAAAAAAATCAGACCACAGCTTCAAACATAGGGACAAAAGGCCACCGCAAACTCTATCTTCGAATTCGAAGCAGGAACGTATATAGGAATTTATTTCGAAAGGGGCCTTAATCAAATATTCTGAGAAATTTTCAAATTTAAGTTTGAAAATATTAAAATCCTTTTTCAAAATGAGTGGTTTTGAACTCTTTTTGTTGCGAGTCCTTCGATTCCCCCCTTAAACTCACCCTTGTTACTGAATTCCATAAAAATAAACGAAAGATAGGGACTTAACTTAAATATTTATTTTATTCATCAATTAAAAAAATTAACGCAGACAAGTAAGAATCTTTAATACAAGGACCAGACCTATCCATATTCGGAACTCCAGCGCTCGAATACGCTACCTTGCGGTGATTTATAAAACTGCGAATGCAACTAAAACATTGCCACGTTGCGCTCCACGTGTATCTGTTGACGTAAACGCGGTCAGTTTGTTCTGAGTAACGCATTCAACATGTCTAAGAACGCCTTCAACAACAGAAATTAATTCGTCCCTTAGTAGTATTCTCGAGCTTCTCAAAATAATGTTAGTTTTCCTTATTTCTTTCAAAAAAGTATTAAATGGTGGAAGCGTAAACAAGAAAACTCTGGATTAACAAAATTGGATAACGTTATACCAGGTAAAATTTTTTATTGTTTTGTATGAATTTGTAAGAATAGGAGTTTTTTTTAATCTTAAATTAATTTAACTAATCATATTTTACAGCAGCATTTAGTTGGAATGGACAGTATGCAAAATACTTTCTTGAATTTATTATCGTAGAACAAAATGAAAAATGTTTAACCGAGAAAGAATTTACTTTATTCCTTTTATTCTCAGCTGAAAGGTTTCGCCAAATTTGTTTAGGGTTATAGTTTTGGAATTGTGCGAGTAAAGTAGCCTTGGCGAGATTTCGCGTTTTTAGTTAAACAATTTTTAATTTTTATCATGAGTGGAATAAAATGATAGTAAGATTACAGAATTCGATAAGTAAAAAGAAATAATGGTCAATCAACTGAAAAGAAAACTACCACCATATATAAACTGTGAGTACACATTTTATTTACTTTGTTCTGAGTGAATTTGAATAAATATCAGTTTTTCAATTCGATGAAGAAGAAAAAACGAACTTAACAACATTGACTGGACACTTTTCCTTAACCTAATTCCACATAAATGATTTAAATACCTTTGTTACTACAGTATCCTACTGAAATAGAAAGTATGCAAATAAATTTTCTTGAAAATATTTATCGCAGAACAGATTGAAAAATCCAGAAAGAACGTTAAGAATTTGAACAATAAAAAATAAAAGTTCGCCAAAAATCTGTTTATATAAGGTTATGGTTTTAAAATTGTGTGAAAGAATAATGTATCTTGACAAGATTTCGCATATCAGGTAAATCATTTCCATGACGAATGAATTAAATGCATGATTTCTTTAGATATCCAATCATATAGTCATAGAAATAAATTATCTAGTGTTAAATGTTACTCTTGACAGTCTACCACGTATGTGCACTATGTGACAAAAATGTCAACAAATGCCGGAAATGTCACGAAACTGAACTTAATATGTACTAATGTATAGAAAAAACGGTAAAAAAAAAGGAAAATGCCGTTCGAAACGATCTAAAAATTTATGAATTCCGAATTCAACATCGTGAAAATGGCTGCTTCAGAACAACTTACTGTGTGTTCTGCATTAATTGTTTACTTTCGTAATACTTTTTGGTTTCTAATCTCTTTCTATATGGGTCAGAATAACCAAAAGACTTTGAAAAATCTTTTCAAATGAATAAAGCGAAAAAATCACAACACTTTTAGCATTTTCTTCGTTACCACATGCGTTTGTTTTAGTTTTTAATTCCGCCATTAGACAGTGACTGCAGTGCCCCCTATAGTTCGTTGGAGTTGCGAATTGTCCTATTACTTTTAAAAGCAGGGCTGTGCCGACATCATAAACTAGTAATTCTTAATAAAAATAATTAAATTCTGTAAAAGTTTTTTCTCTGTCAGTGTGGTGTCAACGCAAGGAAAAAAACATTCCTTGGCTGCAGTGACGGTTTGCGCGGTTTACAAATTTTCAAGGTTAGTACTTGATTCCTTTTTTTTTGTAAACTTATCGTCTGTTGTATTTTACATTTAACGCCTACCTTTTTTTTTAATCATCTGCAATGTTTTTATTTCTTTGTATTATTTAATTCATTTATCGTCTGCGTTATTGTTTTTTTTTTTTTTTCAATGGCAACAACAAAGGAAATAAGATCGAATCTGTTCAAATCATAGACTAATAATAAGAGTAGACCGAGCTATGGCAACCCTTTTGCTGCTCATAAACCAAACCATGTGACTGGTGGATATCCTAGCAACAGCGGGCGTTAATCGTAGCAGACGATCAACGCCAGCGCGAAATAAAATAAATAGAATTTATGGAATACGGAAGAATGATCTTTTATGGAGTCCGATTTGTAAATTTGTTATTCTAAGTTGTAAATATTTTGTTAATATAGTGAGTTTTTCGTTTAGATAGTATTGTGCATTTTCTTTAGTCAATTTCAATAACTCTCTAAGCAATAAAAGATGCAAGCGACCAAGAAGAATTGGCAAACGGTAAGATTTTTACCTACAATTTCAGTTTAAGATACCGATTAGTTCATTTTTGCGTTAACGCAAAACGTTTACGCTATTTCGTTCACGCCAACGCTGACAGCTCCAAATGAAATCAAAGTTACTGAAAATTGATCAAAAACTATTACTAATGTCAAAATAATGCATAACTAAAAGAAAAACAGTTCAATTTCTGCACCTGGAAGTTTTTTTTAATGAAAACACATTGTCTTAAAATACATGTCGAGTGCCAAACTATAGATAATGCTGCCATCTAGCAACCATGCTGCCAAAGTCTTCGCCAAGCCCTTCCACTAGTCACGTGATACATCTATGAACCAATTTTCTTCATCAGCAAGAATGAGAAAGCTCGGTCTACTCTTATTATTAGTCTATGGTTCAAATCACAGACTAATAATAAGAGTAGACCGAGCTTTCTCATTCTTGCTGATGAAGAAAATTGGTTCATAGATGTATCATGTGACTAGTGGAAGGGCTTGGCGAAGACTTTGGCAGCATGGTTGCTAGATGGCAGCATTATCTACAGTTTGGCACTCGACATGTATTTTACGACAATGTGTTTTCATTAAAAAAAACTTCCAGGTGCAGAGAAAGAACTGTTTTTCTTTTAGTTATGCATTATTTTGACATTAGTAATAGTTTTTGATCAGTTTTCGGTAACTTTTATTTGATTTGGAGCTGTCAGCGTTGGCGTGAACGAAATGGCGTAAACGTTTTGCGTTAACGCAAAAATGTACTAATCGGTATCTTAAATTGAAACTGTAGGTAAAAATCTTACCGTTTGCCGATTCTTCTTGGTCGCTTGCATCTTTAATTGCTTAGAGAGTTATTGAAATTGACTAAAGAAAATGCACAATGCTATCTAAACGAAAAACTCACTATATTAACAAAATATTTACAATTTATAATAACAAATTTACAAATCGGACTCCATAAAAGATCATTCTTCCGTGTTCCATAAATTCTATTTATTTTATTTCACGCTGGCGTGGATCGTCTGCTACGATTAACGCCCGCTGTTGCTAGGATATCCACCAGTCACATGGTTTGGTTTATGAGCAGCAAAAGGGTTGCCATAGCTCGGTCTACTCTTATTATTAGTCTATGGTTCAAATATTTGGTTAGAATGTGAATGTTGGTTTTCCTTGACCGCTGTTGGCGGAGAATGACATATTTCTTTTGAATTATGTAATTGAAAGTCTTTTTTTTTTCTTAATTATTTTCAAAAAAAAAAAAAAAAAAAAAAAAAAACGACTTCAAAAAACACCTAGGAACTAAAAATAAAAAAATAACTGATTACACTTACATACGATTTCCTATCCAAACTTATAAATCAAATTTATTTTACAATTCCAGTACAAAAATCAACTAAACTAAACACCCATTTATAAAATTAACACTGATTTTAATTACTATACGATGAATTAATTTAATACCTAACTAATTATATACGAACTCTTAATTTTATACCTAACTAATTATATACAATCTCTTAATTTTTAATAACCATATGAAGTCGGGGCCTCCTATAAAATACTACCTAACGTAACTGAGTAGGTTTAGTTTTAAAAACTTTCGCGTTTTGCTAAATTAATGTTTAACCCAGGATTTTGGTGGGTTGTCAGTTACGTTAGGTAGTAGTTTATAGGAGCCCCCGACTTCAAATGGTTATTAAAAATTAAGAGATCGTATATAATTAGTTAGGCATTAAAATAATTCATCGTATAGTAATTAAAATCAGTGTTTATTTTATAAATGGGTGTTTAGTTTAGTTGATTTTTGTACTGGAATTGTAAAATAAATTTGATTTATACGTTTGGGTGGGAAATGTATGTAAGTGTAATCAGTTATTTTTTGCTTTTTAGTTCCCATGTGTTTTTTGAAGTCGGTTCTTTTTTTATTTGGGAATAATTTATTTTTTGCTTTTTAGTGGTGTAAATGTAAACTAAGTACTTAGAGTAGAGTAGGTGGTACACTCCTTACGTACATCTCGAGTGAGAAAGCGGCGAGCACAGGAGTCTAAAAACAGCTAAGATGAGAAAAATAGAGAAAGGAAGAGAGCACAGCGTCTCGGTGATTTCCGAAGACTGAAGAAAGGCTTTTTCAAATGCGCAATTATTCACAAAGAAAATTGTCTTCATCATCAGTTTAACTTTATCAAAGTATGCTTTCCGAAAAAATTCACGATTCACTAAAAAATAACAGAAATCGCTTCAACTTTGCCCACAGAATTTAAAGAGTTTTCTTGATTTTTCAAGGATTCCATCTTCACGTACCGACCTGATGACCATAAGATTACATAGGGAATATATACCTTTCCAAACGAGAGAAAAAAAGTAATAATAATTTTCCGAACTGATCTATGCGTGTTTCAGTTTACGGAGGACATACATAAAAAGATTCCGACAAATTGAGAATGTCTTTTTTGAAGTTGGTTAAAAAAAGAAAAAAATCTTAATGCGCATAACATTTTATACGATTGGCACTAAAAACTGATCTTTGTTCCTCTACAGGATTTATTTGTGCGCTAATTTAATGAAAACCATTTAAATGTCAATGGTTTTCGTAACTATTTTGTATTTCACAATAATACGTGTCACGTAACTCATGAAAAAAGTCACATTTCTCTTTACTTGGCTCGGTTATAGATCAACATCAAACTAGAAACAGAGTATCTACAGTGATGTTGCATATATGAAGATCAAAATATTGCTAAAGCAATGATACTAAAAGAATTGCTTCCAAGGAGTCTTCAATCAAAATTTGCGATATGACTACTAATGATTAATGCAGGGGAAATATTTAGGGAGGGGGAACTCCCACAAAGCAAGAGCCCATTAAAAAGGAAAAATACCCCTCAAAACACACACCCCCTCCGCCCTTAAGGGGGCACCCTTGATTAATATTACTATTTTATGGTACTTTGTTTAACACTAAGTAAAGAAAGTACCTTAGTTTTATGACACTTTCTTTAACAATGGATTTCATATTTAATCGTTTAATATTGAAATTAAATACAATTTTCTGTTTTTTGCCCATTACTTTTTTCTAAAAAACCAATATGGTAAAGCAAAGGTTTGGGACTTAAGTTAAATCACTCTTATCCATAAAAAAAAAAAAATAAAAATAAATAAATAAATAAATAAATAAATAAATAAAATAAAAAAATAAAAATAAATAAATAAAATATTAAAAAAATAAATAAAAATAAAAAATCGTTTCTCTAAGTGAGACGCTATGAATTTACAAATAACAAAGCGCGAGTATGAAATTTCAAGAGTTCCCTCAGTTTCTCCAGGATCCCTCATACCTGGACTTGAAGACCATTAGACGACCGGGAGAAGTATACTGTTTCAAACAGAAAAAGAATTGTCCTACTCGGTCCAGGCGTCTTCTAGTAATCGGGGAGCATAGTGCATAAAAAAATTCCAACGAAGTCTGTTAATTAGTATTGCCATAACTGTAAATTAAACTGACGGCGTCACGAAACATTAAATCTAGAATACTTGTCAAACTTCAGAAATCGGACACCAGTTACGATATATTTATTAAGGAATATAAATTTAATCGTTGGAGGGGGGGGGGATTTTCGTCATCAATTCCCCTTGAATTAAACACTAAATATATTTCAAAACTGAAACATTAAAAAAAAACTTTAATGACTAAATGAAGTTATTTATTAGCAAAAAAAAAATTTATACTAAATTAATTATAACTATTTTCGTTGCAAATTTGCTACATGAGTAATAAATACAATAGTAAGACTATAATTAAAATTAACAGGCTGCGCCGTGAAAATCAAACATCCCGATGAGAATTTAATCTTGTTCAAGACAAGATTCCTCCGTCGAAAAAATGCACTGTTTACGCCAAAACCACGTGACCTGTGACGTGTCGCTAAGTAACCACAACGCGTATGAAATTTTAAATTTCTTAGATTTCTCCGGGACCCCTGATCATCCAGACAAAATCAACATGGGACCATCTGGAAAGTATACCCTTCCAAACAGAAGAAGAATTTTTCAAATCGGTCCAGTATTCTTGGAGTAATACAAAAACATACATGAAAAGTCGCAAGACGAAATCATAACCTCCATTTTTGAAGTCGGTTAAAAAGTGAGGAGTTTTATTTATTTACTGAAGTGCAGAATGAATTTATTTATTAAAATTCCTAAGAAGTGTGGTGGAAGAAACAGTTCTTATTGAAACAATATTCCTTCCGGCATGCTATTTTTATCCCATAACATCCGCGTATGCATATATAAGGTGTTAATAAAGCCTTGCACCGATAAATAAGTTTATTTGAGAAAAACTATTTAAGATTTTTACATAATTCCCTTTTTATTTTTTTTATTTTTTACAAAAGCTTCACTTTAGCTAATAATCACTTTAGCTTCGTTATCATTAGGGTTGACCGTGGCATGTTTACGCGGATTTTTTCCAACGAATTTTCTAAATTTTATGTTTTAACTTAGGACATTTTAGACATTGCGGTTTCATGAAGCAGTTAATGGAGTCCAAATTGGTATATTTGGTTGTCGCTCAGTTTGTGTTTTTAACCGCTAAAAAAAATTATTTTTGAGCCCAAGTCGGTTGCGAAAACCTGCCCCGGATGCGGGGCACGTTCACGCATATTTATTTTACTTAACGCGGTTCTGTTAGTGTTTTGAATATAATGTCTTACCATCGTTAAAATAAAGCAAATGTATTACAGACTGAATAGTGCATAAAGTAAAAGCTGAATGGGCATTTTGACAGCACTATATGATTGTAAGCTATAAGATATGAATTTGCAGCTCAATTAAAAATTAAATGGTGATTTTCAAAACTAAATAGCCTGAAAATACTAAAAATTTTGAGACAGTTCGGAGCGAAAAAAGGTTCAAGCAAGTTTAGAAGTACGACATAGTTAAGAACGTGCGTATAAAGGTGCTTAGACATCAATGTGTAAACTTGCCCCGTCGCCAAGTTTGGATTTATTTTCAACGTGTAAAAATTTTAATATCATTTCAGTTCATACAAATACAATTCTCAAAAAAGGATAAAATTCTGGTAATTTTTATATAGTTGTTCTTTCTTAACTAAGTATTATTTATTCACAATATGCTTCAAAACGTTCAACTCAAAATTTACTCGACTTGATAGAAAACAGATTATTCTTTCTGTATGCTAGACCGAAGCTCGACTGATGCTCAGAAACTTGTGAAGATATTTGCTAAGGAGCAGTATTAATATGTTATGACTGTTGGCTTTTCAGTTATAATTCGTTCTGAAAAAAGGGCACTGCGTAAACGTACCCCAGTCTACCCTACTGTTGATGAAACCTAACTTCGTAAAGCAGTTTTAACCAGGACTGCGGAGTCGGAGAAAAATGATCGACTCCGACTTTATTTATTTATTCTTTTCAAATCCCTCCCCCTTCATGGAAAGGGGAAACCCGTCAAACAGAGATTGAAATATTAATTCCGTTGTATGAAATTTTCGTGTTGTATTTTACTGTAAACTTAAGATGCATACAACGTTAGAAATTCAATTTGAAAATCAAATTATCAAATAGTTGCTATTTCTAAAGCGAGATTATTAAAAAATCCCATTTTTTAAAAAATTGAAAAGGATTAATTTGCTCCCCTTTAATGTTTAATGAGTAGATGTTGGTCAGATCCTGTGCTTTCAATTTTCGAAAGCACAGAGAAGAGTGAGAGAAAGAGTTTTGAGAAAAAAAAAAAAAAAAAAAAACTTCTTTGCTAAATCAAAAAACATTTCTTGAGAAATGGTGGTCCCCCCCCTCCCCTCCCGGGTGACACCCATCTGGTGGGTGACACCTCAACTTAATTCCAGAGTTTATGAAAATTGAAATACTTTAATTCTAAAAAATTTCCCCAATAATAAATCTTAAATTTCATCTTAAAAATGTCAACAAAAATGTTGCACTATATTGCACGGAGAGGTCGGGTAAATGTACGTCTGCAGTAAATTTTAGACAAAGTGCTGTGGTATAAACTTTGTACGAATAACTTTTACTATACCTGCATTTCTTGGCTCATTTTTTAATTTTAATTTTATTGGCAACTTCAAAATTAACCTTAATGTGAAGATTTTGGGATTAACTACAATTTATGTACTAATTTTATTTTGCACTTTTCAGTGAGAACCAAGTTTTCTTAGATAAAATCTTTAGATTGAAAAAAAAAAAAAAACATTTATATTTCATCGGATCTTTTGGATTTGCGCTTTTGTGCCAACACTTATTTAAATTTATCAAGCGCCCTCAGAAGTTTCCCGACTTGCTCAAACGATACATACATTCCTTTTACTATTTTGTAACAGAGATCGAGGTAGGAAATATATATATTTTTTTTATTTGAAAGTGATTACTTAGAAAAGGGGTTCTCAAACGGTGAGTCACGAGATGTGCCCAGGGGGATCGTGAGATGTGGAATAAAAGTTTGAAGAAAATTAATTTATTGCTGTGTTTCTCTTTTTTGGGAAAAAAAAAGAGTACAGATAAAGCTTTTAAAACAAGTACAAGTTGGATAAGATTAATAAATACCTTTGTGCTGAACAATAAACTATGAAAAAACGTCAAAAAGCACAAATTGCCGATTAGAGCAGACACGTGTTTCGGCGTTATAGAGAACGCCTTTTTTCAATGCAAAAAGTAATGAGCTTATGGATGAAAAGACAACTTTCATCCAAAAGCTCATTACTCTCTGCATTGAAAAAGGCGTTCCTTGTAACGCCGGAACACGTGTCTGTTGTAATCGGCAATTTGTGCTTTTTTGACGTTGTTTTTTTCTTACTTTAAATTACAAGTTGGTTTTTGTGTTCCAAAAGCTCGACTGATGCTCAGAAATTTGTGAAGATATTTGCTAAGGTTCAGCATCAATATGTTTACTTTTTTCTTACTTTAAATTACAAGTTGGTTTTTGTGTTCTATTAGTTAGTGCGATACGTGAACTTGTTTGGAATTAACCAATTTTTTAATGTTTGGAATGAGCTGCTTAACTCACAAAACAATGTCATTTTGCAATGTCAAACGATTTCTTGATTTTTAAAAAAAAATCATCATTATGGAGAATTCTTGTTCACAATTGTAAGCTATAGAAAATGTAATAATGAATATAGAAACGTTGATGTCATGAGTCACCTTTGTTTTTTTTTTTTTTTTCATACTGCGTGCAATGATAGAACTTGAAGGAGCGCAAGGTCAATAACTGTCATGAAATTACTGCAAGATTATAAAATCACTAAGGTCTACTACTGACTCTTATTATAAAATAATTCAAGAGACAGAAATTCACGTTTATTTTACTAGTTATTTGTGTTTCTGAGGATAAAACTTAACCATTTGTGTAGTTTTCAGTTACTGTTTTAGGGTTTAGAAAGAGTTTAAACTTTGAAGGGAGGGGGGGGTTGCCAAAATACTTAGTCTAGAAAGGGGGTCGCAATGTCTAAAAGTTTGAGAACCCCTGACTTAGAAAATATTAGGCAACAAAGCAACAAAACTATTTGCTGACAGTTGCTATCAGCAGGGCCCGATTAAGATATCAGGGGGCCCAAGGCCATATGCTTTTTCGGGGCCCCTGTGTGGTCAACTCTTACAATTTTACCTATCGACAAAAACAGTTTTAGCTATTGGGTTTTTTAAAAAATTAACCATTTGGGGGCCCCTAAAATGTGGGGGCCCTAGGCCACGGCCTAGTTGGCCTATTCAGTAATCAGACCCTGGCTATCAGTTAAATAAAGTTAGAAAATAAGCAAACTAGGAGACGGTGTAGGTAGCTGCTACAAACAATCTTATTGGTAGGGCTTTATACATGTAATTAAATTAATTGGAAGTCGGTTTTTTAAAAAATGCAAGGAGATGCGTAAAATAAAAACGAAACAATCGTCAAAACTTCGACTTGAAGGGAGTACATTCGAGATATAGAGACAAGTTTGTATTGAAAACACTAAATCATTTTGGGATCGGATGATAAATTTGAGATAAAGGAATATTCGAGTTATCGAGAGTTGACTGTATGCAAAGCGCTCCATTCTTTTTTGAATTACCCTGTATTACTACTATTATTATTTGATTTTTTCATGAGCTTCAGAATTCATTGAAACTTTTTAGCCATAAAACAAAGTATAAAAAGTGCGCATTCTTTTTTCAACCTGATGTCATTAAAAAAATGAGAAAACAATCCAATTGAAAAGGTTTCAAAGATGTCTCTATGCGATATTATGAGAATTTCTCAGAACAGAATCGAATATAATGTGTTTTAAAATCTGCCACTTGGTCAGCGGCGCAGGATGAGCCGGTAATATGGGTTAGTGTCTGAGAGGGGGATTAGGTGGGAAAAAGCCTGAGAAACCTCAATGCGAGAATATTGGAGGAAACCCCTACGAAGCGATCTTTCCCGTGATTGCGACGATCCGAAACTTAACCGAAAACTAAGTTAACGAAGATGATCGAAATGTCAGTTACCTCCTCTCCAGCCAGAATCGGCTCTGTAAGGTGTCAGGTACGCTCCGGTATCCTTGATTCATCCCTTTGAGGATGCGCCAATCAAACGGCTTCGACTCCATGTTTGGCCACGTTGTGATGCTCTGTTGCTTGAATAGTGCAATCTCCTTCTGATTGCCAGAATAAAGTTTGCATGGTTTCCATAGCCAGTTATATTCACTCTTATCATATTAAAATATAATCAGCGAATAGTAAAATTAGCATAACTAGTGAGGAATCAAGATAACAGCATAGCAACAAAACTCGTACAAGTGCCTTGCAGTGAAATGCGAATCCTCATATAAATAATAGCCGATGATCGAGTTACCCGCGTATTTCAACAATGAAACTCGCGCCACAGCTTGATAATTTGATTATATGTTTTGGTAATGTTTAACATATAGGGAAAGGTTTTATTGTGACAAGGCTGAACTCGATCCGGCAATTTAACAATTTTACTGGTAACACTATGTCATTTCAGGGGAATGAAGAAACGAAAGAATGGTCAACAATGAACGCTACCCACTGGAGTTTAGGTTTAATCCACTGGTATTAGGGTTACAATTTCAAATATCAAAATATCACTAAACAGGCAATGGCTTCGTTCAAATGTAGAAGCAATTTTCACCCGTCATACTTTGACGGGCAGCTATCTTGTGTATAATACAATTGTAAAAACAAGTTAATTTTAGTTGTTGCTCTTTTTTTCGTTGCGTTTAATGTTACATTAATTTGGCACTCATTTCTTCATTTTTAACACGCTTTTATTAGCTTCACTTGTATGTTTGTAAGTAACTCTCCTTTGGACTAAGAGCTAGTGGCTTATTACTGTTAGTACATTCATAGTTAAGAGCGTTCGAGGCCGAGTGGTCTAAGGCGCAGGTCTTCGCTGACGCCCACCTCCGGGAATCATTGGGCGTGTGTTCTAATCCCGTCTTCATCAAAATTAAATTTATAATCTTGCAACTCAATTTTCGCCCCTTTGTTTGTGATCGGATTCTTTTAAAATTTGGAATGCAACCTCAGACCCGATGAAAATGCAATATTTTATAATCAAATCAATTTATTAACGATAAGTTATTAGTTTATTCTAAATAACACGCTTTTATTACATAAACTTGTATATTTGTGGGTCCAACTTTCTTTTGGACAAATATCCAGTGGCTTATTAGAATTACTTACAACGTACAAATCAGAGCTGCGGAGTTTAACAATGTTTGCACATGAATTTACCAGAAAGCATTCAAAATATCTGATGCAAATAATGCAATAGAATACTAAGATACATTCCATTATAAAAATAGAACACACGCACAAAGATTTCATTTAAGAGTTTCAAGTGTTAGCAATATTTAGTATCTAAATCTTATTTGAAAAAAAAAAAAAGTTTAAAAAAATAAAAAAACATGCTTTTGTAGTAAAATGAATTACAAAGTAAAAAAATGAAATAATAGTTTTAAAAATTTAAAATAACAAGCTTTAGTAGCAAAATGAACTAAAAAGTTGAAAATAATCTTTGGATGACAAGTATATAAAGTAATTGACCAAACACTTAATTTTAGTGTAATAAAAAAAAAAGCGTGGGGGGCTTCTTATCAGTTTTAAATTTCTTCCGCTTGTTATCCATGCAAAAATGTAAATAGGCAGCCCCCCACGCTTTTTTTATTACAGTAAAATTAAGTGTTTGGTCCATTACTTTATATACTTGTCATCCAAAGACTATTTTTAACTTTTAGTTCATTTTGCTACTAGAGCGTGTTTTTTGTTTTTTTAAACTATTATTTTTTTCATTCCACATTTCTAAAAATTAGCACATTTCTTTGACTCCAGCGGAAGTGATCACAGTCCCCATAGATAAATGTTTGCCATTAAAGTTTTAGCAAGATTTAGGCACAAATTAGTTTTAAGCAAAGCAGTCTAAAAAAGGAACTAATTGTTGTTTTGCTCTGTTTTTCTTATAGTACTGCTTCCTCTGTTCTTCAGCCAAATTTTCATTGTGCTTCAATAAATTCTTTTTAGTTTATAACTCTGATTCTATTTATTGTTTATTTTTTGTGGTAAAGTGTAGATACAAAAGCTGTTTGTAAAGTACCCGACCAGCGGCGTAGAAATTTCCTTCTTGGTAGTGCAAAGGAAATTTCTGGCTGCTCGCAGGGCCCGATTAAGATATCGAGGGGCCATAGGCCAAAAACTTTTGGGGCCCTCTGCATTCAAACTTTATAACTTTAGCCGTTGGCTTAAACAATTTTAGCCATAGACTAAAGTAATTTCAGCCATTTTGGCGCCTCTAAATAACGGGGGTCCTAAGCCACGGCCTAGTTGGCCTATTCAGTAACCAGGTCCTGGCTGCGCGTTTGGCACATACAATTGATCGTATTCATTTTCATAAAAATCTGTTAGAGTTAAATAAGCCTTTAGTCTTTATTTCATTATGGCTCCAAAATGGCGTCGACGCTAGAACAGCGTGTCGTGAGTTTCCTAAAAAAAACACCGTTTTCCGGAGATTCATTAGCGCATCCCGATCTCGGTTACAGTCACGATCATCACGCATGGTTGAGAGAGGGGTGAAGGAACGCCTGCTTGCAGGAGAAATCATTTTGGTAAATACAATACGTTCGGAAGCATCTCCACTCCAACATTAAACTGCCACTAATGAGCTTCTGTGTTTTCGCACGCAAAAGTGGCTGACCGCTTTATATTGCTTGTAGCATCCCGGAGTCAGTCTGGAGAGAGAATTTCAATAAGTTCGTCCAGAGCTGAACGAGTCTATTTTCCCGTCCGCTAATATCAATTTTTCACCCTCAATTATTTGCGGTTGGTTAAGGAGCTGCACTATTTTAAAAAAGAACAGTTTTAAGAAACAATTTTCAAACAGTATGCATCCTCTTCATGCAATAAATAAATATGTTTTAAAAGTTGTTGGTTTCGAAGCTCTTTAAAATGTTAAACGGAAACACTCGCGTTTAAGAGTTAACACAAAAACAATATCGAATTTCATTCTCTCAAATTGTTTGACATGGTGTCAAACAATTGGTGCTCAGTAAATTCCGGTAGAGTAGCCAGGGGCTTCAAGCCTACGTCTAGATCAAATTAGTAATTTAATAGGAGCGGGCTAATACACCTCCCCCATTATTTTTAGAAATATAATTCACTTATGTGCTTACACATATTTTGTCTTGTTTTGAAAATCACAATACAATGCGGCGCAAACGTTTAAGCACAATGCAATTTTTTGAATAAAAAGAAAACTATTCAACGGAATACTTTCAAATTTTTTCTGTAGGTGGCTAGTATAATCCTAAACATGTGTGTGAAATTTTGAAACATTAAACCATAACGAAAATTAGAAAGTACAATCGACATTTCTTTAGCTGTTGCAAAAGTGCACAAATCAGGTTTTATGCATATATCTCTTGGAACTAGATGCGTGAAGGACCAATGCGGTTCGTTTCAACGAATTTTAAAGTGTAGGAATTTGCTTAACGTGTTATCAAGACGCCAAAATCTTTGTTGTTCTTGCCTGAAGAAGTTGCGAAACTCTGGTGGCTGAAAGCTGAAGGTAAGTCCATTATGGACATTTCAGTAATTTTAAATCGGTCTAAACGTGGTATTTATAATGTTCTGAATCGTGGAAAGCAATTCCAACCTGCGTATCACTCAGGAAGGCCGAAAAAAATTACCTTTCGTGAGGAGAGAAGAATTAAAAGTATGACTCTAACTGGAAATTTGTCTCTTAGTCAGATAAAAACTCGACTTGGATCAAAAATATCACTTGAATCCATACGCAGACGAATAACCGAATCAGAGTTTATCAAAAAACAAAAGTTAGCTTGTAAACTTTTTCTGGAACAGTGTCACAAATAAGCAAGAATGCAGTGGCCAAAACAGCACATGCATTGTACAGACGAATGGATTAGTGTTATATTCTCAGATGAAAAAAAAAGGAATTTAGACGGTCTAGATGGGTTCTCATACTATTGGCGTGACTTGAGGAAAGAACCGAAGTGCATATTCAGTAGGCAACAAGGTGGTGACTCGCTCATGGTATGGGGCGCTTTTTGCTTCAAAGGACAAACTTAGCTAAGCTTTAAGAAGGGCAGACTAAATTCAGAAGTATGTCAAAATACCCTAAACGAGCATTAGTTACCGTTTGGTCCAAGGTGGTCCTAATTGAACTTTCCTACAAGAAAACACACAAATACACTGAGAAAAATGAAGTTTTCAAAAATGAGTATATTCATGCTTTCAAAATTTCTTGAAACCTTTTGTTTCTAATATGAGTACCCATGCTTTCAAATAAACCTGCTGAATTATTTCATACTCAAAAATGAGTACGCAATACTCAGTTTTAAAATTATTACATGTTAAAAAATGAGCACAAATACCTCAAAATTGAGCACACATGTTGATTTGAGTATTTCAATGTTTCAAATTTGAATACCACGTAGTCGGAGCCATTTTGACTCGCAATATGTTCAAATTTGAGTATTTTCGTCATTTTTGAAATTATTGTTTTTAGAGTATACACTTCCCGTAGCCCAAAAGAATGGCTTTCGTCTCAAAATATCAGTGTAATGAATTGGCCAGCACTCAGCCCAAATCTTAATCAATAGAAAACATCTGGGGAATTCTCTCACACGTGATATATACCAGAATGGGAAGCAATATTACTCTATAAGTGCTCAAATCAACAATCGAGGAAGCTTGGTACAGATTCACACTCGACGTTAAATCCCGGCTATCACAAATTTGTCATTTCAATTGCGCTTGCGCACGGACTTAGCTGATTTCAAAAATCTTGCTAAAATTAATTACAAACATTTTAAATTTGGTAATAAATATGAAGTGGCAACAGATAAAAATTAGAAATTACAAAGTTTTCTCTGATTTAGTTTTTAGGCCTTGGTAAAGATTGAATTTTGCGTCTTAATTATTAATGGATTCGGTATCTGATTTGTCTGTCCTTTTTCGGGACCAAATTTTTAACCTCAGAAGAACGTACTAGAATTGCAGCATCACTTCTAATACAAAGCCGAACCCTCAACGTAAATAAAACTGTATAATACTAAGTTGTTTACGCCTAACGTAAAATATCCGCAAAAGACGGATTTCTGTACTAATATTCCAATATTTTTGAACTACACAACGTGTTTTACATTTATGTTAAATAAATATTTCCAAACTAATAAATATTGAAGGGTCATTTTTCTCTTAAGATTATCGGTTATTCATATCCGTAGTTTCATATAATATATCTCGAAATCGTTGTGAAAATATTCTAATCGCATTCATTAATTTGGTGGAACTCTTGCTCAGCCTAAATATAAACAAGCAACACGAAATCTTGAAACAGAAAGCCCAAAAAGCTAAGTCCGCTCGCAAGCGCAGTTGAAACGGCAAATTTGTTATAACCGGGATTTAACTTCTAGTCAGATTCACTCCCGAAACCTTCCATAATCTCGTCTATCAATGAAAAACCGCGTATTCGAGCTCATCAAATGGAATGGTAACACCATAGACTATTAATAGACTTTTATGCTTTCTATTTCTTAAATGTAAATAATTCGTATTTGTGCCTTAACTTCTGCGACAGCAAAATTTTGATTTTTTTAATGAAATCTTATTTTAATTACTCTAAATTGCTTCCAAATATAAAGCATGAATTTGTAAGCTAATTGTTTAAATACAGTAAAAATTTCAAATCTATTTTGTGTATATTTATCTTTTTATCAAAAGATTTCAGTTGTGCTTAAACTTTTGCGCCGCACTATACATAGAGGTCGATTTTAAATGAATTGGCAAATTTGGTTTTGGATCCCATTTTTTATGCCATTGCAATTAATTATGTATGTGTTTTTATGAGAAAAAAAGTAACAGCAGAGATCACTAGCCTTAATTGCATCTTTAATGGATTCATTTAATTTTCATCTTTGATAATGACAGATGGAAAATGAGGTGATTACAGTGCTGGCCTAATTATTAGACTAAAGAGTTTTTTTTGTACACTATTTGTACTAAAATACTATTTATTTTACTGTTAAAGTACAGTACATACTGTACATTGATTATTACATTATTTTAGCATAATTTAATGTTTGCAGGTGGCAGCACTGTCTGCTTTTTTTATTTTCTTTGTTTATCTACTTACCAGGGACATAACCTCAATCGGCTTAAACAGTTCACTAGAGCTCTTTTTATTAGTGTGTTCTGTTATATTTAAAGTTAATTTTAGGTAATTAGTGAGTATGTGTATGTGAGTATATATAATAGTGAGTATAAACAATTTTTTCCTCCTTTTTAAAAAAGTTAAGAAATGGTGTAAACCTTGTGAAAAGTATGCCAAAAAGACTTAAAATGCTCATCAAGAACAAGGGAATGCATACTAAATATTAGATAATTATTTCACTGTTCGTTAATGTGTCTATAGTTATCTAATCAATAAAGAATTTGCTTTTAAAACAGTCTTAGTCTAGTAATTTGGCCAGCACTGTATATTTGTAAACGTGATAATGAGAGAGCTATGGGAATGGGACCAACCAACAGCTATGACGACATAATGTGAAAAACTGCTTAGGAGAAAAGCACAATTTGAATTTAAAATTTCTACCCTTCCCTCTCTCCTAACATTAGTTACATAAGAGCAAACCAGATTTGTAGCATAAACTGATGAAAATTTCTATGAAGGAACCTTTATGTTTCCGAAAAAAAGTGTAAAACCAATTAACATACCCATAGAAATTATAATCGTGTTTTCAGACGATCATAGTAATGACACTTCCAATACTAACCGTATATAGGGCTGAATTATAATTTTGAAGTAGATAAACAATTCGTTACTGGGGAAAAGGTGGTTCATGTGAGCACGGAGCACATGAGAACATGGTATGTTTTTTAAGATCACTTCAAGCAAAAAATCTGGAAAAATTCTCAAGTAAAGACAGTACTAGATGTACCTCCTGGACAAACATTTAGAGCAATGCGTCATTTTATGTTTCTGTGGTGACAACTTCTTTGTTTTAGCAGGTGTTCAAAAAATGTTATCAGTCTTCTTCACGTGATAACATTTTTAAAACTAACTACTAATCTAAATCTAGGTATTACGAACCAATATATGAACATTCAAGTAAATTTATGACAATGTTTAAATTTTTTTATTAAATTAAATTTTTTAAATTTTTGCAAATTAGCTCTAAAGTATACGATGGGGCATTAGTGAACACAACATTTAGGGGCACAAGTGAACAGTTCCAATAGCCACTCTCCGTAACATTTTTTTATTAGTATAGGATATTGTAAGTGTTAAAAAATGTGTAACTACTTATAATTATTATTTTCCTATAATAAGTTTGCAAATTTATTGTTGATTGTTATTAATATTATTAAATATTTATTTACTTATGTTTATTATTTTTTTTTGTTTTAACTTTTTTTTGTTGCTAAATAATTCATCAATAATTTAGTGTTATATAATTCTTACAAAACATAATAAGATCCAAAATATTTTCATTTAATTAAAAACTGAAGTTCGAAATCACTTTAAAATACATTATCAAGCAATGTATGAAGCTTAAAAGCAAAATATATGTAGAATAACCCTTACATAAAAAAAAAAAAATTGTATTATGTAGTCATATGATTTTTTTTTTCTAGTCTATTCAGAGATCGGAATACGCTACGGGACTTAAGAACCTGACAGTGAGCAGCTATATGTTCGGGAAAATATATTTTCTAAGTGGAAGTTACTGTACAATTGAAATTGACGTAGTATAGGTTACAAACATCCTTATATATTATTTCTGTAGCCTGTTTTTGGTTTCTACGCCAGATTTTCCTCAATTCTTGATCGATTTCTTTGATTTACACCTTGTTTTAAAGCTTGTGGTGCTGGCTACTGACGAAAAATAGACCCACGGTCAAAAAATTGTTTTTTTTTTCAGCCAAAAAACCTGTTTTAAAGAAGCAGGATGAGATTTTCGGTTAAACTTATAACTTTAACTTGCACTATGACCGACAGAGCTGAATAGCTTGATCGGCAGAGCGTTCCCCTCGTAACTAGGAGAATGCGTGTTCGGGCCCACGTCCGGACAATCTGCATCAAATAAATTAGAGAAATATATACAAATACAAATACAAATACAAATGTGACGACCAGCAACAGGCACTGGGCCCAGCTAGGCTGGTCCTAGTCAATTAATTAGTCCCCAATGAAGATCAATGGCCCTCTTAAAGCTATCCACTCCCTTGCTCATTACCACCTCTTCCGGTAAGCTATTCCAAGTGCCCACGACCCTGCTAAAGTAGTAGTTTTTCCTGATTTCCAAGTTAGCCTGAGATTTAAATAGCTTAAAACAATGACCCCTTGTCCTGCTTTCCCCGCAAAAATTTAATCCATTTACATCTTTCATTTTGATAAATTTAAATAACTGAATCATGTCCCCTCTGACTCTCCTTTGCTCCAGGCTATACATGTTAAGCCTATTAAGTCTGGTATCATAATCTAAATCTGAGAATCTCTATCTTGCATTACATGCACACTTAAGTGAATAACAAATTTGAGGGAATAGAATAAATGAGTAGGAAACGCACTTTGCTGTTAAGAAAACTTGATGTAGTTTTGTGCTAAAATACTTCTGAATTGTACGTTTTTTTTTAAAGCTTTGGCTCTGGTAAGAAAATTAAAGCATAATGTAAGTGAAAATATAAGTAACAGGTTTAAGATTTCAGACTACAATAGAATTGTTTTTTGTTCAGAAAAAAATAATAAATCGTATATTGAAATATATATTCGGCTAATGACTTTTTGACTCTTTGTACAAATAAAAAAATCACTACCTCAATTTGAAGAATAAAATATATATATTTTCTTTTTTTTTTTTTTTTTTTTGCAAAAAAAAAAAAAAAAAAAATAGCTTATCACATTTTTATTACATTCGAAAAGCTACGCTTAAAAAGAGCATAGTTCAATTTTTTTTGTATTTTAACCGTGCTGTTAAATGATGAACACGTGCTGCCATCTAAGTTATAACGGTTCAAGCAATCTGCGGTAACAAATTGTAAAAATTTTCAAAAATAAAAACATTTATCTTCAATATCTTATCTTACATATTATTCCCCTCTCATTTTAAAACTTATCAGGCCGGCTAACGACAAAAAATAGACTTACGGTCGAAAAATCAAGTTTTCGAAAACGCTCCTTGCTGTTTCAAATCTTTGATGCAGTCTGTAAATCTTATGCATTTTTTTTAAAGCAAAGTTCTAATGCAGTTTTCCAAATTTTTACGTCGCTTTCGGCAAAAAAAAAAAAAAAATAGCCTGTGTGTGTGTGTGTGTGTGTGTGTGTGTGTGTGTGTGTTTATATTTTAATAAAGCTTAAAAGCACTGGACTTAGTTGTTCGGTTAAATTGATAAGATTTTTTCGGTAGAGCGTTCGGCTATAAACTATCTGAACTTCGGGCAAGCTTGGGCTGTCCGACATAATATCAAATTTATATTAATATTACGCATTACCTGTACTCATAACATACACACGTAATAAAATAAATGCAGTGGGAGTGCTACTTGGTGTTTTGACTCCTTTATGCAGGCTACAGTTACCATTCGGATAAGTTGACTGTTAATCGAAGGGTGTTCTTCCTTTTTTTAAAGCTTTGACTACATCCAGATCGCTCAGCATAATGTAAGCATAAAAAAGTATTAGATATACCTAAAGGAAAT
Source organism: Uloborus diversus (assembly GCF_026930045.1). Classification (NCBI taxonomy): domain Eukaryota; kingdom Metazoa; phylum Arthropoda; class Arachnida; order Araneae; family Uloboridae; genus Uloborus; species Uloborus diversus. The sequence continues at coordinate 16,902,666 of NC_072731.1, forward strand.
CCTTTTTCTGCAGAAAAACATTTTCATTGTATGCTGAAATGTAGATGTTTCTAATAGCAGTTTTCAACCTTTTGTACAAATGAAAAAAAATACTACGCAAATTAAAACTACGAGTTTCACCCAGTAAACCTTTTTAATTTTTTATTCGCGTGAATACGATATAAAGCATTAAAATTATTATCAACTTCACTAGCAAGAAATCATTTTCTACTCCTCTGCTTTCTGCTGAAAAAAAAAACATTTTGTCTACGTTCGAAAAATTACACTTAAAAAACGGACTCCGTTCAACTGGTTTTGGTTTTGAATTTTAAGTGTTCAAACTAAGGAGAAACATGTGCGGGCATTTAAGTCGTAACGGTTAAAGCAACCTTCTATGTGAAATAGTTCAATATTCAAAGATAAAAACACTTATTTTCAATCTAATTTATTACTTCTCTAGAATGTTTATTTCAATCGATACGTGAGATATTCGTCATTCTTTAATCAAATTCCATGCATTACGAATAATTTTAAATCGTATTATGCTGGTTAATGACAAAATATAGAAGCATGATCTTAGTATTATTATTTTTTCTGGCAAAAAGCTTTTTTGCTGTTTTTTACTACGCATTCTTTCAATGAATAGCTTTCGAAAAGGAAGGCGCAATTGCTAGGTTTGTTGGGGTGTCGGGCTGTTAATCAGAATGGCGCCAATTCAAATCCGTGCCAATAAATATCTTTTTAATGTTTCTTTTTTCCTGTCAGATGCTCACATGGGCAGCACTGTATTTGCCGCAACCTGTTTTTTTCACATGCACAATTATTGCTTTTTCACGAGTCACTACTCAGCCACTTTTAATGATATTTTTGTTTGCATTGAAAATATATACGACCAAAAGGTGAGCGATGATCAAATTATCACAACGTTGTATTTAACGAGGTTTTGTTACTGATGTCTTTAAATTACATGTCTTCTCTTCTGCGCTTACTTTTTTTCGGTTCTTCTTCATAATGTTCTTTCTTTGAAATTTTTAAAGAGCGAAATGCCTTATGAAACGATTCGAAGCACAGTGCGGAGTTCCGCACGAGTCGACTAGTAGACTAATCATAAGAGTAGACCGAGCTATGGCAACCCTTTTGCTGCTCATAAACCAAACCATGTGACTGGTGGATATCCTAGCAACAGCGGGCGTTGATCGTAGCAGACGATCAACACGAGCGAGAAATAAAATAAATAGAATTGATGAAACACAGAAGAATATCTTTTATGGAGTCTGATTTGTAAATTTGTTATTCTAAGTTGTAAATATTTTGTTAATATAGTGAGTTTTTCGTTTAGATAGTATTGTGCATTTTCTTTATTCAATTTTAATAACTCTCTAAGCAATTAAAGATGCAAGCGCCCAAAAAGAATCGGCAAACGGTAAGATTTTTACCTACAATTTCAATTTAAGATACCGATTAGTACATTTTTGCGTTAACGCAAAACGCTTACGCCATTACGTTTACGCCAACGCTGACGTAGTAGTTCCGAATGAAATAAAAGTAACTGAAAACTGCGATCAAAAACTAATTACTAATGACAAAATAATGCATAACTAAAAGAAAAACAGTTTAATCATCTCTGTACCTGGGAAAAAAAATATAATAAAAACACATTAGTCTTAAAATACATGCCGAGTGCCAAACTATAGATAATCCTGCCAGCTGGCAACCATGCCGCCAAAGTTTTCGCCGAGCCTTCCACCAGTCACATGATGTATCCATGAACCAATTTTTTCATCAGCAAGTCTGGGGAAGCTCGGTCTACTCTTATTATGAGTCTATGGTTACAAACCCCTCAACGTGTTTGTTATTTAGGTACATGTTCCATATTGAAGAATCTTCCTTTAGAATATGATGTTTCTCCTGCATTTTTTACCCGTGTTCATATGTGCTCCAAGCCTGTTCACCTGCACCCCTCTCTAGGGGCACATGTGAACAACTGCAGACGTTTTTCAAAAATACCATAAAGTAAAAAAATAATTTTTTTAAAAAATCGCAAAAAAATTCATGACACAAAGAAAAGTGTATTCAATCGTGGGGACATTTTTATGTTGAGAATATATATATATATATATATATATATATATATATATATATATATATATATATATATATATATATTTGGTAAAAGTTTAAAAACCTTAAATTCGAATGTGAGACTAGCATAAAAAGTAAATATTATTCTATATCATATTGGTTCCTATTTTATTATGCAGTAGTGGTGCCCGCACGGCTTTGCCCGTAGTAGTCAATTAAAAGGTCATTTGGTTCTCCTCTATAGTTACAAATATTGGATGATGATTTTCTCGCCAGTTTGCTACATTCATTTCCTTCCCATGTTAAGGTTTCACGTTATAATAATTTCGTAATTTAGTCGTCCACGTTGTGATAATTTGCTCGGTAAATTTTTTTTAAATCTGGGATAGAAAAAGAACAAAATCGAATTTTCGAAAAAATCCCTTCTAGGTGCACACTTCCATGCTACATACTAACTTTGTGCCAAATTTCATGAAAATCGGCCGAACGATCTAGGCGCTAGTCGCGTCATAGAGATCCAGACATCCAGACAGAAATCCAGATATTCACAGAGAGACTTTCAGCTTCATTATTAGTAAAGATTACATAGGGGTGCAAATGTTTTGTCTAGTATAACAATGATAGGAGTGTACTTATTCCGGTACACATTCCGGAGGCAATATTCCGAACAATTTGTCTCCTACTACCGAATCCGTCATTTCGCCTCTTCATCCTTTGCGGATGAAATTACTACTAAATGACGAGAAAAACAAAAAAGGGAGTGGCAGCAGACAAACAAACGCATAAAAGAGAATGAAAAGTAAGAATTTCCCGCAAGGAAAGGAAGGATCACTTTCGCCCCTTTGTTCGGTGGCTGGAAGAAAGGGTTCCGTCCGCCGAGGATGGTGTTCCATTTCGGAACCACTGGCCCGGAGAGAGATCTGGAGGAGCCCCCTTTTCTGTGTCAGTGGGGTGCGTTCAACCGAAGGAGGATGGAGCATCCCTATATAAGAGGCTGCGATCACGTGGTCGCAGGTGCTTCGGATCATGTCGCCGCTCCTGCAAGTAAGTCCAGCTCTTTTCTTCCCACTCCTACTATTAACGTTTGTGGACCTGAGGGTTATAGCATTCATCTATTTGTTTATGTGTACAAATATATATATATATATATATATATATATATATATATATATATATATATATATATATATATATATATATATATATATATATATATATATATATATATATATATATATATATATATATATATATAAAGGGGCGGACTGGCCAGGTCGGCTAGTCGGGGATCCCCGGCTGGGCCAACTGCCCAGTGGGCCACTTCAAGCAATTTTTTTTTATTGAACTTAATACGTTTAAATTCCCACCTATCATTTTTTAAAGTGTCATTAAAAAATAAATAAATAAAAACATGTAATTCGTTTAATCTATGTGAAAAAAGCGTTTGGAAACAGGCTTATTTTTTTCCTCCCTAAGCAGGGACCAAAGTGAATAGCCGAAGCTCACCACGTACGAATGCTTTCCTCTTTTATCAACTTTCTCTCTAGTTTTTAGAGCTCTGGGGGCCATGGCTCCCACATTGAGGAAAAGGAAGGGGGCCAGAGAAATTGGTTGTCCGACGCGGCCTGGAAAAGCGCCCGGGACGAAAAAAACGTGTTAAAAACTCGTATTTGTACGTCTATTAACAAAATTGAAGGGGCCTGCACCATTAGACAAAGCGGCCACGGTACTACTATAAATGTCTGGATCATGCTTTGGGGGGTTGATACATGAGCATGAGCAGAGGCATACACGGGGGGGGGGGGGGAGAAGGGGCAGCTGTTGGCCCGGCTGCGATCCTGAGGAAAGCTCAAGATTTTTTAAATGAAGGGTAGCAAGTCTGAACTACAATAAGCTGAATCTGAAACAGAACAAAATTTCGACTTCGGGAGAGCTCCTGAACACAGGCGGATTTAGGACTGAGTTCCGAGGGGCTGGGTAGGGCAAAGTTTCTTTCTTTCTTTCTTTTTTTTTTTGAGCTATATTAGTTGAGGAGTAATTTATCAAAAGTGAACAGGTCCCTATTTTTAGAAAAATTCATTTTATGATATTTTCTAAACCTTTCAGACGACCTCTCTCAAATCACTTACTTTCAAGAAGTCCAAACGTGGAAAATCCTATTTTATTTAAGGGTAAACTGTGGATTTTTGATGAAAAGGTAACAAATCCGTCCTCTGCACATTTTATTTTGAACAAAAGGGGAGATATCTTGAAAGAATCTGTAGTACAAAGACTTTTAGATCCAAAGGAACACATGTCCAAAATCCTCAAATTTTAATCCACTACTTTTAGGTTCATGTACTTCGATAAAAGAATTTGAGAAGGTGAAATCTTAGAGTTTTGTTGAAATTGGAATTTTCAACATTCAGGTTTTCGTTCAAAAGGGCACATATCCAAAATTAAGATGGAGATATCTCCTTGTTTTTTTTTTATTTTTGTGTTTTTTACAAAAACATTTCTTACTCTGGCCTTTTGATTTGCTGTGCTTTTGTGCTCAACTCTATACACAGAGAAGTTGATAAAACTATTTTGCTCTTACCCTAATTCGTTTTTCTCACCTCCTGAACATTTTTGTATCAATTAGTCCTTGGTTGTAATCAGGACCACATTTATACTTAACGGGGTACCTAATTTACTTCAGATATGAGATCCCTTTGTAGTCTGAAAGTCACCAACGATACTAGCCTTAAGTCAGCATTTGAGGACTTTGATGCAAGAACCAGTTCAGTCCAATTTTTTTTTTTTTTAAATTCATTTTTGCTTGTGGCCGATAATATAGAAGTTTCGATTGGTGCTACAACGGGAACCAAATGTAAGATCAGATTTATGCTTTCTAGTCAATAATGTGGGAAAGATATTAGCCTTTTTACCGGACACTAATGTTATTTGTTGGTTTTACCAAATATGAGCGAGTCTGGACTTACCTAGTTCTTGGTTCTTGCATCAAGGCCCTCAATTGTGTTTTTCAGATTTAAGTATCGAAAAATTTACAAAGTCTTCGAATCTTCGCCGTTCCCTTAAAGTCACTAAAGATAGCCTAAAATTTCACATTTTGAAATTTTCGTGGGAGAGCTCCGTAACCCTCTTATAAGCACTATAGCCAAAAATTGATTTCAGTTTCAGAAGAAATGCCCTGAGGGAACCAGTGTTTCCCCCAGATCAAAAAAGGGGCAGTGCGCTTTCAGATAAATGTGTACTGTTTAGAGAAGTTTTGTAAAACACAAAAGGTGCTTCTTTTACTCTTTGGTTTTCCAGGTATATACAATGTTCAAGTGTTTTCGATAGTAATTATTTTTAAAATATTGAAAAGCTTTTTGATGGTAAAGCTTTTTGATGGTGGTTTTAAAGGTAATGCAAAAAAATATTCAGATATATTGTAATCAGATTCTTGTGGATAAGTTATTGAAACGAAAGAGTGACATTTCAAGGAGAGGCTTATGTGAATCTTTACCTTTTGAAAAAAAATTAGCTTTTGTGCAGTTTTGTCCAAACGTTTAAGGAGCTAGGAGGGATTATCAAGTTAAGGCTCAAAAGTTAGCTTAAAAGCGGAAGGGCACAGCGTCCTCCTAAAAATCTAAGGGGAAACACTCGAGAAACCTGTCCCCTTTCCTTTTAAAGTTTTCAAACATATTATAAGATTATGTTTTAAAATTTTCAATGTCGAAAAATTAAGAAGGAGAGTTGCCGGATTCCCTATAGTGACTAAATGCAGTTTAAAATTGGGTAGAGTATACTTCAGTTTTTAAATGCTTCCAAATGAGATCCCTGAGCCTCCTCCTCTCTCAAGCGTGACCAATGATAGATTTTCGTTTTTAATAGTTCAAAATCGAAACGTTTTCGTAGAGAGTTCCCGATAAGCTTCCCTGTTCCATTAATTTTACCAAGGGTAACCTAAAATTGTATTTCTAAAACTTCCCATTTCGGAGAATTTTTGGGAAGAGCCCTCGACATTTTATTGTAAATAAAGATAGTCAAAAATAGACTTCAATTTTGAAAAAAAAAAGTTAAGAAAACAAAATCGTGGGGGAACCCTTTCTTTTTCCTGTCTTCAACGTTACCGAAAATTATAAAATTACGCTTTTTGACATCAACTTTGAGAACATCGCTTGGAAGGGAACTAGAACCCCTTTTCCCGATTCTTTTCTCCTTATGCCTATACAGATCAACCAGTTTCGAAAAATTTCGGGGGGAATTTACATGATTCCTCCCTTTCCTCGTGTCCCTCCTATGTTGTCAGTATAGAAACCTAAAGATGTGTCTTTTCAGACTTATTCCATTAGTATCCTTTGAAGGCATATAAAAAATGTGTCAGTGTTAGCTTTATTTTACGTTTCATAATTTTCTTTTTTTAGAACTTTAAAACTTGATTTAGAAACTTAAAGAAATATAGGAACTATAGCGGTAGTTTAATGTCTTTGCTCGGCTCGGAAGAATCGAGATCCGGAACTGGTTAATTCAACTCTTTTAATTTACAGAGGTGGGCCAAAATACTCTTTTGCCGACTGGGCCAAAGTCAGCCAGTCCGCCCCTGTGTATATATATATATATATATATAGTCGGTTTAGAGAAAAGACTTAAGACCTGGGATGATTAATCCAAAATTACAATAATGCAGACTTAAAAAAAAACTCGAACGTCAAGAAAAACAATATTGAAACAAAAAATTGCACATTTTTTTTTTTTTTAAATAACTATTTTTTACTTTTTTCCACACTTCCAGAAATGAATCAAAGTGCACTTAGAGTTTTTCCTCTGAACCGATGATATGTATAAGTGTAATTAGTAATGTTTCTTTTTGCATCGACTTAGGGCCCAAATTTTTAGGAGCTAATTTCTTCTCTCAGGTAATACAAATCTATCATTTAAGGAAAAAACGTTTTTAGATTCATTCTTTAAAGCTGTGAAGCATTATCCTTCAGTAAATACCTAAGCTGTTTTTTTAATACGAACTATTAAACTGTCAGATTTTTTTTAAAATTCAATGTACAAGTTTACTAACATTGGAGAAAAAAAACTAAAAACTCAAATTTCAGCAATACTTCCAAATATAAAATTGTGAGCGTGAATAGGTTTTAAAAAATGTTTTTATACAATACTATGCAAGTTTAGAGCAGTTTCTTGTTAATAGAAACTTTCATTCCAAGAAATTGTCAACAGTTGAAAGTACAACCGAAATAGTAAAAATAAATTCCAAAAAAAAAGAAAAAAAAAAGCAATTTAATAATGATTTATGTGAAAAATAAAATCGCTACAATGATTTATTTTTCGTGAAAAATGGAATCTTTAAATTTGTTGAATCAACCAATAAGTGTACACAGTTAAACTAGTTTCAATTTTTGTTAAAAATATCTTTTCCGTTCCTTGAAACAAAAAGAGAAAGGATATTTTATATAGTGATACATAATGATTCCTTACATTCAAATAGAGTACAACCTCATGTATATAAGGATTAACAGGCGCCAAAGGCAATCTGGAGAATATTTTTTAGTCACCAGTGTAGAGATATTTTAAGTTTATGAATTTTATTGCTTTCAGCTTTGTTATGGCGTTTCCAGACTGACAAGCTCAAAACAATTCCGAAACTTCAGTCTCTGGATGCTAAAAATGAGCTGATCGGCATTTCCTCCTTATCTCGCCTCAGCTCCGATGATAGAGCGGATACTTTGAATATTTATAGAAATTAATAAAAGAAATGATTGTCGCTTGTAAGTATCAGCAGAAATATCACATCGTGCTTAAGATGTTCATTTTGTTCAGGTAACGGCCTTGCTCGCTTCCACCGCCCTGACAATCATCTGCGCCGAGGACAGCCAAAGGAGTATCGCCGAGGGAGTAACAGACAACGAGTCAATTCTGGGAGAGGAGTACTTGGAAGAACTACCATCAAAAGAGCAGGTAATTTTTACTTCTTTTTACAATAAAGGAAGAATTGTATTCGCGAAAAATTTTCACTCAAAAATCAGCTTTATTTCCATTTTTTTTCACCCCCGAATGAATGTTGAGTTTTTTTTTTCGACCCGACCACACGTGGATATATGCCTAGGAACTTACAGACACACGAAATATCCATTTTGACGACCCCCGAGTTAATTTCAACGAATTTTCTCGTGACGTCCGTATGTACGTATGTATGTGCGTATGTGTGTATGTATCTCGCATAACTCAAAAACGGTATGTTCTAGAAAGTTGAAATTTGGTACGTAGACTCCTAGTGGGGCCTAGTTGCGCACGTTCCCTTTTGGTTGCATTTGGATGTGTCTAAGGGGGTCTTTTGCCCCTTTTTGGAGGGAAATCATCGTTAATTTCGATGTAAACGCAAGTGGTGTTATAATTTGTCGGACACTTGGCGATATATCGTCAGTTTTTTGGTCGCCAAGTTTTGTCTCCAATTTGGCAATTTTTTTAAAAATTTGGTTCTAATTTGGCCACTGCTGGTGATATTTAGAGAGTAAACAATTGAATCACATTAAAATTACGAATAATGGGGAAATGACATTAAATTGGAGTGAAAGGAAGTCATGTGATGCACACATCAGCTCGTTTAAGAAAATTTTACCTCTATTTCATGGAATGTTTTTATAATTTTCTGGGAAAAGATTCTAGATTCTCTTACAGAAAACCTATTTACACCCTCCAACAAATCGGCTCATGGGGTGTACAGTATAACCCCGATTTAGTGGATGGCCAAGGGACTGGGGGAAAAAAATGTTTAATCAAGGATATCGTTAAATCGAGAAGTATATATATATACAATGCAGTGAAATCCAGACCAGTGAAATGTATCATTAAATTAAAGAAATCATCAAATCAAGGTCATCCTGTGTATTTTCATACTACGATGAGAAAATTTCATATAGAAGGGAAAAAAAAGCGGATCATTATAAATAGTTTTCTATGTACTCTTGACCACGTAAAAAGCCATAATGTGTGAAGCTGATTAGTTCAAAGATGTATTGGTCAACTTTTTGTTTTTGTTATTTAATACGCCATCCCTTAGTACATATTCAACAGTGTTAAATTTAACAAATTATGGGGTGACGTACGTGAAAATTTACAAACAACCCACATGGGTGAATTTAATTTTGATATATACAGAAGAAAATAGTTTTGTTCAAAAAGAAAAAAAACATGTATATAGAAATAAAAACATTTATTTATAAATGTGATGAGAAAACTAAATAAATAAATAAAATAATAAATAAAAAATAAAAATAATAATAATAATAATAATAACAAAAGAAAAAAAATTTCAATTTCTGTCTCTTTTGACTGTTTGCAGTGCCAATAATAATAATAATAACAATAATAATAAAGGTGCATTTAATAGTATTGAAATTAAAAAATATATATATTCAAAAAGAAAATGTTCGTGGTCAATTAAAAAAGAAATAAGTTCGGTGTATTGGTCAACTGTAGATTTTGCAATGTAAACTGGATTTATAAGCATTTCGTACTCTCTGCAGAAGTACGGATCATCGCATTTTCTTTGGAAACCTGCCCAAAAAAGTCTTTAAGATGTAAAGTAAGAAAAACAACGTTAAAAAAATGAGCTTATGGATGAAGAGACATCCGACAAAAGCTAGCAACAATCTTAAAGCAACCAAAGCTAGCTCTTTTCATCCATAAGCTCATTACTTTTTGCATTGAAAAAGGCGTTCCCTGTAACGCCGAAACACGTGTCTACTGTAATTGGCAAATTTGTGCTTTTTTTAACGTTGTTTTTCTTACTTTACTGTTCAGCACAAAGGTATTTATTTATCTTATTTATCTTTAAGATGGTTTGATTCCAACTTGGTGGGAGAACAAAATGCATCTTATGCAGAGTCTCTTAATTTTTTTTTCTTGATTCTGTTTTTGCGACTAGCAAAATTAAGTAGAAGCGGTTACTTTTTTCTGTGTTTTTTCCAGAATACAATCATCTCTCAATAATTCGAAGTCCTAAGGGACCGACAAAAAAGTTCGAGTTATGGGAAATTCACACTGCCTTCGCAAGACTTTCGGACACAATGAAAACTTCGAGATAAAGGAATATTCGAGTTATAAGGCAACGAGTTATCGAGAGTTGACTGTATCTATAAAAATGTAACAATTGATTTGTTACAATTTTTTTCTAACATGAAATTCATTGCTAATTTAATAATTAGCGGTTTCTTTTGTCAGTCTTGCAATTATGTGCTTTTAGCGTTGTTTGGTCTTACTATTACTTTGTGTCATTAAGATTATTTCTTCCTTCGGTATTTTTTATTTATTTATTTATTTATTTATTTATTTCCTTTTTGTGTGTGTGTTCATATTTACGTTTTTTGTAGCAAGCGGTAATACTACCTGAGCTAGTTGTAACCTATAACACATTTAAGGTATTCTTGCTTTTTAATTTTCCCCTTAATTAATTTTACCATTTGTATTTGAGAAATAAAATGAATTTCAAAATATTATCGTCGACTCATTTTAAACGCAGAAGATTTTTCTTATGGCTCATTTAAAAATTAAATGAAAGGAAAATATCGGTTATAAACTCGAAAAATAATTTTTAAACACGATTAAATAAATTCATTAAATTTTGATTTTTAAAAGTGAAATTCAAATTTTATAATCGAACAAAAAAATTTAAGTTAAACTCAGAAGAATTAAATATGAAATATAAGATAGGGATAGATCATTTTTTAAAAATAATAAATACGTAAATAAATATCCAACAGATTCAAAGATAATGTTGGATAAAAGGGGAGGAGTGAGCAAATTTATCCGCCTCGAGAATGAACCCCGCAGTTACTATAGCAGCAAACATTTCACTTTTATGTTTATAATTGTACAAATATGATTCATGATGTTTTGAAACCAAAATATTTTTTCACATTTTGATATCAATATACAAGTAAATATTTTCGGAGGAAAAAAGATTATATTTTCATATATTACCGTGTTATTCTTCATTTTACCTTACAATGTCGAGCTGTCCCTAAAATACAATATAGCTAACAAGCATTTTGTAATACGTACAGAGTCATTGGAGGTTTTTTTTTTTAATGCTCTTAAAAGTATAGCGTTTTTAAGATAAATTTTAAACAAATGTGTTAAAAAAAAGCCGCAAAGGCATTTTTAAGAAGATGCTAAATCAGTTATTTTAATTGTTGTTCATTTATGAAGCTTTCTTATCCTGAAACTCTGGAAAACTTCCCAATCGGGTTCCATTGTATATGTACTTATTCAGCCACGTTGACGATACACTAAGGTGGTTCAAAAATACATGTAAAAAAGTTTCTCCTAGATAGCAGGACACCCCTCAATATTTTTAGACTTGTCGATAGTAATATACTGGAATAATTTTAGCTTCCTATTTCAACTGAAAGAGGGGGCTCAACCCCCTCCCCCAAACTTCATTAGTATTGGGAGGGGGGTTAAAAAATACATTGAACTGAAAAGACAATGCTACATATTTTAATATTCATTAGTAATATGATGCATATACATTGCATTAAAATAATTATTTACAAAAAAAAAAAAAACTGCTGGGGAAATTAAATATTTCTAAACTTGTAGCATTTTCTATACTACAGCTATTGTTAAGTTAAGGGGTCATTGAGCACCCTCTTAAAATTTAATTAAGGAGACAGCGGACCTTGAAAGCTTTTTCTTTTATTTATTAACTAGCTGTACCCGACGCGCGTTGCTACGCCAACGAAAAAATACATCATTATACGGATTTTCATGACAATCGGTTGAACGGGGCAGAAGTTGCTACTCTGCAGTGCCACCTGGTGGCGAGTGACTTCAATGAGCATATTATGCACCTTGTCCGTGGAAAAATACATATATATAGCAATTTTCATAATAATCGGTCCTGGTATCAAGTGAAGCCGTGACTATACTCAAATTTTGTACTCACGCAGTTTGCAAGGTCAATCAATCGCTAAAAATATCAAATAGAAAAAGTTTTAAATCCCCCCGTTGCATGAAAAGCCATAAAACAATAAAGAAAGAATTTATTTGTTCAAACTCAAGAAAAATGGCAACAGCTAACTTCTTATCAATGAGATCTTTCACGCGAATTAATTTCTGCAGCCGATAATTTTATTCGTATTTATCCAATGGATTGTGACTTAAATTGGAATAAAAAAGGAACTATCGATCGGATTTTTTTCGAACTGGTCTATAAATATTCCCAGTACCAAAAATAACAAACGGTGAAAGTTTCAGCCAAATCTGCCGGGTAGTTTTTGAGTTCATGGATGACATACAGACAAACATTCATTTTTATATAGTATATAGATTTTGAAATGTGAAACAGCATAAAAGTTAGTTATTAACATGCAAAATATCAAGCAAAAAATAAATAAATAAATAAATAAAATAAAATAAAAATTTAATTAAAATTAAAAATTTGAAATTTAAAATAAAAATTTTAAAATGCTCCACGCGACTCAATTTTTGCTTTTTTCTCAAACAATCTGCATTTTGTCAGAGAACAGAACATTACCAAGAACTTTGGGTATCCATTTAAGGATTGGTCCATTATTAACTGCACATTAAAACAACATAAAATTCTCTTAAACCTTAATACATACCCAGTTTTATCAAACTACTACCAAAGTAGTATATTCTGAAATTTGGAGCATATCAAACAAAAATTAAGTCGCATGGAGCTTTTTTCAATCTGTGTCAGCATCGAATTTTCCAGTCCGAGATAAATGACATTAAAGTCTAATTTCACCTACATTTCATGATCTTCGTTTTTAAATACCTCCCGAAAGATATTTTCACTATGACTAAATATTTGACATTAATACCAATGTAAGGATTTATTGAAACTTAGTTTACATGTTTGACACTTAGTTTTACTTAGTTTTTCGATTTTGTTTACATATTTTACAGCCATTTTAATCGAAAACACGCTCTGTTTACTTTTTTTAACTTTGCGATAAAACATCAGATCAACAAGCGGTTTTTTCAAACGATTCATCACACTTCATATATTGTTACTTCTACGGAATAAAAAAAAACCATATTTTTGACCGATTTGAGCTATTTGGAAGGTCTACGGTCCCCTTAAGAAGCTAAAACTTTTACAGCACAATACTATTAGTAAGTCTAAAAAAAAATAATAGGTGTCCTGGACTTTAGGCTCAAATTTATTTATTTATTTATTTTTTTTTTTTTGAACCTCCCTAGTATACACACACACACACACACACATAGTGAGAGATGTGTTATTCCAAACCTATCGAACACTGTGGATGGTATCTCCTCCTCATCCATAACTTCATCGACCTACATTTACTGCTGATGAGCAGAGAATATTTGAAGTGTTCGAATCAAAACTGCCCGAGGTGTGTTCCACCCCCCTTATCTGATGATACTTCGAGTTCAGGGACCGCTGTTCAATGGGCCATTAGTGGCTCTACTCCGATGCCCACGACACTCTCCTATTAATGACTCTTCTAAATGGTATCACTGGATCGGAGATTCTTTCAGCAACAGATATCTTCGTCTTTGAACAGCAGAAACCTGCTTATTATGTTCATCAGACAAAACATGTTTCCCTAAGATGACGAAGCGCACGTCACATTGTACTTTAATGAACTAAGTGTGTTAAACGTAGGTTTGAAAAAAGCTGATATGGGTACCACGCACCACATGACCATCTTCGCGCTTCTATTAAATAATCTATATATTTTAAACCTGTGAAAAGAAACCGATGCATTTACTTATGGGTCTCAAGGTTTTTTAACCTTAAAAAATCCGATTTTTTGAAAAAATATATGTTAATAGCAGTACCCACACGGCGATGCCCGAGCTAAGAATTTAAAGGGAGAGCTTTGAGTAGAAGAAATCCACGCCCCCCCCCTTCTGATGTGAAATTATCATTTTTCTTCAACTAAAATGTGTACACACCTTTTCAAAAAAACCATTAAAGTTTTTTTGGATTTTAACACTATTCGCCAAAATACATAAAAAGATTATAAAAGTCCCATTTTTCTAATGGGCCCCAATTTACTTGAAGAATTATACATAGCATTACAATTATACAAATAGTACACGTATTTTTTAAATAATAGTAGAAAAGTAATGACTTGTTAATAGGAAGAAAAAAACTTCTTTAGAGGAGAATTTTTATTAATTCTGCCACGACTGAATTTAGCCTATCTAAACTATGAGGGGCCCCATGGGCGGAAATAGGAGGAGCGAGAGGGGGCGGTTGTACCCCCAAATTTTCACTAAGAATAATAAAAAAAAAATGGGTAAATTCCATTTAGATAACTTAGAAAATCATTTGCCTGCACTTTCAGAAAAGAAAACACTGATGGAGAATAATTGTTTGTCTTAACTAAAGAAGTAATCTCTTCATATGAGTTAAATATTTCAAAATTGTGTGCTGTATGTTATGATGGTGCATATTGTATGAGATGCCCGTACAGTGTTGAAACTGCGCAATTTTTACGCGTTACTCCCTGTCATTTTATATAACTTTTTATGCTCATATTATAGCTGGTAAGTGTTTATTGATGCCTTGTACTAGAAACACATTTTAGCAACTCGATGTATTATATGCTTTCACTGAAACTTTTTGTAAAGATATGCTATTTTTTAAAAACATCCCACATCAAAAAACACTATCACGTCGACAAATTTATCTTGAGGCTCTTTACTTGACAATCTCCGAGTGACACAAGATGGTCTTCAAGAGTTAAATCTATGAATGCCCCCTGGAAGAATTACTGGAAAGCTACTTTTTCATTGATAGAAAATCTGATGTCATTTTAACATGTATGACTTGGTTTGAATTTTTATTTACTTTATTTCTACTGCGAAGCGTTTGTTGTACAATGCTACACTCTATCATAAAAATTTCAACCCGCTAATCTTAATTCTTGGATTGAACTCTTAGTAATTTTCGCATTAATGCATACTTGAACCAGGTGTGGAACTTAGTTACAGAACTTTTCATAACAGTTCTTACTATATGCCAATGTAGAAGAGGTGACAAAACCCACATGAAGTTTTAGTCAAAGTATTAAATCAATATTTTGAATAAAATGATCAATTCAGTTTCTCAAGAAATTGCGACAGAATTTGATGAGATATATTTATAATTGGTCTTAAGCTCAATATTAATGTAGGCTGGTTATAGAAAAAGAAAATATTACACTTATAAGTAATAGTATGAGGGAAAAGGGATTGTTTTGTTAATTGAGACTATAATTTTTAATGGCGCAAAATAAACACTAGCCCAATTTAAAAAGCTTTCGTGGTTATTTTAAAGAGAGGAATCTGAAGAAAATGTGCTTTTTGACATAATTTTCTTGTTTCCATTATTTTTTGACTGTTTCAATTAGGTCAGTCATTTGAAAGATGACTTTTATGATTAAATTAAAAAACCAACGTAAATTAAGCACAAATTAACTTGAAAATACAGCATATAGCTATTTCAAGGCTACAATAAAGCCTTTTCATCAGTGTAAAAAACTCAGCACACAACCAGAAAGTTGTAGGAGAACTGAACGTCAACCAATTTTGTTTTTTGTGTCTCATGAGGTTAGAGAATTACCTTCGAAGTGCAATGAGGCAAGCAAGACCTTCATTTTAAGCTATGCTGGCAATTTAGCAAATCATTGGATATTGATTAAATATACAAGTTACCAAATTTTCTGTTCTTCCTGACTCCAAAAATAGCAGATTAAAACTTTTTAAAAAAAATAAATAAAAACTAGTGCTGAGATATTTTGTGGGATAACTTATTACAAAATAAATTTAAAACTTCGGTCGCAAAAATTTTAATTGTTCTTAACAAACCTAATTATTCTTAACATTAAAACCATTTTATTTATCACTACTTGTTAACCAATATGTATTTTATTCCGTACTGAGGAAATTCATGTTCAAGAAACTTGATCCCCCAAACGAAATGCTGAAATGCCGCCCCTGAGGGGCCCCGAAGGAGATCCATAAATGCACCCAATAAATGATTTACTTAGTTCTGTGATAAACAACGAGGAGCCAAAAATGCATTCCGCCGAGCCTCAAACTCATAAATCAGCCACTGTTTTTCGCTATAGATTCTTCAGAGAGCCTCCAAATTATTGTGGGTCTAGGGCCTCAATTTTAGTTAGTCGGGCCCTGAGTACCTTAAGTATCAATCCCATATCCATTTGCAGCGTACAAAGTGAATTCTTTTTTTCCGCTGTCCAAATTCAAAAAGGATTTCGGATAACAAGAAACATCACTACTTGTGTCAAATAGAAAGTTTGTTTGAGTTAAAATATCAGTGGTATACAGTCTCCGACTAAATCCTGTTGTAGTAAAAGTCACAGAAACTTCCAACGATTTTGAAAATTTTGAAAATTTCGCTTTGAAAGCGCACGATTTAACACATTTGGTAGCATTGTCTTTAAATTTATAATGATACCAACATAACCAATTATCCCGCTTTTCCGCTTTAAAATTAAAGTGTTTACGGAACCGAGATTGATTTGGAGACCTTGAGCGACTGCGTAAGTAGTTTTAGTAAGTTCGTCGACCTTCAATTGCAATTATTCTACATGAATTTCCATACTGTCAGGTCAGTTCGGAATTTAGAAGTTTGTTTATCAATTGAGTTCACAACCAACCCAGTGTATTTGCAAATTTTGTCTGCCATTTCCGCCAACTTTTCTAGATTTTCAAAGCTGACAGCTAAAACTTTGCACGTACCAGTAATCTTCGAAGCCAAATATTTTTCAAAAAATCATCATCTACATGGACTCTCACTTAATTCTTTCATTTTTCTTAGAAACATAGATGGAGATTTGTCACCCAGTTCTAAATCTTCAATTAATGTCTTTACTTTTCGATTCTGAGAAAATTCGAACTCTGTTAACAACCTTTGTTTAAATGCGGTGTATGACTTTTCTGGCGGTTGACATAAAATATCGGTAGCATGAGACAAAGTTTCTGCATCTAGTGACGCAACCAAATGATCGAATTGCGTTTGTTCAGCCGTAACGCCAGCTAATCCAAAACTAGCTTCAAGTTGAACAAAAAATAACTTAGCATTATTTGGCCAAAAATTAGGTACTTTAAGAGAAACCCTATTACAACCTATATTTTCACCACTTACTTCCTTTTGAGTAAAATCTAATTCTCGTTTGTTTCCATATTAACGTGAAACAATATTTACTCATTTTGTAACATTAACAAGTAATAGCTACACTCAACAATCTCAAAGGATACATGTATGTTATATCTCAACTCTAGAAGTATTGCGCATGTGGCGCCATCGCTGTTGTTAAAAGGCTCGCACATTCTGCTTCGGCAGTCGTTACCTGAAGACTCAGGTGCAGGTGCACCGAGATTTGTTTATACATTATGTTTAGTTACATAATAAAAGTGTTCTACCTATGTTTTATCAATTTACCTTTTTAAAAATACAGTCCACTACAAATTAAACCAGTGAACCTTACCAAAGTGGTCCGCCTAGCCGGACAGAAATACCGAAGCCATGGCAACTGTCATAGAAAAAGTTCCAACTGTGATAAACCGTCAAAGAGGAATTCTCAAAGGAAGAGTTACAAGAATTGAAAATTTCCTAAATACCGTTGCGTTGGAAGAAGAAACTAAAGTTCAACTCACAGTTAAATTAGAAGCCCTAAAAGTAATTCTAAGAGATTTGAAGACCCCTCAAACAGAGGTACTTGGGCTACCGGATAGCGTTGACATAACGGAAAACCTTCAGGCATTTGAAGAAATTGAAATTTCGATTGAGAATGCAGAGGTAAGAATCCGAGCTCTCCTCTCTCAAATTCATAAAAACGCCAATTCTCAGATTAGTACTAATGTATCGGCTACGCAGAATGTACCTATTGCTAAAACTAAATATAAACTGCCAGAAATTCCCTTACTCATTTTTACCGGCAAATATGAGGAATTTCAAAATTTCACTACGCAATTCAAAGCCTTAATCCATGAAAACGAGCAATTAAATGACACGCAAAAGCTATTTTACCTTAAATCTGCGTTAAAAGGTCAAGCTCAATCTTTGCAAATCTCGGAAGACACTTACGATTCTTTAATCATGGCCCCACTGAATACTTAAAGGCCGTGGCAATCGCTGAAACTCATGGCAACAAAGAGGGCGCCACCGGATACCCCTTTTTTTGTTTCCACTTGGCGTGATTGTGAGCGTTGGCGCTTTGGCATCTGTGAATACGTGATTTCTCGACTTATTATCGGGCGTACGTCATTTGACGAAAATTTTAATTTCAAAAGAAGAAAGAATGAAGAGAAAAAGTGCTGAATAAACATTGTATTACAAAGGTGAAGAGCATTTCTTATTGTTATTTTAATATCATATCAAAAATTACGCGTAATAAAAAAATTTAAACTTTACACAGAAACCTTATGATTTTTTTTTAAATATTAATGCGTAATTCTTAATATATTTTTTCAAACGCTTTTTTTTTTTTTTTTTGAAAGCTTTGCAAATAATTTTCAAATTTTTTATTGAAAATCCCTTGGGGTTTCTTTTTTGGATACAACAGTTCTGAGATTGATGATATATGGCAGGCAGCCCTCATTTCTAATTTTACATGCTCATTTACATGCGAATTTTTTCTGCTCAATAAATTACATCGAAAAAAAAAACACGCTCCGCAATCTGTAAATACTGTCTGACCACGGGTTGTATGGAAAGACAAACATCCTTTTTACAGCCGGAAATGGACGAATCTATTATTTTTTACCGATGTCAGCTTTTGCAGAAGCAGAGTCTTATGCAAATGAGCGGAATACGCTCATCAAATTTTTACTTTTCCCTCTTATTCACATCGATTTATCTTATCTGGATGTTTGAAAATTCCACGCAATCCGTGGTTGGACAGTACATTCATTTCTCAAAACTTGAGAGGGTCTTTTTATTGCCCCTTTTGACCCTGATGAAGATTAAAAGGGGGGGGGGGGGTACAGGAATTTACGTTAACAATTGCCATTCTTTTCGCTCGGAATGTAGTGTATATTTTACAACGATTACCAGAATTTAATTAAAAATGTACGCTTGGAGGCCCGACATTTAAAATTGGGGGGGGGGGGAGGGGCAAAGGTTTTGTATTCGGGAAAAAACAACAAAATACGAGCAAAAATGCCTAATTTTAGTATGTTTGTAAAATTTAGGGGTGTCATAATTGCCCCCTCCTTCCGTGATATCCCCACTTGACAGGCCTGGTTAGAAATATTCTTTTTCAAATGAAAAAGAACAATAGAAAAGTTCAAAATATGATGGCAATTTAAGAAAATGAATCATTAACATAATTTTAAAAACATTTAAAATCAGAGTGTGACTACTACATGGTTCTACGACGGGTCCGTGGTTCTCGCACCAATATTTTACGGACACCAAAATAATGTCATTTATCTTTTTCCCCTTCCATTTTTAGCACATCTTATGTTATAATACCTTTAGTGTAGATTTTAGTAGTATATCAGTGCACAATATGCATAGAAATGCACAAACGTTAAGTGCAGATTTTTTTTTCCTTACGAAAGGAAATTCATAGAATAACCAAAAAAATAAATAAAAATACATGGAGCTAGAAAAAATTTTCATTTTCCCGACGCTTACTTTTTAATTAATTTTTTTAAATGTCCGATTTTGAAAATAAGGCGTGGTCTTTATGACGTCACAAATGATGTACATTGGCGCATCTGTCTACCGCGTTTCTACGTTATGATGATCAAGAAGCGAATTACATATTGCACTTTACGCTTACTATCAATCATATAGTTGCCAACACATGTGAGTAAAGAAACTAATTGAATATTGTGCTATGTGAGTGGCATCAGTGAATGGCATTTCATCATTTGTGATATCATCGGCAGAAGCGTAAACAATCAAAGCGCACCGATTAATGCATTTTTTTTAACATTAAACTTAGTCAAGTTATTTAAAAAAAATGGTCAGATCGTATGATTTTAAAAATGTTCTTTCAAAAAAAAAAAAAAAAAAAACTTAAAATTTCGGAAACGACCCTGTTGATTCACACGCTTTGAGCATTAAAAAAAAAATGTGTGTGTATATATATATATATATATATATATATATATATATATATATATATATATATATATATATATATATATATATATATATATATATACACACCCAATCCTCTTTTTTGCGGTGGATAGGGACTGCATAAAAAAAGTCTCACGTAGAAAATACCCAAAATGATATATTTAAACGAAATCAAAATAAACCAAGCGATGATAATTTTGCCGACTCCCGAAAAATTTCCCGAATTAAGAAATTTTTGGAAAGTCACAGTGACTTCCCATCGGATACCCCTGTCGACCCTTCATGATACTACCACGCACTCGTTTAATAAATAATTTTCGCTCGTTTTATAATTAATTTTTATAAACTACACAAAAAAAAAAGACCGTATAAAAACAGGTTTGGGTGTACACACACAGATCGGAAGGCGCACAGACCGGAGAGCGTTCACTTTAACTCAGGTTCTATCCTCACTCCACCCTCCCGCCTTACCTATAACATCCTAGGTGCTATTACTTCAATATATATAATTCAGGGGGCCGTGGTAGCCTGATCGGTAAGGCATTGGACTCGGGGCCGGAGGGACTCGGGTTCGATCCTCGCTGGTCGAAGACCCACCGTCGTCATTAAAGGGGACTGGGCGACGTTAAATATGCTCGTGGTCTCAATGTCCTCCAAGTGAAACGATACCTCTGGGGGTGCTAGTACCAGGTAGCTATTAGCTCTTGGACTAGTTCTAAATTCTCATTAACTGTTCGATCCGGTGATGGTGCTGCCATCTATCGGTATATAAAATTAATAGAGGCAAGGCACTTAGTATGCAGTCCTCGACATAAATACAGTTGAAGTCAGTTGTGACTCTTGAATAGAATAGAATAGAATATATAATTCAATTGTAAAGTGTTCACGCAGTAAATAATATTTATGATAAAGTGTACTGGTGGATATCGGGCATAAAATATTTATCTTATTTACCGCATCAGATTTTTTTTTTTTTTTTTTTGCTAATGGATATGCCTCGTATTATCTATTCTAGAAAACCAACAATCATATTATGACGGGTGCATATTTCTTGGTCATTTCCATTTCATTCCATTTGTAGAAACAAGAAACCCAACGAGTAGGATCCTATCGCAATTCATGATCTTGAATAACCTAATTCGAACTTAAGCAGCCAAAATTCAAAATATTATGATTTTTTAAATTTATTTTTAACGTTTAACAAATCATGCAACAGGGAAATAAACTCCTCAAATATCTACACATAAATTTGTGAAACTAATTAAAAAAAAAGGAACAGATTATTTTATAAAATATCAACACTGTTGATGTTCTAAAAAATTCTAGCAGGGGAGAATTCCATATAAAATTTATGTTGTCCTTGCAAAAGTAAAACAATGATATGGAATTTTTTTACTTGACATTTTTGCGATATTTTTAAACATATTTTTAAGAAAATTAAAATATTTAGCGATGTAAAATTTTGTAAACATTGAATTCTAGTCATAAAAAACTATTTTCTACACTTTAAGCATGAATGAGAAAGGAGCTTTGAACTAGAAAGTTTGCAGATAATTTGATCGCCAAGTTTGGCAGAAATTAGGATATGAATTTTCTGTTGGAAAAATAAAATACGCACACACAGTAGACCGTCAAGAATCCGCAGGAGTCTGAGATCTGCTTACAAATATTTGTAATTTGTAATCTAATTGTATAGCATTAGGAGCAGCGCTAAATATCTAGCATTTCTCAAAAAAAAAAAAAAAAAAAAAAAGGGAGGGGGGTAATTTTCCGTTATAGGTACGTAGCGGTATATTTTTTAACATGGCGGTTATTTAATTTTATTTATAGTCAGGGACTATTTCAAGTTACATATAAAGTACTTATTTGGCGATACCATAAATTATTTTCTCTTCTTAAAATATTTGTAAGCGAAGCAAGCCAAGAAACAAGATCAAAAAGTCCATTAAAATAAAAAATAATCCTCTAAATAATTAACTTTCTCCATAAAGCGTAAAATAATACAACAAATGAAACACAAGCTATAAATGAGCATGTAAAATTAAATTGAAACCTTTAATTTCAAAATTAGCATCTTGCAATTTAGTGATGTTTGTTCTATGTACTATAAATTAATTAAAATAAACAAACTTTGAAACTTGTCGTTGATTGGTGGATGCAACCGTGGCTTGTGGCGCCTCCTTGCGGTCAGAATGGGAAAGTATGAAGTTTTGAAGTTTTTCCATCTAGTGTGGCCATGTTCAAGTGCAGAAATAGTTGCCCCGGTTTAACACAGGAAAGTCGAAAATTGTCAAGGCCTGGTAAGCGCCAGCGCATTCAGTGGGGCCATGCTTTAATGAATGCCTTAACTTCCCGTTTTGAAAATAAAAGACTTGTTGTCAATGCTCATATTCAAAATTTATTCAACCTAGAAAAAATAAACAAAGAATCTCCAAAAGAATTGCGAAATTTAATAGATAATTTCAAAAAAAATCTACGCGCTTTAAAGGTGCTAGAATTTGATCAAAATAACCTATCAGAAATACTTTTGTCTCATTTATTTCTACAAAAGGTTGA
Organism: Uloborus diversus; assembly: GCF_026930045.1. Lineage (NCBI taxonomy): Eukaryota > Metazoa > Arthropoda > Arachnida > Araneae > Uloboridae > Uloborus > Uloborus diversus. The sequence goes on from NC_072731.1 coordinate 16,925,365, forward strand.
TAAAGAATCTTCTAAACAGTATCAAACGTCTCTTAAAGGTAAAGATGTTGAAAGCTTCGATCAATTGCTAGAGTTTTTTGAAACTAGGGTGTCAATATTAGAAACCGTGAGTAAAAATACACAACCTAAACCACCCCTTAAAAACCCTGGCACTTCGTCGCAAAAAAGCAAAGCGTTTGTAGTTCAAAATAAAAATAATAAACCGAGGGTATGTGTTTTGTGTAAAAACAACCACACATTGTTTTGGTGCGTTGGATTTCATGATATGAGTGCATCTGAAAAATTGAAATTTGTGAAGCAAAAAGGACTTTGCAAAAATTGCCTGAATGCTCATGTGGGGTTCTGTAAATCAAAATATGTGGGCTCTGTTTGCAAAGGCAAACATAATACCTTGTTGCATGATTCTTTAGATGAAGTTTATCATATCGCAATTGTTTCTGACTCAGAAGGTCGCAATTTACGTAACCTTTCGGACTCCTCGCAAGGAAGTTCTACTGTTTCTGTAGGTCAGCAAAGTAAATTTGACAGCAAAACAAGTGCGACTTCAGTATCTCGCACACAACAAATAGGTAATTTAATGACAAAATTAAATGTGTTTGTTTTAGGAAAGGGCAACAATCGCGTGGAAGTGACTTCGTTAAGTGATTCATGCTCTGATATAAATCTCATGACGGAAAAATTAGCCAATTTCTTAGGACTTAAGAAATTGCTAGTCAAGAATTTGTCTTTAAGTGGAATTGGTGACCATTCTGTACCAATAAAGTACAAGGTCGCTTGCTGCATTAGCAATACAGATAGAACTTTTGAAAAACAGATTGAATGTTTTCTTGTTCCACAAATCGCGGCAAAAATTCCGTCTAAGTCTTTTACTATAAACGAATGTCAAATTCCTGGTCACATTGTGTTGGCTTGTCCAAATTTCTATAAGAGTACGGACATAAAATTGTTGTTAAATAGTAGCTTGTTTTTTGAAATTCTGCGACCGGAAAAACTGTATTCTGAGGATAAGAAATTAATATTTCAGGACGGTGTTTTCGGGTACCTGTGTACTAACAGCACATTACAGGAAACAGATTTAATTAACTGTTATCTTACGGAAAATTCTAAGTTAGATACTACTTTGGAGAGTTTCTTTAAAATGGAGTCTTTTCCCGGAGATAATATTGAACCGACTAAAACGGAAGACGAAAAATTTTGTGAGGAACATTTTGTTAGAACTCACTCTAGAGATAGTACAGGTAGATATATCGTAAAATATCCAATGAGAGAGAACGCGGAATCGTTATTGGGTTTTTCAAAACTTACTGCAGAAAAACGATTGAATAGTATTTGGGCCAAATTGAATAAAAACAATACTATGGAAAATTTGTACCGTGATTTTTTGGCTGAATATTTGTCGTTGGGTCATATGGAAGAAGTAGAGGATGTCGAAGCTGATGAAAAACCGGGTAGGGTATATTATATCCCACATCACCCAATATTTAAACCGGAAAATAAATCTACACCTCTGCGGGTAGTCTTTAATGCTTCCGAAAAAACCTCATCAGGATATTCTTTGAATTCCATTCTTCTATTCGGGGGAACTATTCAGCAAGATTTGTTTTCGATTGTGCTAAGATTTCGTAAGCATAAAATTGCCTTTTGTGGGGATATTCGTAAAATGTACCGTCAGATACTAGTGCATGAGTCGCAAAGAGATTTGCAAAGAATTCTCTGGAAAGATAGCTGTCAGGCCCCTGTAAAAATATACACCCTTACTACTGTATCCTACGGTATTTGCTCGGCCCCTTTTCTCACGACCCGTGTGTTGCAGGCTTTAGCGGATGATGAAAAATCGGATTTTCCTATCACTTCAAATATTTTGCGTAATGACACATATGTTGACGACATCTTAACAGGTGCAGCGTCTGTAGATGCCGCAAAACAGTCATTACTATCATTGCGTAATCTTTTAAAGAGAGGAGGGTTCGAATTACATAAAATTATATCCAACTCCACAAGAATTATGGATGATGAAGAAAATGCTAAATTATCGTTTGACTTTTCTCAACCTGTGAAAACTTTGGGAATGTTATGGAGACGTGATACCAATAATTTCACTTTTGCCATCACGTATGAAATTAAGGACATGTTCACCAAACGAGAAGTCTTATCTACTATCTCTAAACTCTTTGATCCCCTTGGGCTAGTAGGTCCAGTTCTCACCAAGGCGAAGCTTATAATGCAAAGTCTATGGACACTGAAGTTGAACTGGGATGAGTCGTTGCCGAAGGATGTGATGCAAGAATGGACTTCGTTTCTCGCTCAGCTCCGGCAAGTTGATCAACTTAGTGTAAAAAGACCAGTGATTGCCGATAACACCGATGCGTTTGAAATTCATGCATTTTCGGATGCATCTCAACGTGCATATGGAGCAGTAATTTATTTGCGTTGTGTTGATACATCTGGAAATTTCACAACCAGACTTTTGTTTTTAAATCTAGAATATGCCCTTTAAAGATGTTAACCATTCCCAGACTTGAACTTTGTGGAGCTCTGCTGCTGGCGGGAATGGTGAATAAGATTTCTCTTATTCTGGAGCTGCCAATATCAAAAACTTTTTGCTGGACAGATTCTACTATTGTGTTATAGTGGATCAACACTCCAGTGACAAATCTCAAGACTTACGTCGCCAATCGGGTGGCGGAGATTGTGAACTTAACCGGTAATTGCAGTTGGCGGTGGGTGAGTTCGGAAAATAACCCGGCTGATTTGATCTCGAGAGGTACCACAGTCAAGGACCTCGTTTCGAATGAACTTTGGTGGAATGGTCCGGAGTTTTTACAAGGTGAACTGCCATCAACTGAGAATTGTGATTTTTCTGGTGATCCTGCTTATGAACTAGAACTTAAGAACTTTAATATTAATACATTTCTTATTTCAGAAAATGATGAATTTTTTGAATATTTGTAACTAATGATTATTTTAAATTATTGAGAATTTTAAGGTTTATTCTCGTATTTTCTCGGAAGTGTAGAAAGGAAGAAAGAAGTCAATCCTCCCTCTCTTTGGATGACTTGCAAAGAGCTCGAGCCATTCTTGTTAATAAGGTGCAAGTAAGGCATTTTGGGCCTGAACTTGCGGCCTTAAAGAATGGAAAAGGTATTTCAGGCTCAAGTAAAATTTCGTCCCTAAATCCCTTTGTGGATTCAAATGATAATTTAAGAGTAGGAGGACGCCTTACTAAAGTTCAAATTGAGTTTGATGCCAAGCATCAGTTAATCCTTCCTCAACATAGCAAATTAACTTATTTAATTTTTGAAAGTTTTCATAAAAGATACTTTCATATTGGTGCCCAGGGATTGCTTCATTTTGTGAGGCTGCAATTTTGGCCTATTAATGGCAAAAGCATTGCAAGAAAGGTTGTGCATAACTGTAATGTTTGTTTCAAAAATAACCCAAGTTCGCCATTGCAGTTAATGGGAGAATTGCCTTCTGAACGAGTAAACCCAGTTGCCCCCTTGGGGTTTTGGGAATCAGGTGTGAAATCCTTTAAGCATCATTTAAAACGGACCGTAGGTAATAATAAATTAAGTTTCGAGGAATTTACCACTGTAATGGTTCAGATAGAAGCAATTCTGAATTCCCGTCCACTTACTCCTTTATCAACCGATGTGAACGAGTATGAAGTTTTGACCCCTGGTCATTTTTTAATTGGCCGTCCACTACTTGCACTTCCAGAGCCAAATTTAAAGGACATTCCAGAAAGTAAATTGTCTAAGTGGCAAAAATTAACAAATTATGTGCAAGTAATTTGGAAACGATGGTAGACTGATTATTTGAATCACTTACAGCAGCGTAACAAGTGGCAATTTGCTAAGGATAATGTTGAAGTTGGTACTATGGTACTTTTACAGGAACCCAACGTACCCCCGTTACAGTGGCCACTTGGTCGTATTGTGGAAATCGTAAAGGGTTCAGGTAACAAAATAAGAATCGTAAAAATTAGAACTTCTAATGGCATTTTCACTCGATCTATTTCTAAAATTTGCATTTTACCAACTCAGTAAAAGTTATTTTTGGGTATCGAAATTTGCCATTTACAATTTTTTAAACTGCTTTAAATGTTTACCTCTTATATATAATTTTGAAGTAGCTTTTGTTATATCACTATGTTCATATCCTGTGATAAATTCTGATTGTTTTTGAAATGTATTATATGTATGATTGGTTTTTTGAAAGTTGAACCTTTCAACGCGGGCGGCATGTTACATCTCAACTCTAAAAGTATTGCGCATGTGGCGCCATCGTTGTTGTTAAAAGGCTCGCACATTCTGCTTCGGCAGTCGTTACCTGAAGACTCAGGTGCAGGTGCACTGAGATTTGTTTATACATTATGTTTAGTTACATAATAAAAGTGTTCTACCTATGTTTTATCAATTTACCTTTTTAAAAATACAGTCCACTACAAATTAAACCAGTGAACCTTACCAAGAAGCAAGACAGTTGAATAACTAGTTTTTCGTCTAAATAAATTACCTTTGGTGAATATTTAGGACGCATATTCTTTCTTGCAATCATTTCACTACAAACTAATAACTGCGTGTTCGAGTCACCAATGTGGTTTAAAATAATCCAATTACTAAAAGCGAACATTTATTGTATATTCCAACTAGAACATATTACATTTGAAAGTAATAAACATAAATTAAACAGTCTCTTCTCAGAACAATCGTAAGTTTCACACTACAACACCATTCTAGATACCGTGCCTCCGCCAAGCAAGCCGGCGGCTTCAAATAACCTTTGCCAGATTTATCAACTATCAAAGGGACCTCTGGCCCTCAAACTATGAAAGACTGCGTGCCAGGCGCCTTGCCTTCAGAAGACAACACAATAATTGGTGGTGCCATCTATGGACGGTTTGAGAATTTAGAACCAGGCCAGGAACCGAATAACTTTCTGGTCTGGCACCCCCAGAGGTATCGTTTCACTTGGAGGACATTGTGACCAAGAGCATATTTAACGTCTCCCAGTCACTATTAATGACGACGGTGGATCTTTGACCAGCGAGGATTGAACCCGAGACCCTCCGGTCACAAGTTCAATGCCTTACCGATCAGGCCACCACGGCCTTTGCCAGATTCGCATTGGTTTTTTCTGTTGAGTTCAGGCGCATTACCACAAAACCATTGCATGACGCATTTAACTCGAAAACTAAAATTTCTTTAAAAAACATATCTTCATTTGTGCTTTTTCACTGACGGTAGCCTGAACATTAACAATAACCTTGAACTGATACCACAACTCCTACTTCCGATTAACCATCTTTATATACAGCATTTATCAACTCTTTTTTGCGGAGTCCTTCGCATGAAATGTGAAGAAGAGAACCTAGAAGTTGGAAGATGTATAAAAAATCGACTTACTATATCTTGGGACCATGGAAGTTGATGAAGAGGTTATTCAGTGAGCGTAACAGCTCTCAAGCGAAGCAATCATGCGAAAATCTTTCTCTATGCTATGTAAAAAAATAAAAAACCAATAAATATTAATTATTACATATTCAGTGTCATAAATATATAGTACTATATTTTATATAATAATATACAGTGAATTCACGATCACTTGAAGTCTAATAACTCGAATATTACTATAACTCGAAGTTTTTATCAAGTCCCGACCCTTTTGTCTTTACTTCCATGCTAATTATTCTCAATATCTCGAAGTTAACTTCCTTTAACTCGAAGTTTTTTTTACGATGACTAGAAATTTATTTCGTAAGAACGAAAAAAAAAAAGGAAAGATACAAGTGACTATGAGAGAAAAATTAATTCACCTTCACTTGCAATTCCTGCACAACAGCCTCTAAGCACCTCTAAAGCAAGAAGAGCACCTGTTGCGCAGTGTACGATAAAGGAGCGAGGTACACGTGCGGAAATGAGCTAGCCTGTTTTCTTTTGTTGTACTGTACTGTTTACACTTTTACATGTTGGTGGATTATGAATTTGCTTTCAAGCTGTCAAGTTGTTTGTTGACACTGAACAGTCAACTGTTTGTACCTTTATTTAAAGGTTGACCTAAGTTAGTTAAGATGTGTTAACCTTCATTTTTTGGTTCGATTATTGCTGATAAGTTCCTGAGAGATAGAGTAAGATTTCTTTACTATTAAAGATGGCTAAGCAAGTACTGTCTCTCAATGATATTAAAAGAAAAATAGAAACTTCTAAAGCGGTAGAATCCATGAATCCGAATTTGAAACAAATGAAGATGTGCACCTTTCCTTAATTAGAATCAGCTCTATTCAAGTGGTTCTAGCAGTAACGAAATCAAAACCATGCTTCTCATTTTTTTCTCTCAATATTTTTGATTAAACTGTGTATATTGTGCTTAAAAACTTTTAAGTTCTGTAATTTTGTCTGTTTTATGTATATATTAATTAAAATATTCGTTGATTTTTAATATTAAAATGTTGAAAACTGAAATCAGCGGTAAGTCAAACTTCCGAGAAGTCGAAGTTTTTCGTCGGTCCCTTTAGATTCGAGTTATCGCGAATTCACTAATTATTCATACATTTTTTAAATTTTATTTTTAAATAATTTATTTAATATGCATACTACAAATTGCAACATTATATTAATTATTTACAATAAAATGCTTACATCATTTCACTTCACCTTTGCAACTAATTTGAAATCAGGACAATTCTCTGCATCGACAGCAGAATCATAAATTATCAGTGTTACACATGCAGTTGTTCGTATACATCGCGCTGACAACTTATACGACTGCAAAGTTTTTCGTGATTGTTCTTCAAGACTGCTAGCAGTTACGCGCTTCTTAGATTTTTAGGTGTTTCATAAGATTTTGGCCATTACTTATGTTGTCAACATATAAAGTTGTATTTTTATCATGCATGCTTTTTCCACAATGCGCGCAGTCAAAAGTAATTTTGATGGATGCTCACATATCGACAGACAATTCCAGATATGTGATAAGGTGTTTTCTTTTAAACACAGTTAGCTTCCTTATGCATTAACTGTTAAATAATCTGCAATTAATAGGATAGATATACTCATGCTCACAATATTTTGAACTTGTTTCTTCAAAACATAATCACTCTTTAATAGCGTCCGTTGGATACTGTATTCGAGTGTCTCAATAAAACACATTTGGTTAATTGGAGTTCAGATAATAGACTCTCTACTGTATAGTACATAATTTCTACTTCATTACAGGTGGTCGAGGCGTATAAGTTCGGCTACGAGGTTCAGGATCCTTTCGAAGGCCACCAGTTTCGTCACGAGGAGAAAGACGAACAAGGGAACGTCCAGGGGCGATTTGGATATCGGGACTCCAAAGGACAATATCGGCAGGTAGAGTATGTGGCTGACGTTTTTGGTTTCCGGGCCAACGTTAAGACTAACGAAGCTGGCACAGCCAACGAAAACCCGGCAGATGTGGACGTCCAAGCCAACCCCCCACAAATAGACACTCTGAACGCAGCGCCACAGATGAAGGATCCTGACTCGAACCTATTGCTGACCAGGTCAGGAAAGGGTGAAAAAACGAAAGCGGCTTCAATCGCTGCAGAAAATGAGCAGCACAGTGAGGAAACTCAGCAAAGTTTTAAGCGATTCCACGAAGTTGAGCTGACGCGAGACGATATATTTAACACCCCTGATGTGCGAGAGCATAAAGTTTTACTTTCAGACAAACCAGTAACTTTAATTGAAGGTAGGCCAGAAAAGTCTCGGAAACATCCAGGATATCTTTCTTCGGTAATCCTGGAAAATACTGACGACGACAAAGGTTACCACGTTCCGCCGTCTACTTACCAATACGTGTTAGGCAGACACGTTGAGCGTCCAGGTAGTATCTACAAAGGCGATCATTATGAAGAAATTCCTCACCACAGAACAGAAAAGCAATATCCAGCTATTTCTGCTGACACGCATTCAGATTCGGATAACCCTGAAGTGATGTTTGAAGATCCTATCACAGATGACCTCGGGTTCTATGAAATATATAAAAAATCTGTCGGTCCAAAACCTCAAAAGATGCATAAAATTTCAAAAGTAGTCTTGCCGAGGAAGACTAAATTAGAACTTATTGACGACACATCTCAGGAAGAAGAGATAGATGAAGAATATCCACCAGACGAGCACATGGAGCATATCGAGGTTTCTGGTAAACCATATTCCGAAAAACACATCGATAATTTTCCAGGAAAATTGAAAACTTCTTTTCGTAGTCACCATGGAAGGTACAAGAAGGGTCGTAAGCTACCAGTGACTAGTGACGTTCATGTGACATTGAAAACATCAATGGATAAAAACAATGGCTTAAAATATAACTTACATCAAAGAGTCCCCGGACAAAGGATTATTCTAAATCCTTATTACGATCACAGAAAATTATATCGTGCTGAAAATTTGCCGAAGATGAAACAAGAAAAAACCTGGCTGCGCTCCAAAAAGTATCCATTCTCAGCAACGGCAGAACGTGTTCCTGTCCAAAATTTTGATTCAAATCTCGACTACCACGAGGCACCTCTTAAACAGGCAGTTATTCAGGTCAGTTCAGATGTGTACTCGAAATTGCTTGAAGGCCAATCTCCTAAACAGCGCATTATTGCTCTTCCACTCAATAACTTCGCTCTCAGAAAACAGAAATCAACAAGAGGGAACGAAGAAAACGCGTTTGTTCTTCCTCAAGGTGTCCTTCATCTAACTTCAAATGACAATCCCTCCCCTAAATTCAACAAAGAGACCCCTGCCAATTTCAATTCTCCTATGATCTTGCATGTCATTCATGAGAAAGGCACTTTCGAGGATTTCGGCAAAAGTCGAACCAATCTCGAAGTGGACAAACACCGAGCAACCTACAAGATGAAGCATTCCCCTTCCCGGGATGTTCTTTACAAGAAAAGAGTGAAAGATAAAGATTATTCGACAACGCAATGGATCCCACTAACACCTCTATGGAACAAAATTCGCAGATCTGCAGCAATGGAGAGGAAGGGCGGAGTTGCTTCTTCAAATGTTCGACCTATTACCGAGTCTTCACCAGATTTTAAACGTCTGAAGTGTGGTAAAGTTTCTGGATATGCTAAAAGACGTTCAGCAAAAAGAACGTCAAAGGTGGTCGGACATTTCCCAACAGAGCCACCTATAAAGAAAACTATTGCATGGAAAGACTGTATGTGAATGGATTATTTCGGAAAATGGCCAAAACTGTTGGGAAAATGAGATAAATCTAAATTATTCTTTGAGTATCGTTCAATGTTCGCTCAAAATCGGCTATTCGTGAAGGTACTCAATTTTGATTCCATGTCATTTGCCATTATTTTACATTAAACTCATGACTCAAATTTAGATGTTTTAGTTTCTTAATTTCAGTTTTTTGTTCGTATAGCAGTGCATAAAACCATCATCTTTGAAAATAAAACTGTCATATAATAATTACTTCTATTTAAATTATCTCTAAAGTATACATGTGCGTGGTACTGAAAACGCAAAGACCGCCTTCTGCGGATTGCATCAAAATGTATGCGAGTAAGCCGAGTGTATCACAAGGAGGGGAAAAAAAGTAATGTCAGGTTTGCACTAAATTCAAGCAAATAAATTTACTTAAATTAGAAGTAAGGAAACTAACTTTAAAAAAAATAAGCCTTTACTTCGAATCAGTGATGTAATTACCATCGTTATCAAAAAACATTTTACCATACTTTTGACAAATTGTCCACTTTGGATCAACAAAAATCAACTGGTGTCGGAAGAAAATGTCTAGAGGGATATCAGCTAAATTTTCAAATTTCTTGCCAAATAGTGATATTTCGATGGTGCAATTTGATGGTGCAATTTTGGGCAGTTATGGCACATACGATTATTCTGGTCTTGAGCAGGGGTCATCTTATATAACCATGGTTCAGGATCACGACTTTTCTGTTGACAACCACAGGAATGTTTTCGTTCCATGTTGCAACACCTGATTTCCATTTATTTCGATCACTACAATGCTTTATGAATAAAAAAGAGCTTGACCAAAAAAAAAAAAAAAAAACATATCTGAAACACCATTTCCTGACTTTTTTTTATATTATTTTTATCGATACGGGATTCAAAAATTGAAATTTACATGGCAAAATTTCGATGATAACAGGAGTAGTTACATCATTGATTAAAATGAAAATTTTGTTGAAAATTTATTTCTTTGAACCTAACCCTAAAGCGCCTCGTGTCCTATTTTTGTAATTAGTCTTCTAAAATACTATGAGAGCGAAACTGAAGCTTTGTTATCAAAAACCAATAAGATACATAAAGATCCTATTAACTCAATTTTAAATTTGGAAATAGGAACACTTTAGTGTGGATGGGAACAAGAAATCTTCATATTTATCTTTTTAAAATTTGTATATTTATCTTTTTAGGATGCAGGTTTTGTTTAGTTTCGTACGCCTCGTTCCTGCTATTCCATAGCGAATAAAATTTTACCGTTTAAGCAGTAAAACAGTAAGATACTTTTAAAATACTTTCGAATATTTAACTATATTTTATTGTAAATTTCTTGTCTTTTTTTTTTCAGTTATAGGTCAAGGTGACCAAATGAATTTTTTAACTATGCGCCTTGCTTAAATTAAACTATGACTTTTAAAACTATTTTTCGCATAATTTGAATAATAAGTCAAAGAGCGTATTTAAGAATGTGCTCTTTGACTCAATTTTTAAGAGTTAATGATAAAAAACTTTCATAAACTCATATTATCACCTAAGAATCCCTCGTACCAGTCATTTATATGATTTTCCGTTAATGGTGAATCTTTCATGCGTAGGCAGATATTTTATGCATACACAAATATACAGGGAAAATATACATAAAAGAATTTCCTAGTTTTAAAATTTTATATTTCATAAACTATGACACTTGCCACTACAAATGATACATAAAAATAAAGATAAACTGTCCAAGTTTTTTTTCAACGTAGGTAACTATTTAATCGTGCATATTCCGCACTAGCGCAGTCAGAAATTCCTTCCGAAGGGCAGTTTTTAGTCACAGAAGTCCTTACAATCGTATTAGCTACTTTGTTAGGATTGGCAACAAAGTTAAAACCAAGACCTCTAGGTTTTTATACCCAAATCTCGCATCCTCCCCCCTCACTCCGCCACCAATGTTCCGCAACGCTCCCTTTATGCGTTGATCAGCCAGATCCCCAAACCTATCCCTATATGATTTATTTTATGGGGTTTCCCAAAAAACAGTGTTTGTACACCACCATGGCCTACAACATTCCAAAAAACTGAAAGATTGCATTCGTGTAGAATTACGAAATATTGACTGTGAAACACTCCAAAACGTATGTTATAGATCTGTGTCGTGTTATGAAAGGCGGACATATCGAACATTTGTGAGTGAAAAAAAAAAAAAAACTTGAACAGTTTATCTTTCTTTTTATGTATCACTTATAGTGCTTAGTGTAATAGTTTATAATGAAATATACGAGGGTTGTTTTTATTTCAAGCTCCGTTTGGCTATATATATTTTAAGAAAAATAATTTAAATTTTGACATCTTGAATTCAAATTATGTTTTTCGCAATCACGAGTGTGTGTATGTAGGCGTGTGTGTTTGTGTGTGGGGGTATGTGTGTTTATGTGTAGGGGGTATGTGTATGTGTGTGTAGGTATGTATGTTTGTGTCTGTGTACTGGTATAAGTGTGTGGGTAGTTGTGTGTATGAATGTGTGTGTGGGGGGGGGGTATGTGTATGTGTGTGTAGGTGTCTGTATGTATGCGTGTGTGTAGTGTGTGTTTGTGTGTGTGTGTGCATGTGTGCGTGTGAGTGTGTAGTTGTGTATGTATGCGCGTGTGTGTTGGACATGGATGCAACCTGGAGATGGCTTTTGCTATAGGAGCATCGTGAGAAGCCGGCCGACGGTGATGGTGCGGAGGGTGGCGCTGGGAAAATAAAATGATGGGATGCCAAAAACAGTCAAATAAAAGCAATAAGCAATCGTGATTGCTCCAAAAAAAAAAAAAAAAAAAAACAACGGGTGAATATACAAAAAAGATTTTACTATCAAAAGTAAGGTACAATGCATATTATTTCTCCACATAATCACTTTGACGATTTAGGCATTTGTCGTACCTGTGCACAAGCTTTTCTATACCCCCCTCTTAGAACGTTGCCGCCAATGATTGAAAGTGATTTTTGACGGTGTTTTTGGGACCCAGCGAGCACAAAGTTTTCTGTAGCGCAACCGTTCTATAACTATAGAATGTAGGGACGATCTTGGACATCTGGAAATTGCATCGATAATTTACTTATCGTGAATCTTCGATTTTCCTAAACCGCTTTGTCAACTCGTTGAACAAGGTCATCTAGCCACGGACTTGCGTCCAAGACCCCCCTCATCATGCACATTAGTTCTGCACTCTTAAAATTTTTGGCGCCACTTACGAACAACACCAGCACTCATTAAGTTGTCTCCATATACACGACTTATTCTTCAATGAATTTCCGCTGTCCTGTTACCCTCTGCTTGCAAGAAACGAATAACACTTCTCAATTCACATTTGGCGGGAGACTCGATAGAGACTGCCATGTTTTCGTGTCCGTAGCTCAACAGAAAATGGCAGATTGGACTTGACAGTAAGTGAGTGTTTGGACAGAGGTATGTGCAGTATCCTAGTACGCAAACCAGCCACCTGCCGCCCACTTGGCTTTCCTACTGTGAAAACGGAGCTTGAAAAAAAAAAAAAAAAAAAAAAACCTACGTACATTTTTAAAACCGGAATATTATTTTATGTGAACCCTGTTTTTAAATAACAACAAATATCAATACCAAAACGGAGCTTGAAAAAAAAAAAAAAAAAGGAATATTATTTTATATTAACCCTGTATATAAACGATCTTCTTTGCTCTAATCCGTTTTCAGTCTTGTTTAAAATGTGTTAATTGTAAAAGACGAGGAAGCTCTTGGCTGAACACATCACGTTTGTCTAATTAAGAAAGCATCCACCTCCGAGACAATGGCCTCCAATGAATCAGGACCATCAGCAGATAAATGTCTCACCACAACTTAATCTGACCATGAACTTGAAGACAGATGCCCATTGTCCAACGAATCGTGTTAGGCGAGCACAGATCAGCTGATAGCAAGCCTCTGACAGTCACGCACAAAATAACGCTGAAAACAAAGCGTTAACTAGCTAAAGCGTCAATCATATTTCAATGGCTGCTAACTTTGAAATGCTTTTATATTGTTTATGGGACTTTAACTAGGCGATTGTTTTAAAAGGGGCGGGTAGAGAAGATCTTTTTCACGGGAATAAAGGCGTACAGCCCTGAAAGAAATGAAGAAGCACTCCTATTTAATCAGTCATCATGCCCATTAAGAAAACATGCTCAATTTATTTGTACGAATAAGCAATGTTCGCGTATGTTTTCGCATCCCCCCCCCCGTATTTTGAACTCTAATTTTTAATTTACAAACTCGAATATTGGGACCATTATGAATTACAATATAAAGTATCGATTTTCTGATTTTTTTTTCAATTTTTGTATTTTAAAAATGATAATTGGTACGTGTACCGTACGGCCACGCCCGCAAAACATACCAATCATTTTTTCAAGGCCAGTGCAACCTAGTTTATGAGGACTAGCTGGAATCAAAGACAATCCGAGAAAAACAACGTAAATTCTTTAATAAGAATTTTTAGCTTTTATTACAGCAAAAAACAATGCCTTATAAAAAATTACATAGGATCATTGCGTGCAAACACATTATCATTTATAGTTCTGCTGCAGTGGTGCCGGACTGTCTCTCCAAGTTCAAGTACGCCATGATGTTTGTTAGATTGCTAGAATTTATTGTACGATCAAGGGCGCCCATATGCAAAATTTTAAGGGGTGGGGGGTCAGATATCTTCCCCATGGTATAGCAGGATATTTTCCCCATGGAAACCAATTTCAGTACAGATTAGAGAGTTATTAAAATTTGACATTTTTAATAACTTATTCATTAATGGCTGGAGAAGAAATGTTTTTACATTTTTGCAAAGGAAAAAGTACTAAAAGCAAGGAAGTTTCAATTTCTAAGGGGGGCTTGAGCCCCCTCCCCTATATGGGCGTCCTTGTGTACGATCTATGCAGGGGTTGTAGGGGAAACTAAGGAGATTTGACCACACAGGAGATTTGACTCACCTTCTCTTTTATATATTCAAACATTTACTTAATTAATGATAAACTGACGATTTACATCAAATGGTAGCATAATCTCAAGTAAAATCTAAAATTGATTCTATTTTCAAGCAATTTCGTAGCAGAATGAAAGACCAATCAAAGTGATGTTTTTTTCAGGCAAAAAAAGTAATTTTTCTTACTGCAACTTCATTCCTCCCATACTATTTGTCATTAACGTACACAAAAGTAGTTTGATTTAGTTGTGTACTAAGATTAATTCATTGAAAGACTGCATACCTATTTTTTAATTCAATTTTTGCATGAATGTGTTTGTAAATTCTTCATTAAAATGGGTAGTAAGGTAGGTTTGACTCACATCAATTCTAGGAGGTTTGACCCGGGTCAAACCCCTCCATTTAGTTTATTCACTTATTTATTTTTTCCTACACTTCTGTTTGCGAAAACTGCAACACCATGAAGGAAGCATCATAGTTGAATGAAATTTAATACACAGTTGAGTGGTAATGATACAAATAAATGATTACATTTTAAAAGCAAACAAACAATAAAGAGATAGAAATTAGTGTTTTGTGTGGCCACCACGCGCCGCAATAAGAGCTGCTACACGACTCGGCATGGAGTGAAACAAAGTTTGAATATCTGCCTGCGGAAGAGTATTCCATATTGTTTGTATGCGCAACCAAAGTTCGACTGTCGAAGCAACAGGACGAGGATCACCAGCGAGACGCCACCCAACGAAATCCCACACATGTTCAATCGGTGACATACCCGGGGAATATGCAGGCCAAGGAAGAAGCTGTACCTGCTGCGAATCAAGGTAGGATTTGACAGTCCGGGAGACATATGAACTGGCATTATCCCGATGGAATACAGCCCCTGGCAATCCTTGCAGGAAAGGAATATCTTGCGGTTGTAAAACCTAGTTATGTATAGGGTACTGTTATTACCTTTATTAATTTAATTAATTAATTAATTTTTTTGTTTGTTTTACTAATTTTCCGTACTTTAACTCGTTTAAATTTCTCTCTATCTTTCTCTTTTTATTTAGATTTAGCTTTTCTAAATGCTCAGGTTAATTAAAAATCTTATTTTTTCGATAGATTGCTTTCCAGAAATTTCTCCCAATTGAAGTCTTAAAAACGCAATTTTAGATGATCTTTCTTAGTGGAAGGAAAAAAAGCTTCGTTGGGTCAGAAAAGTTTTAAAACTGACTAAAAATTACAATTTCAGGCAAAGTTTGGAGAACGGAGAATTGGGTTTTCTCAGGATTTTTTAATTTCTTTTTTCAAAATGAAGTCAATTAAGGTATCTTAGGAAATTTCAGGGAGTTAGGGTCCTAAAACTTTCAGCTATTCAAGCGTAAAAGAAAAAGAAAGTTGTGGTTGTTTCATAACAATAGAGGAAAGGGGAAGAGGTTCTTTCCTGCAATTGTGCTCAAAACTGAAGTCAGTTTCAGGCTATCTTTGGGAGGAAAGGATTTCAGGGATCGACCCATGGTATGGCTGAAAATAAAATTTCAAGCTATGTGAGAAGATTAAAGAAAGGGATGAGGGTCTGAACTCCCCCAGAAACAATTCTGACTTCAAGTTTCAAACCGTGGTTTTAGATTATCACTTTAGACGTTACCCGGGGGGGGGGAAGGGGGATACAGGTTTACTTCGCAAAATGTTAGAAACTGAAATCTTCAAGACTCGGGCTATCTTTAGTTCTAACTTTAGGTAAAGAGTGATGTTTTGGAGCCTTTTCCCCCGTCCCCCCGAAAGTTGAGAAGCTAGGGAAGTAGATGGGTATTCTCCTTCGGAATTTTTTTGAAATTTTGAAATCGACATGTTTTCAAAAGCGCTTTTTCCGGAGTTTTTTGTAATTAAGGCTCTAAAAACACAAATTTAAGCAATTTTTGTTGATAGCAGGAGATGAAGGATGCTGAAATTCTTAAAGCACAAATCCTAAAACCACATTTTAATGCTCTCTTTAGTGATATTAGACAAGAGAGGGGAAAGGATTACCATCCAGAAATTGTTTAAAAGTGGCTTTTTTCTTAAAGCTTTCGAAATTGGAGTCCTGAAAAGGTAATTATTAGTCATCCTAAACTCCTTTTGGTTTCTTAACTTCATGTCAATTTATCCCCCTCAAAATTTTCTGCCCATGACACGAGCGCTTAGATCATTCACTGTAAACAACAATGAGCAAAATTACGAGATCATAATAGAAGAAAAGAAAAAGATTCTGAGACTTCACACTTATACTGAGCGAAATAAATGAATTGTTAAGAGAATATTATTTTTTTGATGAACTAAAATAATTATGTGTAGAAGAAAGACTTTAAATATCGTTTTTAATTTTTTCCTCTGAGTGGGAGGGAACTAAAAAGCTGCCACTTATGCCCCGAATCTAACCCCTTTCTTTTGCATCACCAAAGGAAGCCGAATTAATTTTTTATTTTAACTTGACATTCAGAAAACTTCAGGAAGAAAATTGTTTAACATAATCGAAAACCCGCTAAACCTGCTTTCTAGAACTTCAGTTTCGAAAAATTTCCATGGGTGTAATCCCGAGCCCGATCCCGTCCTATAACGTCGTCTGATAAGGTGGCCTACAAATGCGTATTTTGGACTATAATTTCGAAAAAATTCAATAGGAGTGTACCTCTCCTCCTCCAACATTGTTAACAATGGTCTGAAATGTACTTTTAAGACTTAAACTTCGAAAATTTTCCGGGTTGCCTCGGAGAGTGCCTGAACCCCATCCCATACCGAAACGTAACTCGCGATGGCCTACTATCTATCACGTTTTAACAACTTCACTTTTGAGAAATTTTCAGGGGATGGCTATCGCGAACTGCGCCCCAAAATCACCAAAGAACGTTAAAAAAAATACCATTACAGAGTATATAATTTCGAGAATTTTTACTTAAAATTGTGTTTTTAGATCAATAACAGATAATAAATTCAAAACTTTTCCAATGGGACATCCTTGAACACCACTCTTTCCTCTTTCTACAACATCATTAAGGATAATCTACAGTTTTATTTAAGATTTCAATTTTAAAAAACTGCCTGGAGATAGGATGCAATCGCATTCTTTGTCTTCAGTTTCTCCAAATAATGGCCTCGGAATCTTCTCTTCCTAATATGATTAAGGGTCGTTAGAATTGAGTTTTTAGAATTGAAATATCGAAATTTTTCCGGGGGTAGGCCCCCGGACCCCCCCCCCCCTTTATATCGACCAAAAATTTCGTTTTTGGAATTAAAAGTAGTAACGTGTAGTAACGGGAAGACGAGTGGCAATCGAAGGGGATCATAACCATCGTAAAGCTCTAAAACTATATCCACATTTATGTATTCATGCATGTTATAAGTACACCTCCCGTCTCCATGAAGAAGTGCTATATTGTTTACTATATCATTCGAAAACGAGGGCCCCTTGGAAACATTTGCTACGGGCCCCGCGCTGGCTTAATCCGGCCCTGAGGCACATAGTTCGTTTAATGCAACCACAGGAGTTTAAAAATATTTGCAAAATTCATTAAAGTCATAACCCTAACGATATTGCCATGTTCAGGGGAGCCTCGAACTAAATTGGAAGGGAGACATTTTAAATTTGCCGAAAGAAACGCCGATTTTTACCGGATGATAAATGTGAGCATAGAATAATTATGATTTTTTTTTTTTTTTTTTTGACAATTGCGTTTTTGCAAATCTGTGTCCAAATTTGCTGAATTGTCGGGATAAGGAATTTTTTGGGAGGTCATGTGGTGACCTCCCATGCCCATGACCTCCTATCATTGCGCCCTTGGCCATGCTAGGCTCTATCTGTTTTCTCCCGAGTTCAGATTCCAGGATTAGAAACACCGTGTGATTCTGCCGAAAGCAGTGTTTGGAGCTGAGTTTTGGAAGCATCATGAGGGAAAATCAATTTATTTTAGTCATAATTTCGAGAAATAAAATAAAATGAAATAATAATATCAAATATCCTATAACCCCTATGTAACTTGTGTAACATACTGGTTTTTCAATGCTCAAGCAAAATTAGAAGAAGGGGAAATATATACTTTGCAACATAAATTTCAACAAAATAAAATTTCCGCGTGGAATGAACTACTATAGTTTGTTTTCCTCTTCTGAACCAGATGGCGCCACTACGAGTTAAGCTCTAGATGGTTCCCAAAGTGGGCTACATGGACCCCCAGGGTCCATTTCGTTTGCAATGCAAACAGCCTAGTCATTTAAGGGGGTTAGGGGGGAGTCAATTGTTCCCTGTATTTGGAAAATTGATGTGTTTCAATCAATAAAAGTGGGCGCGTTTTTTGATGTTTTACGGTGACATTTGCTTAAGGTATTATACCCTTTGCTCCCCCCCCCCCCCACTCTGGAAAATTTTGAATTGACGATCCCGTTAGGAAGGAATCCATGTTAATAAAAAAAACAAATTGGGGATGCCCGAGACGCAAATTAGGATCTGCGCAACCGGATCCCTTTCTAAAAGCTATTGCTAAAATAAAGGTATTCAACGGATAAAAGCTACAGTACTATATATGTAGCACAATTTTTAAGCACTTTTAATATACTTGGCAACTTGGATTGCTTGTCATGGAAATTCTGAGGTCTACTTTTGCTTGTATCTCTTCAACTAGATCACTTAGACTTCAGGATTTCACTTAATGATTTGTTAAATCTTAAGATACAACTGTACGCTAAAAAATTAAATTATAAAATAAAATTATTATTTCGGTTAGGAAGGAAAACAGTAAATTTCATGTAATTTCCTCAATTAATGCTTAAATAAAATACCCATTGTTTCAAAAATTCGTCGCCTTACAATAGTAATATTAAAAGAAATCACAATGAAAATTTTGAATGATGGCTTCTCTGAATCAAGCATGAAATTTATTCACTATCATTTGCTCTCGTAGGATTTTAATCCTCATCTATGCCAATAATCGGTAACAGGGTTATGTAAAGAGACATATGAAGGCAGTGAGAAGCAAAGGGACGTAAGTGGACATTTTCAAGTTTTGAGTAAAACGACTTTAAAGCTAACATCCTAGGTAGATTTTCCTTGTTTTTTTTTTCCTAAATCATGCTATACAGCAGCATTTGCCAGGATTACTAGTGCTATCTCTTGCCCCTAGACAGAGGAGGGGTTCATCACCTACCATTTGAACTGGTTATCTCTAAATTTTTAATTTTGTCACTTACATCCCTTTGCTTCTCACTGTCATATTAGGATCTTTATCACGAGTTTCTTTGTATGTTATGAAACATAAATTAGCTTGGAAAACCTTTAATATTTAAATGGTTCGAATTAAATTAGCACACAAATAAATCCTAGACAGGAACAAGGATTAATTTAGTGCCAATTGCTTAAAGTTTTACACAAGGATATAGATTTTTTTCCCCCTTTAAGTATGAAGTATTTATACGAAAAAATACGGTGAAGTTTCGTGATGGTAACATATTCTATTTCTGAAATACATTTTCACTAAAAAGAACAAAATAACGGAATTTTTAAAAAATACTAAGGCACTTTTTATAATACACTCAAAAGGGCAAAATAACTTTTCTGGGTTGGAAAGGACAGTTTCAGAATTCCTGTAGTTTTCGAAAACTCCAAGAAAATGACACCACGAATTAAAGTGCGGTTCAAGTCGAAAGAAAAGTGCGACTCAAGTCATTTCAAACCAAACTTTCCCATTAAGAAAAATATGCATGTTTCCACACTCAGATTTATGATTGAAATCCAGATAATGATAAGAAATTCTCCACATAACTTGAGCCGCACTTTTCTACGTTTTTTTTTTGTCATTTTCTTGGAATCATTGAAAACTACAGGAATACTTATATTGTCCTATTTTGGTCCAGAAAAGTTATTTTGTCCTTTCGAGAGCATTATGAAAAGTGCTTAGTAATTTTTTTTAAATCTGTAATTAAATACGTATCTCCATAATACTTATTTATCTAATGAGATTACGCGGTTTTACGGAACAAAAAACGAATTCCGACAAAATATGCGTTTTAATGTTTTGTTCTTAGATCTTAAATTATAGAAAATAAAGTTTTTCTTCCTTTCTCGAGCATTTTGTATATGGGTCATTCTCCAGAAACCCTACTTTGAAAGGCAAATATTTTTCAATTTCGAAACCTTTTGTTTTCTTTTTTTCTTTTCATTCTTTCATGAAAGTGTTACCTACTAGAAATACCATAAACAATGGCCCAGCTAAGTTCCAATTATTTTACTCATAAATAATAAAACTAATAAAATGCCTTGTTCACGAAAATAATTAAAAAAAAATTAATATTCAAAAAGGGAGGTCAATTTAATATCAAAGTCGTAATTTGGTTAATTGTATATACAATCAGCTAATTTAATGATTAGTGGGAATATAATATTAAGCTCTCTTAATTAAAGTACGGCTTAATTAGTAGTTTCAAATGTATGTTAAAAAATAGTATTTACACTCCTGTTTGTGAAAATTGCAGCACCACGAAGGACTTGCGAATGAGCTGAAAATTGCAGGAAATGTAAAGTAGGACATGATATGCAAATGATTAGAAATGCAGACCGGTAGCGCATGCGTATCCTGAGCAGTGGCGTAGCTAGACCCGACTTTCGGGGGGGGTTACTTCTTTTATATATATCTCTATATATATATATATATATATAATATATATATATATATATATATATATATATATATGTATGTATATGTATGTATATGTATGTATATATATGTATGTATATGTGTATATATATGTGTATATATGTATATATATGTATATATATGTATGTATATGTGTATATATATGTGTATATATGTATATATGTGTATATATATATATATATGTGTATATATATATATGTATGTGTATATATGTATATATATGTATATATGTGTATATATATATATATATATATATATATATGTATGTGTATATATGTATATATATATATATATATATATATATATATATATATATATATATATATATATATATATATATATATATATATATATATGTATGTATATATATATATATGTATGTGTGTAATCGCTTGGAATTTTTTCCTTTTCTTCATTTTTTTTTCTTTCTCTTCTCTCTTCTTTTTCTCTTTTTTTTGAGACTAACTTTTCGGGGGGGGTTTTGTCCCCAAAACCCCCCCCTTAGCTACGCCCCTGATCCTGAGCAGCGCCCTCTGAACGGCGGATCGAACTGATTATAAATAGACTGTAGCGAGGCGTGTATGATTATCGGTGGTTATATGCTGGAGTAAACGTTAACTGAATCTTTAAACTATGCCTCTTCAACGAAAGAAAGCGAAATTTGAGCAGATTTCGGAGTTTGAACGGGGGGAATCGTCGGCCTTCGTGAAGCTGGATTGTCTTATCGTGCAGTAGCCGCTCGTTTGCAGCGTAACAGCAGCACAATCATGCGTGTTTGGAAGTAGTGGACGGACGAGGGTCGGACAGCTCGGAAATCCGGGAATGGATCCTGAAATACGACGTCAGCTCGCGATGACAGACACCTGGTGCGTATGGCGCTGACGAAACGCACAGCTTCTTCTAGACAATTGGCAGCAGCACAGTGGTCAACAGCTACAGGTGTTTCATTGTGTGTTTCATCAATTCGGACACGTCTGCTGCAGCGTGGGCTGCGCGCAAGAATTCCTTTACACAGGATTCCTCTCACGCAAAACCATCACCGCCTGCGGCTCCAATGGGCCAATGTGCATAGGAGTTGGCGTGCTGATTGGCAGCAGGTCGCCTTTTCTGACGAATCCCACTTCAATTTGCGGCACCATGATGGCTGAATTCGTGCCAGGCGCTGTGCCGGGGAACGGCACATTTCGGAGTGCATTATCGAAAGCCACACTGGACGAACACCCGGAGTTATGGTCTGGGGTGCCATAGCATATCATGGGCGATCACAATTACTACGAATTGTGGGCAATTTGAACAGTACCCGATACATAAACGAAGTTTTACAGCCCCAACCTATGCCTTTCCTGCAAGGATTGCTAGGGGCTGTATTCCAGCAGGATAATGCTCGTCCACATGTCGCCAGGACTGTCAAAACCTACCTTGATTCGCTGCAGGTACAGCTTCTTCCTTGGCCAGCAGATTCCCTGGATTTGCCACCTATTGAACTTGTGTGGCATTTCGTTGGATGGCGTCTCGCTCGTGATCCTTGTCCTGTTGCTTCGACAGACGAACTTTGGTTGTGCATACAAACAATATGGAATACTCTTCCGCAGGCAGATATTCAAACTTTGTTTCACTCCATGGTGAGTCGTGTAGCAGCTCTTATTGAGGCGCGTGGTGGCTACACAAAATACTTATTTTTATCTCTTTCTATTGTTTGTTTGGTTTGAAAATGTAATCATTTATTTGTACCATTACCACTCAACTGTGTATTAAATTTCATTCAACTATGACGCTTCCTTTATGGTTTTGCAATTTTCACAAACAGGAGTGTAGTAAATTTGAGGATATACTGGCAGTTTATAATTTTGGTGGAATGCATATTATTGATGCGTTTCAATCAATAAAAGTGGGAGCGCGTTTTGTTGTTTTCCGGTGACATTTGTTTAAGGTATTATACCCTTTGCCCCCCCCCCCCCCCCTCTGGAAAATTTTGAAACGACGAGTCCGTCTTGAAGGAATCCATGTTAATAAAAAAAACAAATTGGGGGTAAGCTGAGCTCGTAAAAATCTTATTTTGTCTTAGTGTCTCCAACTTTTATTTTAATGAATGAAGGAAATTTCTTTTGACAAGACCGCACCGAGATAAAAAAAAAAAAAAAAAGGATGACGGGGAGGGGGGGGGCATTTATCAGGCACTCAATTTTTTTTCCAAACATATTTATAGCTAGAGCGAGAGAGAGCGTCCATATTTTTGCTTGGAGGTTGGGGGGGGGGGGAGCTGGGCTAAGTGGAAACATTCGCGAAGGTTTCCCCCGGAAAATGTCCGAAGTTATAGTTCTGAAGTTATAATTTACACGATCACTGGCAATGTTGAGAGGAGGAGAGGTTCACGGACTTTAATGCAGGGATTTCTATGGATGACTCCAACTCGGAGACCTTGAATCCTAAAAATGAATTCAAGGGATAGGAATTAAAGTCCTAAAAAATGAAGTTTTAGATTAATTTTAACAAGAGAAGAGGGTGGAGGAGGATCGAGGATGCTCTCTAATTGTTCGAAAATGAAAATGAAATGTCCTAAAAAAAGGCCAGTTGTAGAAGGCCATTCCACGAAAAATTCAACCCTTTGTCCCGCACGTGACGATTCAGATATTTCAATAAAAAGTAATAATTTTAAAGGATAATGACGACATTTTTCGCCTAAGAAATCCCACATAGGTTTGTAATTTGTTAAGCAGAAAAAAAATGTTCATTAATATTTTAAAGTATAATTTTTAATAATATATATGAGGCGTCACGTGCGGGACAAAATGCCCGTTTCGTGGAATGGCCCTAGACTATCTTCGTTGAAGTTAAAGGAAGAGAAAGGGTTTGGGGAACCTTTCCCCGGAAAATTTTTGAATTTGAGTTCCTATAAACGCAATTATAAGCCATCTTTGAAACAGTTTTGGGTTCGAAACCTCTCTCCCGTAATTGTTTCGGAATTAAAATTTCAAAAAAGAAATTTTGACGGGGGTACTCCCAAGGAATGTTTGGAAATTTTAGTCCCCAAAACAGAATAGTAGATTACACTAGTCAAAAAAAAAAAAAAAAAAAAAACTTTTTTTCTGTTACACGGAGAAAAATATCTGATCTTAATGTAAATGATGCGCTGAATTCAAATATGCAAACAGTTTTCCCCATCACCCACAGACTTTTTGTAACGCTAGACAGAGGTTTGAAAGAAATGTGCAAATTCACAGGCATGACTAACACTAAAATAATGACCTAAAACTTAGCTATTGTTCTTTTCTTTCTATATTTGTCATCAGAAACATCCCTCTTAAGTGTGTCTATCATTAAACAGCAAGAATTTATTCACTTTGAAAATGTGAGCCTCTCCAAAGATGCGATTTTTAAATTTTACTTTAATAATACGTAGAAATTCTGGTTTTAAGTGTATTCAAATTCAGCACTTGTGTTACAAAGCCTTAACAAAGTTTTTAAGAACACCTAATTTAATATGAAAGGTTAGTAGAATAACAGGTCCAGTCCTTTTTTTAAAAAAATTCTTCTTGCCATTGCTATCCCATTCGCATAGGAGTAAACAGCATTGTATTCATAAAATTTAGCAGTTAATAAAATTTGTTTGATTTAATTTTAGGCAAGAAATAACTGTCCCATGAAATGTGTTGCATTAAATTTTATCTAAAAAAGATTTACAAATCTCTATATGTTTCATTGATTTCGATTGAATGATACCCAAAGCAACGTGTTTCAATCATGCAATAGTAGAGCTTTTAAACTAGTTTCGATTCGAAAACATTAATACCAAGTCTCATCTGTTTCATATTAAAATACAAACATATCCATTACAGAATCAATACTATTTCAGTATACTAAATCATGTTCCTTGGAGTAAAATCTATGAATTCTTTATGTTTGAATTCAAATTCAAAAATAAAAAAAATGATTCAATTCAGGTAGCGTAAAACCACAAAAATGGGGTGCCATTAAGACTGACTACCATATTACCACTGCAGTGCCAGTAAACCTGACTATCATCTCCACATTTCTTGTCTTTATAACAAAATTTTAGTTGTTAATTATGAGTTTTTATCATTACGTGATATAGGAAAACACCGGGAAAAATAAGTCACTTAAAACCTATGATTACGCAAAAAACTGTGGGTGATGGGGAAAATTCTGATTAAATATTTGAAATCAGCGTCAAAAATCACTTTGGAAAAACCATAAATGTTTCATTTAACAAAGTCTTTTTTACCAGTCTATTAGTTTTTATCATTACATATTACAGGAAAACATGAAAAAAAGAATAATGAATAACTTAAAACCTATGATTACACAAAAACTGCGGGTGATAGAAAAAAATCTAAGTAGATATTTGAAATTAGCGTCAAAAACTACCCTAGGAATACTATAAATGTTTCATGTAACAAAACTTTTGTTTACCAGTGTTACCTTTGATGACAGGACAAATTGTTCTGAGATCCTCATCCGGATTTTTTTTTTTTTTTTTCCTTGATATTTAAGTCCTAAAAGCGAAATTTTATACGATCTTTTTTTATGTGGAGAACCCATTTCTCGGTTGCTTTTGATGAAGTTAGGGAACAGTATGGGGTTTGGGGCTCTTCCAGGAACATTTCCAAAATTAATCCATAAAAACGCAATTACAAGGCACTTTCAGGATGAGGGTTGGGGTTTAGAGAATTTCTCACAGAAAGTGTTCGAAATTGAACCTAAAAAACGAAATTTCAGGCGATTTTAGGTGATGTTAGAGCAAGGTAAATGCAGACACGCGCCAAGCCTGATCGGCGCCGTCGTGCAAATGTGTTTTGAGCGCCTTTGTGCAGTGGTGTTCGGGGAAAATCTAGTAAACACCTGGAATGAGGTTTGTAGACAAGAATAGTGCGGAAAAAATGTTTGAAATTTAATATTGAAAAAACAATGTGCAAATATTTATTTTTATAATACAGTGTACGTTTTTACTTCATGTCTCGAAGTTATTTCGGGTTCAGTAGCTCCTCTGATGTGCTAATACATTTTGGAAAAAAAAAATTCTAATATCAAAGTTAACGCCGCACTAAATATCTCTCTAATCTCTAACTGATGAATAATTTATTAAACTTTTTTACGGAACTGAAAAGTTAACCTATTGTCTACTAATATTTTTGTGGGGAATAGTTAAAGGTTTTCTTGCCGGGGAAATTTTTACAACAGGGTTGTTTTAGCTGAGATAAATATTACCCACAAGTAAATAATATGCAAATGTGCTTATCATATTTTTTATGCATGATAACCTGAAGCAGTTGAAGTATCACGGACAATAGTTAAAAATCACAATAAATAATTTTTAAATAAAAAAGAACCGACTTCAAAAAACAAAGAGGAACTAAAAAATAAAAAATAATTGGTCATACTTGCATACGATTTCCTACCCACACCTATAAATCAAATTTATTTTACAATTCCAGTACAAAAATCAACTAAACTAAACGCCCAGTTATAAAATAAACACTGATTTTAATTACTACACGATGAATTATTTTAAGCTTTATTATTATTTATTGTAAGTTTTGCAATCTGCACTGTTAAAGTATTTTCAAAGACACTTCCCTGAAATTTGTGAAAGGACCCCCCCCCCCACTCAGTCTACAATATTTACTTCAATGTACGATTTAATTCTTGTCATCTTCACTGAACAATTAAGTTCGTAATGACTTAGCTCAATTTGAACACGTTGACCCTGTTTTGTATTTGTATTCTGTTTTTTTATTGAATATTTCTATACGGAACTTGGGAGTTCAAATCCAAATTTCTTCTAAATTAAGTTGGCGAAAAAAGAGTGCCACGCGTTCCACCTATCCTACTTTCTCCGTTTGATCAGCTGAAGTCGTCTTGAATAGTTGCTGTCATTAAACCCGCACTTCTCGCTATTTTCAACGAATCCTATTTCTTTGCAACGTACGTCCGAAAATCAATCAAATCAGATAGAAAAAATTATCTGAATCAGCAGAAAAAAATATGAGTTGTTTTTAAGAAGAGTTCTCCTATTTCATTGAGCCTACTCCTATCCAGGAAACCACACGAATACTGTAATAATGAGAGAAAAAAATAAATAAGTTGCAATCAAAAGAGCAAATTGAGACTTTTTTGACGCAAAAAAGAAAAAAATATTTGCCCGTGTCCCCCCTTTATCCAAATATAAGGTCTTAAAGTATGCCGAAATTTAAGAATAGTTGCCTAATTTAAACACATGGCGAGAAATGGAAGGTACAGCGGAAGTTCACCGCCTGCAGGTGGCAAGGTAGCACGGAGTGTGTCTGACAAAAGGTTTTACAAACTGATACTGGGAGGCAGTGATGTTTCCATCAATTTTTCTGAGGGTATACTCCCAGTAATCCACCATGCACAATATGTGTATGTGATCATATACTTGATTTGTCATCAGATGAAAATTTTTGAAACTTTAGAATATGCGCTATATGACTAAAAAATTTTTGATAGTATACGACGTATATGGAGTATACGCTATGGGAACACCCCTGCTTGGAGGCTTCACCGCCATAAGTTTTATTGGATTTTTTTTTTTTTTTTTGAAAAATATGTTACCATGTGTAGCAACAATCATTGTCGTTTTCCCATGGAATGACCTATAACTCAAAAACAGTTATCCGCAGGACAGTGAATTTTCGTATGTAGGATCAGTATATTGTTGAGTTGTGCATCTTCCGAATTGTTTGCAGTTGGATGTTCTCAATGAGCTCTTCATTCGTTTTTTGCTGCAAATCAATGCTAACTTCAGAAATTCAGTAAAGTCTTAAGTTATCGATGACTTGAGGATATATTACCAATTAGGTGACGAATTTAGTGTCTAAAACGAAATGAGGAAAGCTAGGGTCAGTTTGGAAATTAATGAGACACCTCTGAAACTAACATTAGGTATGGTCAATATTTCTACTATCTGTACTATTAAAAGTTGTGCGAGTCTGTCTGTGTGGGTCTGTCTATGCGTGTCTGCAACCCTATCTCCTCCAGACTGGCAAGGTCTACCAGTCAATACTAGAACCATTGGATACAGAAAACTCAGGGAATTATATTCCGCCCTGTGTGTCACCACTATTAAGTTTTTAATAAGGGGCTGGACATTCAGTTTTGAGGATATCCTGGGGGCATCCTCACCCCTGAATTTCCTGAGGACATTCAGATATCCAGGGGTAAAGCATTAAAATAATCAATTGTGATCCGCCGCAGAGTGCGAGCAAAGGACGGAACATCCTTGTTCTAATATGAATTGCTTTAACACTCGTTTTTTGCATCGATTTGCAGCGATGTAGGCATAGTAACGTTTTCATTTTAAATGTGCTTTCAAAGACACTTTTATCTTGTATTTCTTTTCTATTCTGAAATTCCATTGAATTTTTATTAAAAAGGCTAAATCTTATGCTTGCTTTAGTTATTTTTGGTCTACACCAACCGCGATCAGGGAACTCACCCTCCCCTTGCAGCAATCAAAGAATTGATATTTATTGATCAGGGCACTGATCAAGCCACTTGCTCAATTGCGCGATATCGCGAGCATTCCATTAAACTCATTCATCCAAAAACACTTTCGAATCACAGAGCTGACACGTGTTGATAACGTGCCACCTGTTTCATCTCTTTTCTTTAATCAGCCAAGTCGTAAACTAATAAGTTCAACATTAGAAGCAGTTTCCTGAATTCAATCAACCAATAAATCTCATTTCTTTTGAGCATATCGTGATGTCTGCCGTAAAAACTGGAGTTGCTTAAGAAGTCGGTCACGATATTATTTCCCGAAATTTGCTTTGCTTGTTACCTGCACTTTTTATGTCCCTCGTCTCTTCACTTCATCTCTCTGCGAATGCGTTTTCCTTTTCTGTGAGCGGCCAATTAAAATGTTACCATTCCTTAGCAAATTGGAGCAATGCCAATGCCGTTTATGAAAAACAGTGACAGACACGCCGCCCGTTCACTTGTTAGTAATACCGTTCTTGTAAACAAAAACAGGAACAAATCACACAGCTACGCAGTAAAAATAGTGAAAATTATCCTCGTTTACATTTTACTACTGTATGCGGGGGTGGCCAGAAATTAAATTTTTGGAAGGGTAAAAATTCTCGACTTGTCGAATGAAAATTCAAATTGCCGAATGGAGCTCCAAATTTTGTCGAATGATGACAATTTTGCCGAATCGTCAGACAAAATTTGATGAATAAGGAAATTTTTGGGAGGGAACAGTGATCTCACATCGTAGCGTCCCTGACTAGGGGTGATTCACAATAAGGCAAGAGTACGAATTTAATGATATGCTTGTAACAACATTATCTTGGATGTTAAAACAGAATGGATTATGAGTTTCTCAAAGCAGCTCTGCATTTTATTAAACTAAGCAAGGATAACGTTTTAAGCAAAAAATCTGATGTGAACGCCACGTGACTTCCCTGTATGTCTTTTAAATAATATTCATAAAGTGTAAATGATTCCAGATAAAATTTGAAACATGAAATCCTTTACTAATATAAAAGTTCCATACGTGTGTACAAAATATTTTTTTTCTACACATGGAAGCAATTGCCAATTCGGAATTCGCTTTTTTCAACGACACGATAATAATGGCCATTTGTTAAGGAGAATCTAATAGGAAACCATCTTTATCCCAAATGCCAGGGCTTGGTTAACCATTGGGAGATAGCGCCAGTATCCTCCTGTACCACAATTAGGACATGAGTCCGAAGGGCAGAAAATGTTCCGTTTCCTGTAGCCACTGAAGGGCGGACTGCCCCGGTCGGGTGGTCGTCGTGGATCCCTGACTGGGCCAACTGCTTAGGGGGGCCAACTTAAATAGTTGATCCTTTTTTGTCAAACAAATTTTCCTAAAAAAAATTACTTGAGTTCTTGTCCTTCAAATTCAAGTCGAAATTGTGTATAAAGTAAAACGGGAAACGTTCTGCAGAACTGAGATTGATTAGTAAGCATAGTGCCCGAAATCGGGGAGCATCGGGACCAGCAGAAGTTTTGGACTTTAGAAATATTGTCTAGTTTCGAATCACTACTGAATTTTTCTCAATATGACAGACACTCTAGCAAACACTCTCTTTGATGAGAGCAATAATTACAGTATGCATTAGCATGTTAGTCGAGCAATATAGTATTAAAAAATGAGGCTCAAATTTGGGGGATCAACCAATGTCGCGGGATAAAATTTACAAAAAATTTTCTTTCCGAACAAAAAACGAAAACCTTGATATTTTCCCGATTTTAGCTTACTCTATTTTTCTTTCACTAAACAAATAACTACTCACATACTCTGGCTTATTATCTGCCCCTTAATTGAACACTTTAACTGCAGTAAAAGTTTATATTTATATTTTCATAGCAGTTTTTTATTTTTTTAGGAATAACAAATGAAAACAAGTTACATTTCCTTATAGTCAATATTCAATTTTCCGACTGATTACATTGGTATGAACTGATTAAGAAAAATTTCTCCACAGCTATTAGTCAGCGATTAAAGAAAGGGAAATTTAAAAATATAATTTAGTGAGTTATAACTCATATTTGTGAAATTGCAACACCAAGAAGGAATCATGCAAATGAACCCAAATTCACAGGAAATGTATAGCAGGATAAGATATGCAAATGATTAGAATTTTAAAGACGTCGCGCATGCGTAGACCGAGAAACGCCCTCTGAACTGCGGTGTAGACTCTGTATATAATATAAAAGGCTGTAAAGGTTTTTCGAAATCATTGTATGATTATCTGACGATGGTAGATGTTTCTCTAGTGCTTAATATGACTCGTCCAATAAGTAGAGAGCCATACGAACGAGTAATGGAGTTGAAATGGGGCCACATGATTGACATGCGTATAGAGTTAATTTACGTATAGAGAACTCAGTGCCCGCACGGGGCGTAGTGTCTCAACTGTGATGCGTATTTGTAATAGATGGACAGATGACGATGAAATCAGCCAAAGTGCTTGCCCCAGTCCACGCAACCGAACAACGCCCCGGGATTATCGACACCTCACCCGCCAAGGTATGGCTACAAGTACGATTATACAAGATTCCCTCAACCATCAACCATCGTTACTTTTGGCTTCAATGGGCCCACCGACACGACCAATGGCGTGCAGACTAGCAACAAGTCGTCTTCTCGAATGAACCCAGATTAAATCTGTACTATAACGATGGATGTCTAAGCGTCAGAAGTTACACATGGGGACGTCACCTGCCAGAGTGTGTATGTAATCTGACATTATACCGGCATAACGCCAGACTTCATGGTCTAGATCGCTATTGAATATCAAGGGCAGTCCCATCTACTGTCTAACCACGGATTATATGGAAAGGCAAACATCCGGTTTACACGCGGAAATGGAAGCATCTATTTGTTTTCAGGGATGTCAGATTTTGCAGATGTATGTTAGCCTCTAAATTAAGCAGAGTCTCATTCAAATGAGCTGAATACACGTGTAAAATTTTTATTTGTCCCCTCATTCAGATGGAATCGCCTTAACTGGATGTTTGCCAATTCCATACAATCCGTGGTCAAACAGTAGTTTCATTTACGGGTAACTTCAATAGCGAACGCTATTTCAAGGACGCTGTGACGCCGGAGGGACTACCCTTTCTTCAGAGCATTCCTGGTGTAGTGTTTCAGCAGTACAATGCACATCCACATCTCGCACGTAACGTGCAAGTGTTCTTCGGTGCACAGCAGGTTATGCTACTTCCTTGATCTGCGCGTTCTCCGGATATACTATTGAAGCCACAATGGATGCCA